>NW_022437005.1:6831944-7049780 GCF_009761245.1 Sapajus apella
AAAAGTGACAGTGCAGACACTTTTCATCAGTCAACAGGCAGTCCGAGGGACACAACAGAGCACAAGTCTGGGTAACATGAATTTGGTGAGAAAGCAAGCTAAACCTCCTGTGTCTTAATATTCAAAGTGAGTCATTCTATACAATTTTTGACTTTCATATTAATCTAAGAAAGGCCAAAAAATTATTCTGTTTAAAGGCAGGGAGGTATATCATAACTTTTAAAAACATGTCAATGCAAACATACACATTTTACCTAGAATACCTTATTTTCTAATGATGCATCATTACTGTACTTATAGTTAGTAAAGTGAACAGGCTAGTATTATAACTTATTTATATTCAAGGAACATAGTAAACTAGCTGACAAAATTTACCCACCTTAAAGAAAAAACTCAGTTGGTTGAGATAGAAACGGTAGGATTAACTTTCCAATGCAGACGACAACTGTTGCCATAACATGAATGTTAGTAAAGGAGCTCACTGCCGTGAATACTTAGGATACGCAGGTACGTGGCCAACTCCAGACCTAAGGGTAATATAAAGCTACTCCAAACAAAACACCCCACAAATAATAAAAACCCAATTCCCTATCAGAGCTTTGTTTCTCTTCTGGTGTTTAATCCTCCGAGTACATCCGGCACAGTGCTGCATTAGGGCAGCATACAAAACTTTAGTTTCTCTTCCCAACTCCATTAGCTGTTCCATTGAAGACACGCAAGGATAATGATCTTTTAACACATCTGGCAATTTAGAAGTTTTCTCTTGAAGACGTTGAGAACGTCTCACTGGTGTTAAAAACTTGCTCTTTAAATGCGGAATTTGTTTCATCAAACCGCACCTTCTTTTTCATACTTTGCAAGTATGGCATAGTAGACACACATTATATTTAATGAAGCAACTTGTCCTCATTTCTGTATTGGGGGTTTTAACACCATGGGTTGGATATTTTGTTTTGCCGTCTTGCTCTTTTTGATAGTCTTGAAATAGCACATTTCTCTGATGTTTACTCCCCATTTCCAATTTTTCTGGATCTACATCAACACCTGTATCTTCAATACTGACTACTTTGGCTTCTTCCTTGGTTACACAAGCTTTCTCCATATTTTCTTCCAAATTAACTTTTTCTTGACTCTTCATTGTTAGAATATCTACAGTTGTGTGTCGTATCTCTTCAATAGGCTGAGCCCCTGCCAGAATGGCTTTCTCATAGATTGCAATAATATTTTCAATAGGACTTGTGATTGGTTCCATACATGCAAGACTTATCCAATACTTAACAAGCTTTTTTGGCATCTGGAATTTTTTAATCAGGTCATTCAGTGTGACCAGTGTATCTTCTTTTCGACATCCCTCATTAATCAAGTTCAGGCATTTAGAAAATGTGTTGTTTAGTTTTTCAGTAAATAATCTTTGTTCATCTTCTTCTGCCGTGGCAGTCCCAAAAGACTCAACTGGTTTTTCATTTTGTCCTTCATGCTCATGCTGAGTCACTACTGAGTTAGGAAGCCTTTTTAGCACTCTTCATTTGTCAGCTTTCCTCTCACTCAGACGAGCTTTTCTGTCTTCTGCGGTTTCTTTGGGATGAGCTGATCTATCAGCAGTTGCTTTTCCTATAGTATGTCTTCACTGGTCAGTGGGCTTTGACTTTTCCATCAGTTTGTCATTGGACGATGAAGCAGGCCTGGCCACAACTTCAGATGCTATGCTTCTTGACAGTGTCTTACTTCTTCTTATATGTTGACAAGAACTGGTTTTGACACTAGATAAAGCTGTTTTTGATTCTAACAGTTCTTTTTCACAAGACACTTTCCAGATTGTAACGTGGGCAGAGGTTCTACTGATGCCTTGTTTCACAGTGTCCTGGGTGTTACTGTGATGACTTCTAATAGGAGGTCGCACAAGTTGTGGTTTCTGAGATGTAGTGCTCACAGATTTCGTGGTGGCAGTGGTACTGGAGGATCTATTACTTTTCACTGTTACACTGCTGGTGTTTACAGGCTGAGGCTTTGTGGCTTTGGGGACAGTGGTTGAAAGTTTCTTTGTTGCTGCAGAACTCTCATCTTTGACTTGTAGAGGTTTTCTAAGTGAATTAATCTTAGACTGAACGATCTGGCCACGATAAGATCCAAGCAAAGGTTTCTTGGGCATGTTAGCACCTTGCTTTGGTTTTTCTGTAGTTACCTCTTTCTACTATTGTTTTTAAGGTGAAATGCCTGGCTTAATGTCATATGTTGACTTTGGGGATCATCTTCAGTTAGTAACAATTGCTGAGTTTGATCACTGTCCTTTGGTTTGTGTGCGTCAATTACTACAGTTGAATTGGTTAGTCCATTTAAAGGTTTTAAAGGAATACAATTTCTCCCCACTGTTGTATTATTTTTGCTTCCTGCAGGTCTCTTCACACTTTCTTTATCAGCCATTTTGGTTTTAAGTTTCAGCACTTTAGTCCCTTCTTGAACTTGGTCCTCAGATGTCACAGCTCTCTGACCTCTACTGAGACATTTGAAGACAAACTGTATACATCATGGCCTTTATTCTTACGTATTTCCTGGATAACATCTCATTTTCCTGCTTGTGTGCAAAAAGTATTTTTCTTCTCAACAGATGTTCCTGGAGTTTTTGCCTTCTTTGCTTTTTGAATGAGGACTTTCTTTGTTTTTGTTGGATTGGGTTAACTTGAAGACCTTGTTTTTGAGCTCTGAATTTCTTTCTGTTACTTGTTCAGTTATATTGCTGAGACTTTCGCGTGCCCAGTGTTTCCTGAACGTTTGTTTTTTCTTTGTGTTATCTGTTTCCTTGCATGTTTCTCCCTTCACTTCCTGTATCGCTTTTCAGATGTTTTTGCATTGGGCTTCGCCTTTCTCTGGTGCCTCCCTAATTAATTTAATAACTAACCTCCTGAATTCTTTTTCAGGTAAATCAGGGATTTTTTCCTGGTTTGGATCCATTGCCGGTGAACTGGTGTGATTTTTTTATGGGGAAGGTTGTTAAAGAGCCTTGTTTTGTCCTGTTATCAGAGTTAGTTTTCTGGTTCCTTCTCATTTCGGTAGGCTCTGTCAGAAGGAAGGTCTAGGGCTAAAGGCTGTTGTTCCCATTCTCTTGTCCCCCAGGGTGTTCCTTTGATGTATACTCTCCCCCTTTTCCTATGAATGTGGCTTCCTGTGAGCTGAACTGCAATGATTGTTATCTCTCTTCTGGGTCTAGCCACCCAGCAGGTCTACTCAGCTTTGGGCTGGTACTGGGGGTTGTCTGCAGAGAGTCCTGTGATGTGAACCATCTGTGGGTCTCTCAGCTGTAGATACCAGCACCTGTTCTGGTGAAGGTGGCGGTGGGGAGGGAGTGGTGAAATGGACTCTGTTGAGGGTTTTTAGCTTTAGTACTTTAATGCTCTATTTTTGTGCTGGTTGGCCTCCTGCCAGGAGGTGGCACTTTGCAGAGAACGTGGTAGTATGGAGAGGAACCGGTGGTGGGTTAGGCCCTCGAATTCCCAAGATTATATGCTCTTTGTCTTCAGCTACCAGGGTGGGTAGGGAAGGACTATCAGGTTAGGGTATGGCTAGGCATGTCTGAGCTCAGATTCTCCTTAGGCATGTATTGTGCAGTTGCTGTGGGGGATGCAGGTGAGGTTCCCAGGTCAGTGGAGTTGTGTAACTAGGAGGATTATGGCTGCCTCTGCTGAGTCATGCAGGTCGTCAGAGAAGTTGGGGAAAGCTGACAGTCACAGGCCTCACCCAGCTCCCATGCAAACCAAAGTCTCACTCCCATTGTACCCCCCTAATAGTCTGTTTCCACGTGGTAGGCGAGCTGGGCTTGAGAACTTTCCCCAGGCTACCTGCCGCCCAACTGTGAAAGAAAAGTGCTTGGTTCTTCCCTTGCCTGTGGAGTCTGCACACTGGATTTGTGCTCTCCGCCTGAGTTCTGGCCAAGAGGGTTCATGCCACCAGTTCAAATTGTTACAAAGTTCAGCTGGAGATTTCCTTCTCCCTGTGGTGTTTTCCCCCATTCCCCTGGCCTCCTTCCTGATGGATCCCTGTGGTGCCAGGCAAGAATGGCCTGCCTGGGGACCCAGTGAGTTCCCAGGGCCTTTCCCACTGCTTCCTCTACCCGTGTATTTTGCTCGGTTCTCTAAATGGACTCAGCTCCAGGTAAGGTTAGAAACTTCTCCTGCAAACAGACCTTCAGTTTCTCCAGTGGGGTTGTGTGTTTGGGAGAGGAGGATCTCCCTTTCCCATTTTCCCAGTTTGGGTACTCATAGTATTTGGGGTGCCTCCTGGGTCCTGCAGGAGCAGCCTGCCTTCTTCAGAGAGTCTGTGGGTCCTCTTAGGATTGCTGGTTTGTTCCTGCAGTTGATCTGGAGCTAAAATTCACAGTGCAAGACTCTGCATGCTGCTCTATCCATCTGAGCTGAAGCTGCAATTAGTCCTGCCTCCTGTCCGTCATGGTGATCCAAACTATTGCTTACTCTTCTGCTGTTTATTTTTAGTATATCTATGATAGGTTTTTGCATTATAGTTGCCATGAAGCTTATGAAAAACACCTTATAGAAAAAACACATTATTTTTGAAAGATGATAGCTTGCCTTCGATCACAAAAAACAAACTCAAAGAAAATCTAGAAAAAAAGCTCTATACTTTAATTCCATTCCCCAAGATTTTGACTATTGTTTGTCTCAATTTACATATTTTTATATTGCCTATCTCCTAAGTGACTATAACTATTACTATTTTTGACAGATTTTTCTTTTGGACTTCATATACTAGAGTTATGAATAGATTGCACACCCCAGGTACAACATTAGAGTATTTTGGGTTTATCCATGTACTTAATTTTACCAGTGTGATTTATGTATTCAGATGTTTTCTTTTTGCACAGATTGATTGGTTTTATTTTCTTTCAGATTGAAGAACTCCCTTTCACATTTCTTGTAAGATGGGTCTGTTTGTGGTGAATTCTCTCAGGTTTTGTTTATCTGGGAAAGACTTTTATCTTTCCTTCATAGTTAAAGGATGAGCTTGCTGGATACAGTATTCTCAAATGGCAGTTTCAAATTTCAGCAATTTTGAAAATGTCATCTCACTCCCACTTGCCTTGTATAGTTTCTATAGGGAATTCTGTTGCCAGATGAATTGGAGTTCTGTATTTGCTTCTTTTCCTTTACTGCTTTTAGGCTCCTCTTTTTGTTCTTAACTTTTGATCAGTTTATTATATGCCTAGGGGTAGTCTTATTTGAGTCAAATCTATTTGATGGTCTCTCACCTTCCTGTACCTGGATAGTTATCTCTTTCTCAAGTTTTGGCAAGTTTTCTTCCGTCCTTCCCTCCCTCCCTCCCGCCCTCCCTCCCTCCCTCCCTCCCTTCCTCCCTCCCTCCTTCCCTTCTTTCTTTCTTTCTTTTTTCTTTTCTTTCTTTTCTTTCTTTTCTCTTTCTTTCCTTTTCTTTCTTTCTTTTCTTCTTTTTGAATAAGCTTTCTGCCCCTATTTTTGCTCAACTCATTCTTGAACACCAATAATTCTTAGATTTGTTTTTTCTTTTCAGGTTATTTTCTGTATCTTGTAGATAGTCTTTGCTAGTTTTCTTTTCTTTTTTTTCTTTTTTCTCCTCTGATTATGTATTATCAAGTAGCTTGTCTTTGAGCTTATTGATTATTTTCTCTGCTTGATCCATTCTGCTCTTGAGGGCCTCCAGTGAATTTTTCTGTTTATTTGCTACCTTTTCAATAGCAAATGTGTTTGTCACTTCTAAGATGGCTCTTTGATTTTTTAAATTATTTCAATCATTTTGTTAAATTTATCTGATGAATTTCTGAATTGCTTTTTTATGTTATCTTAAAGATCACTGAGTCTCTTTGAAACTGCTATTTTGAATTTCTGGTCTTAGAGCTCACATATTACTGTCTTATTAGTGTCAGTCACTGGTTGCTCACTTTGCCAATTTGAGAAGACCATGGTTCCACGTTTGCTGATGTTTCTTGTGATGTGTGTTTATGTCTTTCATTGAAGGACAGTTCAGTTGTAGGACAATTGAAGTTAATTTGTTCCATTCTCCCTCTGGCTTGTTTTTTATTGGGATATTTGCTTACGGATTCTTTGTAATTTACCTGTTGATTTTCTTTGTTGTTGTTGTTTTTCTCCTGCTAGGTAGCTGCCTCCTTTTTGGCACTAGATGGCACTTTAAGCCCAGGTTTCCATCAGTTCTAGTTAAAAATCAGACTGCCACCCATCCTGAATGGAGGAGGTCCCAAAGAGAAAGGGATAACCCAGTAGTGTGGCAAGGCTAGCTCGGGGTTCATGGCCAGGGGACCTGTGAAACAAATCTACAGTGTGGTGCTACTGAACTGCCATGCTAATTTGAGGTGTCCTTTGGTTGAGTTACAAATCAAAATTTCCATGGCTGAGGACGATCGTCCCACCTCCCCACTTTCTTTCTGGCTGTCTTCAGGGATATTTCTTCCTTTAAGTACTCCTGATACCTTCCATGAGTTGAGGTAGGAACAATCTCCTGCCAGGGAACCCAAGATGGTAGAGAAGTTGGTTGTCCACCTCAATATAACTGTTTCCTATGTAGAAACTGTGAGTTGAGGGAAATTTTCTATACACTTGTAGCTGGGTAGATTGAGGGATGGTGTATCATAGATAGAGAAATCTGATTCTCTTACCATCTACTCTGTGTTTCCACTTCTTTATGGCTTTGGGAACTGTCTCTTTCTCCTTTTTGAGTTCTGGGATATTGCTGGTGATAATCTGGGAGCTGTGTATTTAGTTTTTTGTGGGTGGGAAGGCGAAATGAACCCAGCTTGCTTTTTCACTGCCATTTTGGAACCTGAAGTTTTTGTGGAAGATTTTTAATTGCAGTTTGTATTTTAAATTGTTATATAACTATTGGTTATATTTGGTGGTTCATAATTTTTGTATGAATATATACATTTTCTTTACATTTTCAAATGCATTAGCATAAAGTTGAAGCCATTCTTCATTTTGGTTCTTGCAGACTTGTAGAGGTACCACTGTGGTGGTCTTGGAAAAGATCCGGAAGAATACTCCGGATTACCAGACAGAGACTCTTGTTCTCTTCCTTTACTTTCTCTTAAACAAATGGAGTCTCTCTCTCTGTGCTGAGCCACCTGAAGCTGGGGGAGGGGTGACACAGAACACCCCTGTGGCCACCACCACTGTGACTGCACAGGGTCAAACCTTAAGCCAGCACAGCACTGGGTCTTGCCCAAGGCCCACTGTAACCACTGCCTGGTCACTGCCTGTGCTCTCGCAAGGCCCTAGGGCTCTGCAGTCAGCAGGTGATAAAGCCACCCAGGCTTGTGTCCTTCCTTTAAGGGCAATAAGTTCCCCTGGTCCTAGGGAGGTCTAGAGATGCTTTCTGGGAGCCAGGGCCTAGAGTAGGAAACCTTAGAAATCTACCTGGTGCCCTATTCTACTGCAGCTGAGCTGGCTCCAATAGCACTAGGCAAAGTGCTTTCCACTCTTCCCTCCCCTTTTCCCAGGCAAAGGAGTCTCTCCCCATGCCCACCACAGGCCCACAGGGAGTACTACCAGGGTACTATTGATGTTCACTTAAGGCCCAAGGGCTCTTCTGTCAACTTGTGGTGAATGCTTTCAGGCCTGGGACTCACCCTTCAGGGCAGTGGACTCTTCTACTCGCCCATGTTAGGTCCAGAGATGTCATTCAAGAGCCAAAGCCTGGAACTGGGGACCCTAAGAACCTATTTGGTGTTCTTCCCCACTGTGGCCAAACTGGCACCTAAGCTCAAGACAGAGTCCTCTTTACTCTTTCCTCTGCTTTTCTCAAGAAGTGGTCTCTTCTCATTTCCACTACAGCTGGAATGTGCTGGTCACACCTGAAGTCAGCACAGCTCTGAGTCTCACCCAAGGCCCGTGGTGAGTACTACCTGCCTACTGCTGCTGATTATTCAGGGCCCAGGGCCCTTTAGTCAGCATGTGATGAACCCTACTAGGACTGGGTCCTTTGCATCAAGGCAAACAGCTTCCCTTCCAGTCCAGGGTGTGTCTAGAAGTGTCATCCAGGAGCCAGGCCTGGAATTGGGACCTTGTGACTCTGCCATGTGCCATATCCTACTGTGGCTGAGCTGGTATCCAAGTTACAAGACAAAGTCCTCTTCACTCCCCTCTCCTCTTCTCAAGTGGAAGGAAGGAGTCGGAGTCTCTTTTGGAGCTGTGAGCTGCACTGTCTGGGATTAGGGGAGGAGTAACATAAACGATCTTTTAGCAGATACAGTTGGTGTGTTACTAGGTGGCATGTCCCCTAAGTCCACTAGTTCAGAGAACAGCACAGCCCTAGGACTTGCTTAGGAGTTGCAGTCCTTGTGGCCTAGACAGCTTTCAAGTTTATGTAGGACCCCAGGGGACTTTTGCCTGTGGTGTAAGGCTTGTCAGAACTCAGGTTCCAGCCACCAGGATGGGTGGTTCCCCTCTGGCTGGGGCTGATCCAAATGCTCCATCTAGGGGTGCCAGCTGATTTCTGCCTGGTGTTGACAGCACTGCATTCCAATGCAAAGTCCCACGATCACTGCACTTTCTCTCCCCAAGTGTAGAGATTCTCCACACCACATGACTACTGCCAGGGAAATGGGGACAGGTTAATGTTGGCAATTCAAGACTGTCTTTCCTACTTTCTTCAGTGCCTCTTTCAGTGATATGAAGTTAAAACCAGATACTGTGATCACTCCCCTGATTTTTGGTTTTTATGAAGGTGCTTTGTTGTATACATAATTGTTAATTTTGTGTTCCTGTGAGGAGGATGATTGGTGGAAGCTTCTATTTGATCATCTTGCTTCACCTCCTCCAACACTATTTATTGTGTAATTTGTTCTTTCCCTCCTAATTTGAAATGCGACCTCTTATCATATATCAACATTTCGTAACTGTCTGGCTCTGTTTCTGGCTTTCATTCTATTCTGTTCTTGCCCTAGTAATTCACTGTTTTAATAATATGTCTTCATAATGTCTTAATTTTCAGTTTGGAATTTGGCCTTCTTTTTGTTCATCTTTCTTAAAATTTTGTTTACTGTTTCTCCATATTTGCTCTTTTAGAATCAATTTATTTCATCACACGAAAATTAAGATTTTTGATGGATATTTAAAATAAATGTAAAAAGCACAAAATTATGTTATTATTTATTCCTAAAGCCTTCAACATGTATTATTTTGTACTCTGTATGTATTATTTCTATTAGATAAAGCGCAGGGTAGATACAGAGTCTTGTGGGACCTAAAGTCTGACCAATTCAGGAGCCCTCTTTAAGGATAGTAATGAAAAATTATGAATGTGGCATTAGATGCTGTGCCTTGGAGGAGCCTGTGCTGGGAAGATGCCTGAATCCCTAACTGTATTAGCTTCATGGTAAACCCACTTCAGATAAGCAGTCTCAGAGAGAAAGTCCTGATAAATTGTGCCTTTACTCTCGCTAGAGTAAACCGATAGTTCATGACTTCTAAACTACTTAGATGGTATAAGCCATAAAATAACAATTAAATTCGCAGCTTCAGTTGTATTTTTAGTCATGTGTTACATAATACCACTGCCTCAGCTTTCCCCAGGATAGCCCCTCACATTTGAGGATCTCAGGGCACGTTATGAACATTAACTAATTAAACCTCACAAAACCCCAGAGGCACTGGAAAGAGACATACAGCATCACCTTGCACAGTTCTGAAATGCAGTCACCTCTAGGGATGAGTGTGGCAGCTGCCTAATAATAAACTGCAATACCTCACAACAGTTTAGTCAAGGCAGTTAGTCTCTGTAGTTGGTAATTGTCTCCTGAACCTTATACCATCGACAGTTAAGTCACCGGGATTATTAGTTTACTGAAAATTAATCCAGCCTTTAAGACTTTTTACTTTTTAGTAATCTTTTCTTAATTATAAAAGAAACATGCACAGTGAATGCTTACTTTTCTTTTAGTTGCATTTTTGTAGTTCTTAAAACTTAGAAAAGAAATATTTTTTTTAATACATTAGAATAGGTAGATGCTGATAACAAGTTTCTGTAATTCACAAGGTTGCCGGTGAGCAGAACTCCTCAATGACAGTAAACGTTGGAAGAGTGGGTACCTTTGAGAGGAGTATTGACTGGACAGGGAGATGAGGGAAACTTCTGGGTTCTGAACATGTTTTATATGTTGTTTTTTTTTTTTTGAGATAGAGTCCCTGTCATCTAGGCTGTAGTGCAGTGGCATGATCTTGGCCTACTGCAACCTCTGCCTTCTGGTTTCAAATAGTTCTGAGTAGCTGGGATTACAGGTGTGCACCACCATGCCCGGCTACTTTTTTGTATTTTTAGTAGAGACGAGGTTTCATCATGTTGGTCAGGCTGGTTTTGAACTCCTGACCTCAGGTGATCCAACTGCCTCTGCCTCCCAAAGTGCTGGGATTACAGGTGTGAGCCCCCATGACCAGCCAGTTTTATATACTCTTACAGGTAATGGTTGTTGCTCAGGAGTAGACATATGTAGAAATTCCCTGAGCTGTACACTTTTTGTATGTGTGTTAATCTCAACAACAAAGTCAATTAGCCTAAAAAGCATGCTGCTCTTGGCATGATGAGAATGCTAGAAACCCCAGATAGTCTTATCTGGAAAATTCTGCAGGGTGCAGAACATATTCAAAAACTAGAGATATGACAGTTTTTATTTTCCTCAAAGCATCTTTCTTCGGAAGAGGAATTCTAAGTGCTTTACCCTCTCTTCTCAGGACATTTTCTTTTCATGCCAAAAGAGCTGCCTTTCATGCTAAGATGTGACTCTCTCACATTGTACCTTCAACATTATGTACGTCTTTGACTATGCCATTTACACCTCCCTGGGCATCACATTTTTCTCTTAGAATTTTATTCATTTACCTACATCTTTTCCAGGAGTAAGTGTAATGCATTAGTGACCCAGAAATTGGAGTTGAGAGGCATCTGCAGGGGCCATTGTCATAGCTGGCACTAGAGGAACACCATGGGAGAGGAGGAGGCAGAGAGGACCCTGGCTGCTGTGGCCATGCAGGGTCTGATGTGACCCTTGAAAACAAGAAGGCAGAGCAGCAGGCCCACACCCGTGGTGACAGCAGCAGTCTCTGGAGCCTTTAGTGGGCCCAGGGACCCTCCTACATGTGTGGCTGCACTTCTGAGGAGGGGCAGGCACGAGCAGGGCATCCTAGTGCTACTCTGAGCTGAGGCCCGAAGGCTAAGAGCAGATGTCATAGCTGAGAACCCCCAGCAGAGCAGACATTGGGTGAGACACAAAGGCAAGTACATCCTCCAGTGATGTCTTCTCCCAGGTCACCCACCTTAGGGATGGAGAGATTTCAAAAGAGAAGAAAAGGCGGGGTGGGGGGGGAGGGGGAAAAACCTTTTTAGACAAAATGAGACATTTTTTCTTCTGTAATTTTTAGTTAAGGCTAAATACATGAGGCCTAAGCTACCCTGATCATTGACTTTCCAGAACTTCTTAAAACACCAATGCTTAGCTCCAGTTCTTCTTGAAAATAATTTCTATTAGAAAATAGTAAAGTAAGCATTGTGCCCACTGGCAAAGCATGAGTTCCTAGTATTTACAAACAATGAGAAAGCAGCCCTTGTGCTAAGCCTTGGCATTCAGGTAACACTGATGTAACTCATTGGGGGCTTTTCCACCTTCTGTCTGAAGATCATTTCAAGGCCCACCATCAAGGAAGCTGATAACCCCTTGTTTGTAAGCTTCAAAAGGGGCTGCTATCAAAGGATCCGATTGCCCAGGAACTGATAAAGGTTGAGGTCCTCCTGCCGACCAGGCCTGGGCCAGGTCTGTTGCCCATCTTCTCATCTCCACAACTCCCTTGGGCAGTATCATGCAGATAAGGGCACAGAGAGGTGGAGGGAGGAACTTCCAGGATCCCTCCTCAGTGTCAAAATCCAGGTGGGCTGCAGAGATCTACTCTTCCCACCTCAAAGTACTGCTCTCTAGAATAAAATTCTTCAGATTGTAGTTTAAAATTGTAGTTTAAAAACATGTGACTATGCTGTCCAATTTTCTGTGGTTCTGCAGACATTTATCATCTATTTTCTGTCCTTATTATATCCCTTCTCTCAAAGATGCTGAGCTCAGGAGTAGCAGCCAGAGTTTCCAAAAAATAGTCGAGGAGTCACAGGAGCCTGTTTCTCCAGATACCATTGAAAACATCCAGGTGAGAGAGACCATTCCTCCACGCCTAGGGTGGGGGGATGCGCCTAGGGGCTACGTGTGACATCAGGGGCATCTCTGGTGCTGGGGTCAGACATTAGAGAAGTTCTAATGCCTCATGCAGAAAAGACCTCCCTAGCAGTAAGCACACGTTGAGCTGGGGGAAACAGAGGCCTTTGGGCTTGTAATGGACAAATCAAAGCCTCACTGGTATGCTCCAAAATGCAGGTCAGAACAGAATGTCAGGAGGCTGAGGCAGATAAAACTGCTAATTTAAACTCATTGATGTCACAAGCACTTGAAAGTTTCAACAATAGACTAGACCAAGTAGAAGAAAGAACTTCAGAGCTTGAAGACAGGGCTTTTAAATTAACCCAATTAGACAAAGACAAAAAAAGAATTTTTAAAAAATGAACAAAGCCCCAAGAAATTTGGGATTATGTTAAATGGCCAAACCTAGGGACAATTGATATTCCTGAGGAAGAAGAGAAATCTAATTTTGGAAAACATATCTGAGGAAATAATCAAGGAAAACTTCCCTGGCCTCACTAGAAATCTAGACATCCAAATACAAGAAGATCAAAGAACATCTGGGAAATTCATTGCAAAAAAAATCATCACCCAGGTACAGTCATCAGGTTACCTAAAGTCAAGAGAAAGAAAATTAAGAGCTGTTAGGCAAAAGCATCAGATCACCTATAAAGGAAAATGTATCAGATTTACCACAGATTTATTAGCAGAAACTCTGCAAGCCAGAAGGGATTGGGGTCCTTTCTTCAGCCTCCTCAAACAAAATAATTGCCAGCCAAGAATTTTGTATCCAGCAAAACTGGCTTCATAAATGAAGGAGACAGAAAGTATTTTTCAGACAAACAAATGCTGAGAGAATTTACCATTACCAAGCCAGCACTATAAGAAATACTAAAAAGAGTTCTAAATCTCAAAGAGCCTAAATCTCACAGGGCCTATAAAAAAATAACACAATGAAAGAAAAACACCAACATACTGAGGCAACAACTAGCGTGTTGAATAAAACAGTACCTCACATCTCATTACTAACATTGAATGTAAATGGCCCACTTAAGAGACACAGAATGACAGAATGGATAAAAATTCACCAATCAAGTGTCTGCTGTCTTGAAGAGGCTCACCTATGCATAAGGACTCACATAAACTAACATAAAATAAATGGATAGAAAAGGATATTTCACACAAATGGAAACCAAAAGCAAGCAGAAGTAACTATTTTTACATCAGAGAAAACATACTTTAAAGCAACAACAGTTAAAAAAAATGGGACATTATAAAATGATTTTAAAAAGTCAGTCCAACAGGAAACTACCCCAGCCCTAAATATATATGCACCTAACATGGGAGCTCCCAAATTTATAAAACAATTAATACCAGACATAAGAAATGAGCTAGCTGGCAACACAATAATAGTGGGGGACTTCAGTACTCCACTGACAGGACTACACAAGTCATTAAGATAGAAAGTCAACAAAGAAACAATGGGCTTAAACTATACCCTGGAACAAATGGGCTTAACAGATACTTATAGAACATCCAGCAACTGCAGAATATACATTCTTTTCATCAGCACATAGAACATTCTCAAGATAGACCATAGGATAGGCCACAAAACGAGTCTCAATAAGCTTAAGAAAACTGAAATTATATCAAGTACTCTCTCAGACCACAGTGGAATAAAATTGGAAGTTAACTCCAAAAGGAACCATCAAAGCTATACAAATATATGGAAATTAAATAAGCTCCTCTTGAATGGTCTTTGGTTCAACAGTGAAATCAAGATGGAAATAAAAATTATTTGAACTGAATGATAGTGATGACACAACTTATCAAAACCTCTGGGACACAGCAAAAGTGGTGCTAAGAGGAAACTTCACAGCATTCATTAAATGCCTACAACAAAAAGTCTGAAAGAGCACAGAGAGACGGTCTGAGGTCACACCTCAAGGAACTAGAGAAACAAGAACAAACCCAACCCAAACCCAGCAGAAGAAAAGAAATAATGAAGATCAGAACAGGACTAAATGAAATTGAAACAAAAATTTTCAAAATATAAATGAAACAAAAAGCTGGTTCTTTGATAGACCATTAGTGAAATTAACCAAAAAAAAAGGAGAAGATCCGAATAGTCTCAATTAGAAATGAAATGGGAGATATAACAACCAATACCAAAGAAATACAAAAGATCATTCAAGACAACTGTGAACACCTTTACATACACAAACTAGAAAATCTAGAGGAGATGGAGAAATTCCTGGAAATATACAACTCTAATAGATTAAATTGGGAAGAAATAGAAACTCTGAACAGACCAGTAACAAGTAGTAAGATAGAAACAGTAATTTTAAAATTGCCAGCAAAGAAAGTGCAGGACCAGATAGATTCACAGCTGAATTCTATCAGGTATTCAAGGAAGAACTGGTACCAATCTTACTGAGACTATTCCAAAAGGTAAAGAAAGACATAATCCTCCCCAAGTCATTCTGTGAAGCCAGTATCACCCAAAAACTGAAACCAGGAAAGGACATAATCCAAGTCTAAAACTATAGACTAATATTTCTGATGAACATAGATGCAAAAATCCTCAAGAAAATGCTAGCTAACTGAATTCAACATCATTCAAAAAGATAATAATATACCGGTATCAAGTGGGTTTCATAACAGATGCAGGGATGCAGGGTTTAACATAAGGACTAGTCAATAAATGTGATACATAACATAAACAGGTTTAAAAACAAAAATCATATGATCATCTCAATAGACACAGAAAAAGCATTTTACAAAATCCAGCATTGCTTTATGATTAAAACTCCCAGCAAAATTGGCATAGAAAGGACATACCTCAAGTAATAAAAGCCATCTATGACAAACCCACAGCTAACATTATACTGAACAAGGAAAAGTTGAAATCATTCCTCCTGAGAACTGGAACAAGACAAGGATGTACATTTTCACCATTTCTATTCAACATAGTACTAAAAGTCCTAGCCAGAGCAATCAGACAAAAGAAAGAAACCAAAGGCATCCAAATTGGTAAAGAAGGCAGACTGTCACTGTTCACCAATAATAGGATTGTATACCTAGAAAACCCTAAAGACTCACCCAAAAAGTTCCTAGATCTGGTAAACAAATTCCATAAAGTCTCAAGTTACAAAAATCAGTGTACACAAATCAGTAGCACTGCCATGCACCAAAAACGACTACGCTGAGAATTAAATAGAGAACTCAATTCCTTTTATAACAGTTGCAAAAGAAACAAAAAACAAAACCAAACAAAAACTTCAAAAAACAAACAAAAAGCTAGGAATGTACTTAAGCAAGAAGGTGAAAGACCTCTACAGGAAAATTACAAAACACTGCTGAAAGAAATCACTGATGACACAAACAAATGAAAATACATCCCAAGCTCATGTATGGGTACAATCAATATTGTGAAAATGACCATACTGCCAAAAGCAATCTACAGATTCAATGTAATTCCCATGCGAATACCATTATCATTCTTCAGAACTAGAAAAAACAATCCTAAAATTGATATGGAATCATAAAAGAGCATGCATAGCCAAAGCAAGACTAAGCAAAAAGATCAAATCTGGAGGCATCACATTATGTGACTTCAAACTATCCTACAAGGCTACAGTTACCAAAAAAGCATGGTACTGGTATAAAGTAGTCATGTAGCCCAATGGAACAGAATGTAGAACCCAGAAATAAAGCCACATACTTATAACAAATGATCTTTAACAAAGTAAACAAAAACATAAAGTGGAGAAAGAACAGTGTATTCAACAAATAGTGCTGGGAAAACTGGAAGCTACTTGTAGAAGAATGAAGCTGGATCCTCATCTCTCACCTTATAGAAAAAGCCACTCAAGATGGATCAAAGACTTAAATCTAAGAAGTGAAGCCATAAACTTTTAGAAGATAACATCAGAAAAAACTCTTCTAGACATTGGCTTAGGCAAAGAGTTCATGACCAAGAACCCAAAAGCAAATGCAACAAAAACAAAGATAAATAGATGGGACCTAATTAAACTAAAAAGCTTCTGCACAGCAGAACAAATGATCAGCAGAGTAAACAGACAACCCACAGAGTGGGAGAAAATATTTGCAAAGTATGTATCCAACAAAGAACTAGTATCCAGAATCTACAAGGAACTCGAATTGGCAAGAAAAAAAAATAATCCCATCAAAAAGTGGACAAAGGACATGAATAGAGAATCCTCAAAAGAAGATCTGCAAACAGCCAACAAACATGAAAAAATGCTCAACACCACTAATTATCTGGGAAATGCAAATCAAAACCACAATGAAATATCACCTTACTCCTGCAAGAATGGCTATAATTTAAAAATAAAAGAAAACAACAGATGTTGGCTTGTATGTGGTGAAAAGGGAAGAGTTTTTCACTGCTGGTGGGAATGCAAACTAGTACAACCATTATGGAAAATAATATGGAGATTCCTTAAAGCATTAAAAGTAGAATTACCATTTGATCCAGCAGTTACTGGGTGCCTACCAAGTATACAAGAAGTCATTATATGAAAAATATACCTGCACAAGCATGTTCATTACAGCACAATTCACAGTTGCAAAAATATGGAACCAGACTAAATGCCCATCAACATAGAGTCTTTGATATACGCTTTGGGTATAGTACGCACTGCTTGGATGATGGGTGCACCAAAATCTGAGAAATCAATAAAGAACTTTTCCATGCAACCAGATATTACCTATTCCCCCAAAGGTATTGAAATAAAAAATTTAAAAATTAGCAAATGGAATCAATATACAAAATGGATAATCATAACTGAGTAGGGTCTATTTTAGGAATGCAAATTTCGTTTAACATAAGAAAATCAGTGTAATTCACCATTTTAACAAACTAAAAAAAACATATTTATACATTTTTTCATAAATGTATAAAAGACATTTGAAAATCCAACATTAATTCCTCGTAAAGACTCTTAGCACTTTTTCAGTTTGATAAAGGTTATTTTGAAAAACAGCAAACATCACTCATAATGGTGACAGACTAATTATTTTACCCCTGAAGTCAGGAACAAGTCAAGAATGTCTGCTCTTACCACTTCTAATCCAAATTGTAGTGGCGATTTGGACCAGTGCAGAAAAGAGTGGAAAAGATAAGAAAGGCATCCAGATTGGAAAGGAATAATTAAAACTGTCTTTTACTCACAGGCAACATGATGACTTATGGGAAAAACTGATAGAATCTACAAATATCTACTAGAACAAATATATACAAAATTAATATGCAAAATTTGATTTTATCTCTGTATAATTGCAATGAACAATCAGGTTGAAATACCATCTACAACAGTACAAATATGTTAAATACTTATAGATTAAATCTGACGGAAGATATACAAGACTTCCATGCTGAAAAGTATAGAACATTTCTGAGAGAAATTAAAGACATAAATGCTTAGAAAGATATTCTGTGTTCATGGGATACTGAATCTTTAAATCAGTTCTTCCGAAATTCAGTAAAATTCCAATCAAATTTTCAGCAGGAATTTTTATAGAAGTTTAATTAATTGATTTCAAAATGTGTGCAAAAATGGAGGTAACCTAGAACAGCCAGAACAACTTTGAAAAAGAACAAAACTGTAGGATAACGCTAACTGATTTCAAGATTAATTATTATAAGGTTCTTTTTTTTCTCTGTTGCCCAGGCTGGAGTTCAGTGGCATGATCTCAGCTCACTGCAACCTCCGCCTCCCAGGTACAAGTGATACGCATGCCTCAGCCTTCTGAGTAGCTGGGATTACAGGTGTGCACCACCACACCTACAATTTTTGTGTCTGTGTGTATTTTTAGTAGAGGTGGGGTTTTGTCATGTTGGCCAGGCTGGTCTTGAATTTTCAGCCTCAAGTGATCCTCCTGTCTTGGCCTCCCAAAGTATTGAGATTACAGGTATGAGCCATTATGCCTGGCCTAATTATTATAAGGTTCTTGTAATGAAGATAGTGTAGTATTGGCACTAAGGTCAACAGTAGGTTAATGGAATAGAAGAAAAAATTCAGAAATAGAATCAACATATATAGACAACTGATTTTTGACAAAGGCACATGGCACTGTAGTGGAGAAGGAGTAGTCTTCTCTCTGAAACAATCGAATACCCATATACAAACTTTTTTTAAAAAAAACTCAATTTATACCTCATACCATATACAAAAATTAGCTGCAAATGAATCATAGACTTGAATATAGAATTGAAACCAATATAACCTCTAGAGAAAACATAACAGAGGAGGAAATCTTTGTGACCTTGGGTTAGGTAAGATTTCTTAGAAACAACATCAAAAGCATAATACATAAAAGAACAGATCGATCAATTAGATGTCATCAAAAATTAAAATCTTTTCTTTTTGAAAAATACTGTTCAGAGAATGAAAAGACAAGCCACAGACTGGAAGAAAATATTTGCAAATTACATATCTGACAGAAGACTTGTTTCCACAATGTATTTTTTTAAACTCTCAAAACACAGCAATGCAAAATAAAAAACCTAATTAAAAGTGGACAAAAGATTTGAACTTTTCAAAAGAAGACATCCCACGAAATGACACTCAATCTCTTTAGTCATTAGAGAAATGTAAATTAAAACCACAATCAAATACAACTATGCATCTATCAGAATGTCCAAAACTAGAATGATTAAGTGTTCCAAGTGTGGGTGAGGATGTGGAGGCAGCATGGCGCACCCACACCGTGGATACTACTCAGCAACAAAGAGGAGTAAACCACGGATGCATGCAGCAGCATGGATGAATTTCAAAATAAATATGCTGAGTGAAAGAAGCCAGATCAAAAAAGAGTAGATACTATTTGATTTCCATAATACAAAATTCCAGAAAGTACAAACTACTCTACAGTGACAAAAATCATATCAGTGTTTGCCTGTGGTTGGCAGAGTAGAAAGGGTAGGAGTGAGAGGCACATAGGAACGTGGAAGCTTGGGGGGTGATGTGTCATGTTCGTTTTCTTGATCGTGTTGATATTTTTATGGATGTACACATAAGTAAAAGCTTTTCAAAAGGTATATTTCAAATATATGTAGCTTATTGTATGTCAATTCTGTTAGGTTGGTGCAAATTACTTTTGTGTGCAAAAATAATTGCAGTTTTTGCCATTACTTTTAATGTAGTTCCTTTTGGTGCAATTACTTTTGCACCATCATAATACCTCAACACAGTTGTTGTTGTTGTTTTTAAATTTAGTGCAGCTTTCAAGTTAAAGAATACAAATAATGGAGTAATAAGCAACATCTCCAGAGAATCAGGAGGTGTCAGCACTATGCTAAACATCTGTTTCTCTGTCTGTCTATATTTTATCCTCACAACATCCTTATGAAATAGATGCTCTTCTCATCCGCTTTTCACAGAGGAGCAAAGTGAGGCTACATAAGTTTCCCAATGCCACAAGCCCAGTAAGCCATAGAGCCAGGATCTGAACCCTGGCAGCTGGCTCCAGAGCTTGGATGCCAAACGACTGCAGGTGTTGGTTAATTTTCGTGTCTTGCTTTTGTCATTTGCAGGGAAAAATTGCTGGAGAAGCTGCATCTGAGGAAGCTTTATCAGTGGTCCAAAATGGAGTTAGTGAACCAGAGGTAGGGTTTGTGGAGGGCCTTTGCGTGCCTGCTGGCCACCCCATGGGCTTCACACCTTTCTACCTCTGAGGCTTTGTGCCCTTTCCTCCTCTTGACCTCTCTGGCTGTCTCCACCAGTTCCCACCTACCACCTCCTTTAGGACCTGCTGCAGCAAGCCCCACCTCATTACCTCCTCCCCTGCTGTGATTTGTCTTTTCTTCTGTATCCTCCACAGAGCCTGGACTGTAAGTCACATTTTCTACATAAATTATTTGCAAAAATTTTAGTAAATACACCTTCTCTCTCCCTCCCGTTGCCCAAAAAGAAAACATCTTGGAGAGGCAAAACATTTGTAAGTTTTCTGTGTATCATATGCACATATATACACTCTTATCAGTATCTAGATGTGTTCTTAATATGTGTCATTCACTTGCATCTCAGGATTTGGGAACTCCTCCCTCCTGTTACAGATTCAGGCCAATGGGTGTAGCATCCTCCACCAGTGCGGTGGCCGTTCCTGGGGACTTCACCATCCTTTGTTGGCTTCCCTTCACCCCGCCCATGCTTTTGCAGGTGGTCTCTTGACCACTCCGTTGGAGTGTCTGTTCTCCACCAGAAGCCTGATGGTTTAGGAAGAGATTGGCAGGGCCCTGTGAACCCTGCTCAGGATCTCGAACTTTTCCTGAGGAGGGTGTTACGGCTTTTGAGTGGGAGATTGGTATAATAAGGCATTTTCATTCCCTGAGGCTGAACATAGTCCTGGAATTTCAGTAGTATCCCAAGAGCCTCTTGGTGATGGATGGACTGACTCTGCAGCAGAAGCCTGGAGAACCCTGGAGAAGGGAACAGAACATGGGACTTAGTCATATTCATAGAGATACTGGGTCAGCTTCATTGAACACTAAGCCCAGACACTGAAATTCTGCCAGAGGGCCAGATTTTCCAACCCGTCTCCCCTCTAGATTCTGACCAGTGAAGGAGTCAGTCTATCCAGAAGTCAGCTAGGGATTGAAACACCCCTTTCTTTTGGCTAACACTGAACCAGAGAAGAAAGCTAGGACCGAGAACATAAATGGGCTCCCATTTCTCCTTACTGAATTAAATGCTCCCACGTAGTTGCAGGACTCACCCGTGGGGCAGGGTCTCCCCACTCCCAGCTAATTACATGGAGGGGAGTAGAAAGCACACAATCTGGGAGCAGGATGTGCTGCCAGAAAGAGACAGCATGATGCAGGCACAGGATCCAGCTTTTGAATCTCACATTAGCATATGCTGTTGGACCCCCACCCGTATCCTCTAGCACTTATCCTTCCTGAGCACCCTGAGGACGAGAACTGCAAGTGCCTGGTCTTCCTTCCATGCTCTGTTTGCAGCAGGGCAGACTGTTTGAGGGAGCAGCCATCAGCCAATGACTGAAGGCACTGGAGAATCAATACCCCAGCTCCTTTGCCTCTTAGGTGGGACCACTCTGCACTGTGTTCTCCTGGCTCCCAGAGCTTTGGATGGGATTGATTCACTGTAGTAACTCATATCTTGAAGCGCCGCATGCTGGTAGCCTTGCTCTCCTTGCCCCACATGGCGCTCCCCTCACAGAATTTCCTGGCTTTGCTCCCCAAGCAAACTACTGACTCTCAGACTCTTAGTTCAGGGTGTGTTTCTGGGGCAACCTGCGCTAGGAGACTCAGTGACCAGCCAGTCATGCCCTGTGCCATAGGGAGGAGAGTCGAGGTGCAGAAGAGGATAGCAGTTTTCTTTCTAATATTCCTAAGAGGGTACCCATTCCTTATGAACCCAAGCAAGGATGTGGATGGGGAGATGGCATGCCTGGCCCCACCACCATATCAAACATGTTAGAACCCCAGAAGACACCTGAGTCAACAAGGTGGATTGATCTCCTATTTTTATCTCCTTTCCCTTCTGGAGAAAATCACTGAAATGACAGTAAAGGAATAAAAAGGGCACAAATCCACAAAGAAGAGATGGAGAGGAGATATTGGAAGATAAGCACTTTAAAAATATTGAGAATAAAAAAATCGATGGAGGAGTTTACACTGGCTTAGCACAGCTGAGGAAGGTGAAACTCAAGAATCTTTTTGAAAGGAGAGACTGGTGAAAATTGTGTGAATTCTACACAAGGTTGAAGACTGGAGGTTTGCAGAAGGCAGGGTGAGGTACTGGGCTGAAAAGGCTGGGCAGGCTGATGTGAAGTGAGGAACACTGGATCCCTGAAGACTCCAGTTAGGTTGTCAGCCACACCCCAAGTGGGAGGATGAAATGACTGTTCTCTAGAGAAATTGAACAGAGGCCGCTCCACTGCATGGGCATTATAATGGCGAAGGATGGAGAACAGACAAGTAAGTGGAATTCTCCATTTCAAATAGAGGACTCCGCGGCCCCTCCTCCAGCCACACCTTCTTGATGCCAGGAGCCAGGCCTTATATTAGTTTCTATTGCTGCTGTAACACATTACCCCGAACTTGGTGGCTTATAGCACAGATTTATTATTGTGCAGTTCTGGAGGTTAGAATTCTAAAATGGTTTTGAGTGTGCTGAGTTTCAGGTGCTGAAAGGCGCATGTTCCTTCTGGAGGCTCTGGGGGATAATCTGTTCCCTTGTCTTTTCCAGCTTCTAGAAGCCACTTGTGTTCCATGCCCTGTGGCCCCTTCCTCCATCTTCAGAGCCAGCAGCACAACATCTTCCTCCCCCTGACTCAGACCTGCTGCCTCCCTCTTAGCAGATCCTTGTGATTCCACTGGGCCCACCTAGATCATCCAGGAGCATCTCCTCACCACAGAACCCCTTAAGCACTGACATCTGCAAAGTCCCTGTGCCCTGAAAGATAGGTTCCGGGGACTAGGACCTGTACATCTTTGAGGGCCACTGTTCCACCTAATACAGTTCCTCATGCAGGATATTGGAGAGCTGAAGTCCCCCAAAAACTGACAGCCTCAAAGAAAATGCCTTCAGATAATGTCTCTGAAGGTGGCCACCCAATAATAATGTCAGATCTCTGCCTGATCGCCCTATGAAGTGCTCCAGTTAGCCAGCGTCTGTGGACTTTTGCCTCTCACGCATATTGCTTTTACGAAGCTAAAAATGTGCTCTAGAGATATAAGGGCCTAAACAAATGAACAAAAAAGACAAGGAAAAGACCTAGAACTTAAGAAATCGGAGCTGCAGTACTGGCAGGCCAGCAGAGCTGCAAGTCCAGATTAAAGGGGAGAAGAAATGAAGCTCATGTATTATCTCCAGTGCCTGATCATTTGGAAATGAATAGTGACGAACACTTGGCAAATCTGATTAAGCAAGTGAAAAACTTAGGAAACAAGTTGAATAAAAACTAGGCACACAATTGAAAACATTGTCATGTTATACTACTTTGATCAGCAACAACAAAATACTTACACATTCATAATAGTGTAGACACTTACTGATTTAACCCTGAATCGTGATGTCATTATCCTGGGGGATAAGCTATGGGGAGGATGGTAGTGTAAGCGGGATTAATCTAGTCATTACGTCAATGTCCAGTAGGAAATTCTAAAAACTGATGAATTTAGAAATAGCAGCATAAGCATATTGCCCAGAAATATAGAGGTAAATAAATACCCAAAGTAATGAAAAGGTTGAAAATTCTATTCAATGGGGTTAGAGACTTAGAAGGACAGAGAACTGCTACTTTCTTAAGAAATATTTGGTGCTAATATTATTTAAAATTTTTCTATATGCATGTATTACTTTGATTTAAAAGAACGCCATGAGCAATCTCAAAAGGAATCATCTTCTGAGAAATGACACTTTTTTAGATGCACCTAACCCAAAATGAACAGCCTCAGCCCTGACTTTCCAGGTGGCTGTGTTCCATTGGCCCTTCCTGGGCTCCACCTCCCCGCCACAGTTACTCCCAGGACCACCTGACCAGTCCCAAGATTCAAAATGCTTGTATCACAATGGAAACAGTTTTGGGGACAGAGGCATTTTGCTTCCGGAGTTATAATATGTGTACAACACTACCACACTCTAATCTCTACCCCAGGATGTGGGAAGAAAGTTTCCCAGGTGCCAAGGCAAGAGACTGAAGGCACAATCTGTCCCAGTAAATAACTGATTACTTAGTTTTAGCAATGATACCAAATATATTTAGAAGCAATCACATAATCAATTATATAATCAATCTTATTAAATCATTATTCTTTATTAATTTTTGCTTTAGTATTATAGCCTAAAAACATTCTAGTCTTATAGTATAGAACCAACCATGTGAAATACAATTATCTTAGAAGTTGTGAGAAGTAAGAGTAGGGGAATCCTAAAAGCCGTTGATCTTTCTGATAAGTGTGTAGAAAAATGCTGACATAGGTGCCTCCCTCCCTTGCAGCGGCTACCTACAAGGGAAGAGGCCCCCTATACTGTAAGCACGTGATTTGCTTGACCCTATCAATCACGTCAGATGATTCTCTCTCCTTACTCTGCCCCCCTGTCTTGTATACAGTTTATATCAGCACATCTAGGTGTTCCAAGCCACTACTGGACTCCACGCCTTGGTAGTAGTGGTCCCCCCGGATGCACCTGAATTCTTCTCTTATCTCTGTCTTGTGTCTTTCTTTCCTGCGATCTGTTGTCTCTGCACACAAAAGAACACCCACTAGACCCTGCATCCGGAGGCAGTTAAAAGATGGACCCTATGTCAAAGGCCAACTGAAACTATTTGTCTCATGTGAGACCTTCATTTCACAACCAGCTTTATTTATTTATTTTAATTTTCCTTTAAGTTCTGGGTTACATGTGCAGAACATTCAGGTTTGTTACATAGGTATTCATGGGCCATGGTGGTTTACTGCATCTATCAACCCGTCATCTCGGTTTAAAGCCCGGCATGCATTAAGTATTTGTCCTAATGCTCTCCCTCCCCTTGCCCCCCAACTGCCAGCAGGTTCCAGTGTCCCCTCCCTGTGTCCATGTGTTCTCACTGGAGAAGTAGTTTTTAAAAACATTTTATAAATTTTGAGTATCTCATTAAGAACCTCTCCTTAAAATCAGGCCTGGCCCAGGATGAGTTGTTTCGGGTGAAACAGTCTTACCTGTCCTCTGAATGGTGTCATGTAGAGATGATGCAGCCACCAGCCCACTAAATTACAGGGTATTGACAGGATTCTCACTGGCTCCTCCTCTCTCCTTGCTCTAGGACATAGAAAAACTCAGTGAGGCCTCCCCTGGCTGTGCGCAGGATCACCGTGGCAGCAGTAGGAGCTTGGCATCACTCTTACGGCCTGAAGAGCCCGTCCACTTCCGCCCCATCTATAGGGGAGCCTCAGCTGCTTTTTGTATTCAGCTGTTTTGTATTGATGAGAAATACGAAGCAAGGCAAGTACTGACCTCCTGGCTGTACTTGCCACAGTGAGAATCTCTTCTGGCATCAGTGGACCAACATTTTAACTTTACAAACCCAGTAATTTCCAAACCTGGCCCACTTCCTACTCTCCTGGGCAATTTTTAAAAACCACAAATTCCTAAGCCCCATCCAGAGATTCTAGTCTATAAAATTTTAATGAGGGCTATAGAAGTGAACAAGAAAGCTGGCCCACCTATGTAACAATTGGGAATCTGGAAAATTATCACTTAGGTAACCACATGCTGCTCCCATTCTGTAACGTTTGCATTTTTTGGAGAACTTGGATTTGGGTTACTGATTATCTAGAGTCTTTTGCTTGCAAGTAACAGAAAATCCAACCAAACTGGCTTTGAAAAAAAAACTGAATAACTGCCTTACATAAGTAAGGATGACTCCAGTGGTGAGACTATTTTTAATATGGCTTGATCTAGGATTTAGATAGCCAAATCAAGGACCCAGTTTCCCTCTCTACCTCTTTAACCTGTGTGTTAGTCCTTTTTCATGCTGGTGATAAAGGCATACTCGAGATTGGATAATTTATAATGAAAAAGAGGTTTAATGGACTCACAGTTCCATGTGGTTGGGAGGCCTCACATTCATGGGTGAAGACGAAAACCACATCTTACATGGCAGCAGACAAAGAGGCAATGAGAGGCAAGTGAAAGGGGTTTCCCCTTGTAAAACCATCAGATCTCATGAGACTTATTCACTACCAGGAGAACAGTGTATTAGAAACCACTCCCAGGATTCAATTATCTCCCACCGGATACCTCCCACAACACGTGGGAATTATGGGAGCTATAATTCAAGGTGAGATTTGGGTGGGGACACAGCCAAACCATATCACCCTACTTCCTCCTGTTGGCCCCCTTCTCAGAGGAGGGCCCCATCCCAGGTCTAAGACCACTGACAGTCTCAGCTCTGCATCAAAATCCAGTGAGGAGGACTTCCTGGGTTGGGCCCAGCTTTCCAGCCAAAGTCCCATGAGGCCTAACAGGACTGTGTGTTCATTCCTGAGCCAACAGCCATGACAAACCCATGCCATAAGGAGATGGAAAAGATGGGCTCCATCCCTTGGCTCATGCTCTACCCCAGATCTGCAGCTGGAGCCTCAGCCACATGGAATATCTGAGCGGGAGATAAGTTGACACCCAGCAGGGCTACAGCAAGGAGGAGGCACCCATGGTGCTGGGCAGGCAAAGGCCCGGCGCCCACCAGACCTCACAGCCATCCACCCTGCCCTCCAAAACACCCACATGTTCAGTGCTTGCTGCTCCCCTGTGGTCCAGAGACACTGGACGCTGCCCTCGGTCCTAGATTCCACATCTTAGCACACCCACCCACTCCTCATCTGTCCACAGAACCATCTCAAAGAGGAAATGATTGACCCATTTCAATAGAGTGGAAGGGTAGAGTGTAAGGCTCTGGAGTGTCTAAAAGATGACCAGGCTGGACAGTTCCTCTTCAGAGGAGCTGTTTAAACGCGTTCCCAGTCTCCCAGCATCCCCTGGAACAATGTTGTACTTTTACTTTTTTCATCTTGAGTTTTCGGCTTTTATGGAGATCTGAGAGATTGAAAAGATAAGTTCTTTACATCTAAAACCTTGTAAAGCCTTTCTAGATTTGTTGCTTTATATTTATCTGTGCATTTAAATATGATTGCGCTTAGAGTATACTTTCTGAATTTTGAAACAGGAATTTGGTGATCCGGTGTGGTTTGCCTATGAACGTACATCTACATCTACTCAGAAAATCTTTCACACATAAAAAGGAAAAAGATCAGAAGCAGCCTATAATATTTCTCACCTCTCCTCTTAACTCTTCCAAAACAAAAGGGAAGGATCATAGGTGCAGAATGACCGATTTTGTTTTGGGTTTTCAAATGCACAGAGATTATTAATTGACGTGAAAGTGTCTTCAGTTCTACAGAATACTTTATTACTGACATACGAAGCTTATGACTTATGCACCCCATTAGTGTTCAGCTAGACACACATTCTGACTAGTGGTTGGCTAATCGCTTCCCGAGGGGAGGGAGCCGTAAATCTCTGTAAATGTCCACTGATTGCATTTGCCTGAAGGGCAGTGACAGTGCTTCCTGTCTTGTTTACAGGTCGCTGGATTTTATGAATTTTGTTTTCAGCCTTTTTTCTGTAAGTACATGCTGAATTTCGAGAACTGGTTTTGTAAGTTTAGAGAAGTTGTAGAAAAGTAAAATGCCATAAATTTATTATGCTATGAATGTTGAGGCTTGTGTTATGAGAGTAAGGTCAATGGCATGTCATGAGCTCATAAAAATACTTCTCTTTTTATTGTCATTTTCACGAATTTTTAAGTCATGCTATTTTAGCAGTTTTCTTTAAATGCTAAATTTCTTTTAGAGAGTCAGATCATTCATAGTAGTATATGAAAATGTCAGAAATGAAAGTGAATAACACTATCTTATTTTATAGACTATATTGGCTCCAACTATTCTGAAATCATCATATTGCTTTTCTGAGGGTAGCAAAGCAGAAATTTGTTGATTTTCAGGTTGGCATTGCTTTCCCTGCTAGATCCTCAGGCCTGACTTCATGCCTGGCTTGTAGAAGGGGCTCAACCCACATTGGTGAATGGGCCTGCAGGGTAACATCCGAGTGCAAAGAAGATTCTCCATGTCAGGGTGTCCCCGGCTCCTGCCTACATTCTTGTCTCATTGTTGTCTAGGGATGGAGATCTAACCAGACTCTTACACTTCTTTATTGAAGGAAAGAAGATGGGGAAGGAAGTTTTGAGGGACAAAATGCATTTTTATAAAGACAAGCCTGTTAATTAAGTAAAGTCAACATCTGCACTTCTTTAGTTGACTGATTTCAAGAAAAATATCTATTGCTTCATTTTTCCTCTTTCTAATGAGGCAAAAACAAGTATACTTTAATTATTTTGTCTTAAAACTGTGTGACGTTAGGTTTTATTTCCTCAGTTTTATTATTATAAACTTTGTAATAAGGCAGTATGTTCTCCATCATAATTTTAAAAAATTGATGATTAAGACACTTTCCAAAAAATGTGGATTACCCTGAACATAGGATTTACAAAGTCAGTTTCCCTCAAAGACTCCTTAAATAAATTTCAGTAATTTTAATTATTTCCTATTTTAAAGTCCATGTAAAGGTAAATCTTTAACATTATAAAAGTAATACTGGCTTTAAAAAGGTAAAAGAGCTGTTTACATTTCAATTCTATTTGACTTCAGAACATGGACGACAGGAAAATAATAACCTTGATTGCTTCATCCTTAATCCTTCAACTCCAAGATGAAGCAACTCATTATAGTTACTCTCCCCCTCCCAGAGGAAGCCCACCCAGGCTTGGCACCCAGTTCTTATTTTCAACTTGAGTATTTCAGCAACTTGACTCTCAGGTTCCCCAAAAGGAGCCCTGCTAATTTGCTAAAAAGAGGGAAGATAAGGTCAAACAGTGATTCAGTCCTTTGAGTTACACAAATGTCCCCAGGGTTTTGGATTAGCACAAGTAATGCCTTCACAGGGTCCAAGAGAAGGCGAGATCCCAAAGGGACAAATTAGCTGTGGGAAGAGCAGGCTGCTTCTGCAGGGACCTGGCAGAGAATCAAGCGGCTGTGTGAAGCTCAGACAGCCTAGAGCAGCACTGTCCAGAGATGGAGTGTGAGCCACATCGGTAATTCTGAATGTTCCAAGAGCCATAGGAAAAAAAAGGAAAAAGGAACAGATGAAATTTATATTATAATATCTTTCATTTAACTTAATATGTCCCAGTTCTTTTTTAAAGAGACAGGGTCTCACTTTGTTGCATGCAATGGTACAATCATAGCTTATTGCTGCCTCAAACTTCTTGGCTCAAGGGATCCTCCTACCTCAGCCTCCTAAGTAGCTGAGATATGTCACCATTCCCAGCTAATTAAAAAAAAAAAAAAATGGATTGTAAGGACAGGGTCTCACCATCTTGCCCAGGCTGGTCTCGAACTCCAGGGCTCAAGTGATCCTCCCATCTCGGCCTCCCAGAGTACTGGGATTACAGTGCCACTGTGCCTGGGTAAATTTAATCATTTCAACAGGTAATCAATATGAAACATTATTAGTGAGCTATTTACATTATTTATCTCATACTAAGTCTTTGAAATCTAATGTGTATTTCACATTTATAGCGCATCTCAATACAAGTCCTAAATTTTCATCAGAAATAGTTGATCTGTATTTAGATGTTATAAAATTTACAGTTGGTTAAGTAGATTGGCATAATCTAAGCACACATAAATCTTCTCCAGTAACAGAATTATCAGTTTTTTAATTTTAAATGCAGTAAAATTTAAAATTTAGTTCCTCCACCATACCAGCCACATGTCATTGGCTACTGTATGGACAGGGCATGCCTAGAATAGGTGAATAGCAGCCCTCAGGACATGCAGGACCTCCTGTGTCTGCTAACTAAACCCACTGCCTGGGTTTAATGATGCCCATGAACCTGTTCACGCAACTGGGATCATGTCATGATAAGATACATACACATCAGTTTATGGATAATCAGAGAATTTTAGAGCCAAAAAAGTCCTGGAGTGTCACCCTCCCATCTCACAAGAGGAAGGGACCACAGCTGGTGTAAAGTCACTTAGTAATCAAGGGGCCTTTGCTAGGACGCCATGCTGCCTCATTGACTTGGTGACACAAGTGAACTTGCAAGTGTGAATTCTCTTGGTTTAAAAATCTACTACCACAGAAGAGTTATGCTGGATGAGTGCCATTGTTTATAAGATTCATTTATTCAGGTTTCAGTGAGGCACAAAGATACTTTTTGTAAGCTCTCGTAGTTGCTTATTTCCTGAATTTTATGTGATTATTTCCCAAATTATAGGAAAGGTAATTTGAGTATCCTCTCCTTAGTCAACACATTTTGCTTCTATTTTTCTTTTTTTTTTTTTTAAGAGGAATTTGTTTTTTGATTAATGGTTTTTTATTCTTTCCCTGTGTCCTGGTTTTTGATGGTGTTAGGATAAGAACTTCTGTGTAATTTCTCTGCCCCATCTCACCCCCGAGTTCATCCTCATCCAGAACTTTGTGAAGGTGGTCCCTTTCAACACCTGCACTGTCGAGCAGGACCTCTACGTCTTCCACCGGGCTGGATTGCTCAAGTGAGTAGACACATGTGTGGCCCCCAACAATCCATGAAATTACAAAAGAAAGAAACAAGGAGCTTCCTGCTATTTTAATTTAATAATTTATTTTAAAGATTGTCTTTTATTAGAAAAAGGCTTAAGTGATTTTAACTAATACATTTAGAGAAAGAATGGCCCTTGAGAAGAGATTTGTTCTGTCAGATATTAAAACATAATATAGCTCCACAATAATCAAAACAATGCCATGTTGACACATTCTGCAGGCAGAACAATGTAATCCAAGAAATAGCCCTGCCACAGACCCAGCATAGTAAGAACTCTATGTAGATTGATCTTTGTATGTGAGTGTGTGTGTGTGTAATACATGCATGACAAAGTATGTGTCAAAACAGTGGGAAAAGGAAGGATTCTTCTGTAAATGGTGGGACAAAATGAAGATAGAAACTGTTTATACTCTGTCATAAAATAGATTCTCAGGTGATTAAAGAATTAAATGTAAATATTGAAAACCTAAAAATTAGAAAACATATTTACAGTGATAGGTTCTGTGGCAAGTTCTGGGAACACAGTGGTGAACAACATATAGACGTGGCTCTTGCCTTTTCAAGGCTTGTGAACACACATGCTATAAAATGACAACTGCAAAGAGAATAACCAGTGCTGGGCAGATGGTACTGAGCGTGGAACATTGAGAGAGTCAGCCCAGTTAGAGGAAGCTCTCCTTGGACAGTAATTTGAAATGCTGGATGAAGAAAGTGAGTGAAGATTGACCTTTATCATGTCTCAGAATGGGAAAGTTCTTTATAAAACATGAAAGAAAATAATTAAGGTTTCTTATACTATGCAAAGTTTTTTCAACCACCTGATTTAATTAAAATGTAACTGACAGAATAATGTTTTCAACAAATATGGCAGACAAAAGGTGGGAGTATTTAATGTATAAATAACTTTAATAAATCAATAAGAAAATCACTTAATGCCTAAATAGAAAAGTTAATAAAAAGCATGGGCAGACTGTTCGTACAGGAAAAAAATTCAGTAGATATTTAATAACTTCTGCCTATCTTATATTTAGAAAATATTATGAGGCTCATCAAACTGTGCACTTGAAATGAGTGCATTTTATCGTATGTAAACTGGACCTCAATAAAGTTGATGCACAATTTTATGATGAAAGGTTTGGTGGAGGAGTGTCAGAGAGCTTGCCCTATAATTGCTGTGTTAACCTTTTGAGTGAAACTTTGAGAAACATCCTAGATGTTCGCTTCATAATTAGGGACTGGTCAAATGAATTTTACCAAATTCATTTAGTTCATTACGATGAAGATTTGAAGGAAAAAAACCAGATTTCTATATCCTATGTGGAAAGAGGTCTAGGATGGTGAGAAAAACAGTCAGACATTAATAGTACAAGTTTTAATAGTAATGATAATTAACATTTATCGAGGGTTTATAGTGTGCCAGATGCTTTCTTAATCACCACTTTCCATGTGTCAACACTCATAGTGACCTAATTAGCTAGGTATCATTATCCTCATTTCACTCAGTAAGAAAACTGAGACAAAGAGAGGTTGAGTAACTACTCCACAGTCCACACAGCAGAAAGTGGCAGAACTGAAATTGGAACCTATGCTGTAGCTTACAGAGCCAACTCATGACCACCCCACATATTGTTTCTCTACGTGATATGGTTGATGTAATCCCATCTGATTGTTGTAGAGTGTTCACAGGTAGCAGTCAGCACTAATGCTAAACTTTTGTATGAAGTGACCCCTAAACACAACTGCCCTGAGCCAGTTCTGTCTCTGTGCCACAGTAGTCCAGGCATGAGCATGTGGCCTAAGGAGAATAGCAGCTTTTTCCCATGAAGTTGTCCGGGAACCTAAGTTCCTTCTCTGGTTGCCCCTCCATTCCACAGAGAAGCATGAGGCCTGTGAATTTGGATCTTTATTTCACTTAACTGCAAGTGAAGTTTAGTGTGTCCTTCCATTGTGACTGGAGCCAGCAGGCCTCATAGTGTTAGCAGAAACCATGACTTTGTAGCCAGTAGAAATGACAGGTATTTTCATTCATATTTTTGTTGTTGTAGATGTCTCAAAAATATCATATGTGTTTACCCTACTTTGAAATTTCAGTAATTTTATTCTCAACCAGAATTTGTTATTTAATGCATTAACCAGGAGGCACAGGCATTACTGTAACACATTTTTAAAAACATTTTGATAACTATATTTCAATATAATTGGTGATCCTTTGTGTTTTATTTTACGAATATAGAAACATTTTATGAATGTAGAAACATAGAATCACCACACTGTCAAAGGGCTCCATGGTATGCAAGAGTTTCAGACCCACGGCCAGAGTAGACTTTCCTTCCTTGTGCTCAGAGCTAGCTCAGAGCACCATAGCCACAGTGCAGCCCACAGGGAAGGGTGGTGGAACGAGAAATGGATGAGGGGAAGCACTTTCCTCTTAGGGGAAAGGAATCACCTCTGTTCATATTACGCGGTAAGGAATTTGGTCACATGGCCCTACTTCACTGCAAGGGAGCTTGGAAGATATGTTGCCCGTAGGTTGGGCATGTGCCCAGTAAAAAACTCAGTTGAGTCCTTAATTAAAAAGAAAAGGAAAAATGAGACTATGGGAACATTATATCTAGTTTTTATCTTATATATGTATAGAAGTCCTAGAAAGGTACATAGGATTTCATTAATCTTATATTGCTTCTGGGAAACAGGACTGGGAATTTGAGGTGAGGATGGTGACAGACTTTTTGCATTATGTCTATCTGTTATGTTTGATTCTTTTTGTTTTAATTAATAAGCTTTTTTTTTGAGATAGCATCTCACTCTGTTGCCCAGGCTAGAGTGCAGTGGCACAATCATGGCTCACTGGAGCCTCAACCTCCCAAGCTCGGTGATCCTCACACCTCAGCCTCCCAAGTAGCTGGGACTACAGACGTGTGCCACAACACCTGGCTAATTTTTCTACTTTTTATAGAGACGGGGTTTGACCGTGTTGCTCAGGCTTGTCTTGAACTGGGCTCAAGCAGTTCACCCACCTTGGCCTCCCAAAGTGTTGCAATTACAGGTGTGAGCCACCACACCCAGCCAATAAATTTTTTTTCAAAAGAGTAGTTTTAGATACAGCAAAATTGAGCAGAAAGTGTAGAGAGTTCTCACAGCCCCTTCACCACCACCATACACAGACTCTCACGTCATGAACTTCTAGCACCAGATTGGTATATACACTTGTTGTAATCAGTAAACCAGCACTGACATATCGTTATCAACCAATGTCCATAGTTCAGGGTTCACTGCTGGTGTTGTACATCCTGTGACTTTGGACAAATGTGTAATAACATGTATCCACTGTTATAAGAGCACACAGAATAGTTGTACTTTCCCAAACATCCTCTGTGCTCTGTCTGTTCATCCCTTGTTTCCCACAATGCTGTCAACCACTGATCGTTTTACTGTCTCCATAATTTTGCCTTTTACAGAATGTCATAAAGTTGAAATCATATGTTAGTAGCTTTTCCAGATTGGCATTTTTCACTGATTAATATGCATTTAAGTTTCCTCCATGTCTTTTCATGACTGCTAGCTCATTTCTTTGTAGCCCTGGATGATGTTCCATTGTCTGGATGCACCACAGTGTGTCTATTTATTTACCTACTGAAAAACGTTTGCTTTCAAGTTTGAGCAGTTATGAATAAAGCTGCTATAAACATTCAAGTGCAGGTTTTTATGTGGGTGTAAATTTTCAACTCGTTTAGATAACCACCAAAAAGTGCAATTTCTGGATCCTATGGCCAGAATATGTTTAGTTTTACAAAAAACTGTCAAACTGTCTGACAGAGTGGCTGAGCCATTTTGCATTCCCACCAGCAGTGAATGAGAGTTCCTGCTGCTCCACACCCTTCCCAGCATTTGGTGTCCTTAGTGATTTGGATTTTGGCCATTCCGATCGTATGTTAATGGTACCTTACTGTTTTAATGACACATGTTGTTGAGCATGTCTTCATATGCTTATTTGCCAGCTGTATATCTTCTTTGGTGAGGTGCCTGTTTAGGTTTTCTGCCATTTTTTAAATGAATTATTTCTGTTTGAATTTTTTTAAAATCATAGGCCAGGCATGGTGGCTCAAACCTGTAATCCCAGTACTTGGGGAGACCGAGGCCGGTGGATCACAAGGTCAAGAGTTCAAGACCAGCCTGGCCAAGATGATGAAACCCTGTCTCTACTAAAAATACAAAAATTAGCCAGGTGTGGTGGCAGGTGCCTGTAACAGCTACTTGGGAGGCCGAGGCAGGAGAATCACTTGAACCAGGGTGGCAGAGGTGGCAGTGAGCCAAGATCGAGCCACTGCACTCCATCCTGGGCAACACAGTGAGATTCCATATCAAAAAAAAAAAAAAAAGAAAAACAGAAAAAATCAATGGGTGTGCATTACTGTTGTGATAGAAAAATATAGTTAATTTTTTCTACACTGAGATTTTAAATTTTATTATGATTCAAGTAGAATTTTTAAAAATGTACTTTATACTCCGCATTCTTAAATGCATTGGTGACTTTTTTTCCTTGGAGTTCTCACTCTGAATAATCCAGTTGAATGAAGACGCTGGAGATGGAAAGCAATGAGATGACACAAATCTAGGAAAGGGTCATTGGTCTGGCTGTAGCAGTGGCCTTATTCTTAGTGGCTTTAATTACATAATTTATATTCATATTCTTTTCTTTCACTCTCTCTTTGACTATGTACATGCATTACTATTCTTAAAAATCTAAATCTTTTAAATGATGGGACTTTCTGCACTTGTCAGGGAATTAGTTTGGTTGCAGTGGGGCCCTGGTTTTTCTTCATAACCTTTTTCAGTGTCAGCTGAAAATTCATTTTCTTGAATCATTTGCATTTAAAATTGGAGCACATGAGATACACCTGTGTTCTTTTCTGAAATATTGGAGACTCACAGACTGAACTAGTTTTTGTGTCTTTAGCAAGTCATATGTTGTCACAGTTGCCACCTGAGCCCTCATCAGGAACCCTCCTTCAGAGCCTCCACCAGTTTGTCACCAGTGTACCTGCCAGCCCACACCAGGTTCCCTGCTGGTGCGCTCCTGTAGCTTCTCTGAGTGCCATGGTTGTGCCCATTGCCCTTTCCCATTCAAGAAGCTATGCACGGTCCTGTAGGGGAAGACATCCCTCAAAATCCACACGCTTATCACCATTAGGGGATATCCCTTTTGTGAACATGGCAGTGGGCAGTTGTTTTCTACAGAAAGCACAGATCTCCTCTTTAATTCTTTAAACTGTGTTCTAAGCATAAAAAGCTTTTTAGTGAAACCACACGTTTAATGTTAAAAATGGCATCTTTGCCTGTCAATATTGCTCACTTCCTATAGGGAATACAATATCATTCTTCCCTTTGCCTTAAAGTCCACATGCCTGCACCCTCTCCAGGAAGCTGATCTTGGCTGCAGGAATGGAGGAGAGAAAGGAGGGTAGCCAACCTGAAGAGACTGCTGCAGAGATGAGAAGGGAGAGCAACCCCTGCCCTTACACCCCAGCAATGTTTATATTTAAAAAAAAAAAAAAATCACCTGAGGTCAGGAGTTCGAGACCAGCCTGACCAGCATGGAGAAACCCCGTATCTACTAAAAATAAAAAAAATAAAAAATAAAAAAAAAGAGAGAGAGCCGGGCATGGTGGCGCATGCCTGTAATTCCAGCTACTCAGGAGGCTGAGGCAGGAGAATCACTTGAACTCAGGAGATGGAGGTTGCATTGAGCCAAGATCGTGCCATTGCACTCCAGCCTGGGCAACAAGAGCGAAACTCTGTCTCCAAAAAAAAAAAAAGAGAATATGCTAACAAATGTATTGGATGCAATTTCTTATCACACAAAATGAAGTTCAGAAATGTGAGAGTGGGAGCAATCTCCAAGAAGACAACCCAGCACCTTCTTGGGTTCCTGGCATTGGTTACCCTGAGATGGCACTGCCTGCACAGAGCCTTTCCTTTCTGCCCCCACATCCCCATGGCATTCATACCAAGATGTTTCCAGTCAGTCCCCTGCACTGGCACCTGCATGTCGGCCAGGGGTGCAAGAGGAGCCAGGCTCCTTTGTAAGTCAGGGCACTGTGCGGTGATGCTAGGTGACATGCACCCTTTGTATCTGTGAGGATTGACACCTGGCTTTTAGAAAGTGAGGCTTTACAAGAGCTTGTCCGTCCCTTAAGAAGGCCATGGGGGTGGGCTGGGTGCATTGCCATCACGGACCATGGCATATCGCTCCTTCTTGCCCTTTAGCACCTGGCTTCCCTTCTCAAGATTACCTCATTTTACTCGAGGACAGTTTTTTCTTCATGTTAGTTCCGCTGCAGATGTGGTTCAGGGATCAGCAGCAGCAGCGGCATCCGCTGAGACTTTGCTAAAATGCCGAATCCCAGGCCCTGCCCCAGGTTTTCTGAATCTGTGTTGCCAGGAAGTACACCAGTTGACTTTCATGCACATTAAAAGCTTGAGAAGCCCTGTAGGTGCTTATGCTTTTTTATGAATATATCATCTGATAGAAAAGAATTGTGATTTATTACCAAAGAAACTATCATCAGAGTGAACAGAATGGGAGAAACCTACAGACAACCTACAGAATGGGAGAAAATTTTTTGCAATCTATCAATCTGACAAAGGTGTAATATCCAGCATCTATAATAAACTTGAACAAATTTACAAGAGTAAAAACCCCGTTAAAAAGTGGCCAAAGGATACAAGCAGACACTTCTCAAAAGAAGACATTCATGCATTTTTTTGTTTTAATAAATTTATTAATTTATTGTATTATTGGTAAAATGTCCGGGGCACTCGCCAGGTGCATGAATTGAGTCTAATGGGTAGCACAGTGTCTCTGGGTGTTGAGGTTATTTTACAGATGGGAAAGGACCGATTGCTTGGGAACCTTGCTCCAGTTTTTACAAAGGGTGAATGACAAACCCAGGTCTCGTTCCAGAACCACTGAGCTGTAGGCAAGGATCATAGTGTTGTGAAGGATGGAGACCCATCATGAAAGACGCAGACCTGGACATGGGGTGTCCAGAAAATTAGACTATAAATGTCCTCCCGGACTCCTGTGGTCCCTAAGTGGTGAGAGAACAGCCAGATGTCCTAAAAAAAAAAAAAAAAAAAAAAAAACCATGAAAAAAAGCTCAACATCACTGATCATTAGAGAAATCAAAACCACAATGAGACACCATCTCATGCCAGTCAGAATGGTGAATATTAAAAAGTCGATAACAACAGATGCTGGTGAGACTGTGGAGAAATAGGCATGCTTTTATACTGTTGATGGGAATGTAAATTAGTTCAACCATTGTGGAAGACAGCGTGCTGATTCTTCAAAGACCTAGAACCAGAAATACCATTTGACCCAGCAATCCCATTACTGGGTATATACCCAAAGGAATATAGATCATTCTGTTATAAAGATACATGCACACATATGTTCATTGCAGTACCGTTCAAAATTGCAAAGACATGGGATTAACCCAAATGCCCATCACTGATTGACTGGATAAAGAAAATGTGGTACCGTGGAATACTATGATACTATGGAATACTACGCAGCCATAAAAAGAATTGAGACCATGTCCTTTGCAGGGATGTGGATGGAGCCAGAAGCCATTATCCTCTGCAAACTAACACAGGAACAGAAAACCAAACACCACATGTTCTTACTTATAATTGGGAGCTGAATGATGAGAAAACATGAACACATGTAGGACAACACACACTGGCATCTGTCAGTGGGGGGCCGAGGGGAGGGAAAGCATCAGGATAAGTAACTAAAGCATGTTGGGCTTAATACCTAGGTGATGGCTTGACAGGTGCAGCAGACCACCATGGCACATGTTTACCCATGTAACAAACCTTCACGTCCTGCATATGTATCCCAGAACTTAAAATAGAATTAAATTTTTTTTAAAAAGAACTGTGATTTATCTGTCTTCTGAATATAGATTTTCTATAAAACATATGTCATACCTACTTTACTTTTTATTTTTATTTCTTTTTCTAGCCAATTTTAGAAGTTTAAAGGCCACACCTCCTTTAAACCCTTTATGATCTAATCATTTTTTGGTACTGTTGAGTTTTTAAGTTCCTTCTATATATAACTATAACCGTTTGGCTAGATTTATAAAAATATGTGGACTATAATAGTTTTACATATTTTTTTCTATTTATACCAAGTAATGCTTTAATTTCTCTTGCTTGTTTATGGTTCCTTGCCCTTGTTTCATACACACCTTCCACCTGTGTTTTTCTAAAACCATTTTTTACATTTCAAAATTTAGTTTAACAATGAGAATGCTTTCAGTTGGAAGAGAAAGAAAAACCAGTGCAGAATAGCTTCCACAGTAGGACATATACTGGCTCACAGAAGCAGGAGGTCTGTCTGGAGATTGGCAGGGCTATAGAGTTTGTATCTACAGGGTCTTGGTTTCTTTCCTTTCTTCCACTTTCCCTCCATCCTGAAATTAACATCTGTCACATTGACAAATGGCCACTGGGTTCTGGGGTGCAGGAGGAGAGTGCTGGCTGACGTCGGTTTTCCTTCCCAGAGGCCCCAGCAAACCCCCTTCATTCATCCAGTAAAATCCATAGCACTGACTGCCTACATTTGTCAGCCCTATTCCAGGTGCTGGGGAAACAGAAGTGACACAAACAGAAATCCCTGCCCACATGGGGGCCCTGCATTCTAGACGGTGGAGAAAGACATAAAGGAAAGAGATCAAATGCACAGTACATAGGCACTGAGGGTGAATGTGAAGAGCATAGCAGGTGCAGAGAGGGGATCAGAAGTGCCAAGTGGTATAGGGGCTGCCATTTTGCCTAGGGTGACAAGAAGGGTGGCCATGAGTAAAGACCTGAAGGAGGTCAGGAGGAGCCACTTGGGCATGGTGAGGGCACAGGTCCTCCACACCTACTGTTTAAAAATGTATCATGTTCTTCTATTTTTTGCTTCACTTCTCTTGACTTTTGGGATGATTTGTTTCTGCTCTTAAGTTTGGTTACTTTAAATTTCATGACCTCGTATTCTGGTCCTCCGCCTAATTTTGTCCTTCTTCCCTTGGGAAATTATATTTGTGTCTGTCATCTGCCCTCTGGCTGTGCTGGTGAGCACTGGGACAAATTATTCATACAGTTGTTAGATGGCTACCTCTTCTGTCAACAGATTCCACGCCCAGGTGCCCTCTCCTTTTGTTTAGTGACTACAGATCTTTGAGATGAGAACATTTCCTAATGTTTAGTTTAACTTGCACTTTAATTGTGGATAAATGAAATGCTTTCTCTGTGATACGTTTACTTCATATATTAATCTCTAGGATATTTCCAAACTTAATATGGAGTGAGTGTGTGCTAAGATGACTCTCTTTCAATTTCCGCTGCTTGCTCATTCTTGACCTACCCGCTGGCTTTTCTGTCCTCTTGTTTATTCATTAGTAGAGAACACATTTAGGTGAATTGGTCACCCACTCCATCTTGCCACCCTTTCACATGATGCTTTTCTGAAATTTGACATTTTTAATGTGGGGAAACATTTCAGATGTATTCGACTAACCAATATTTATTGTGCTAGGAATTATTTTTTATAAATATTTACTGCTGAGTTAGATCATACAACCATCAACTTGGCTCAGTAAATAAAATGTCTTTACGTAGTTGTCCTTTAAGTGATTCCTCCCTCAGCATTTCTGTTTTCTTTGCCTTTCTATGGGTAGCTCACACAGAACGTTACCATTGTACCTGTTTCAGGCCCGTGTTATTGTGGAGAGTGTTTCAACATCAACAGTCCTCAGCCCCTTCTGCTTTTAATCAGCCTCCTTGAACAGAACCCAATAGAAACTTCATTTTTAATTTTGTGGGTTTTGATTTATTTATTTTTTTTTGGTTTAAACTGAAATACTAATGACTATCACGTTGTTTTATGATTCTATTAGAAAGATCACTCCTTTGGAATTTAGAAAGACTCAGATTACTTTTTCTTCTCTCTGTCATTTCATTTTTGTTTACTGGTATCAAAAAAAATTGCCTTATTTTCTGCAAGATATAAAGGGCAACCAAATAGGAAGAAAGGAAGTCAAAATACCCCATTTTGCAGATGACATTATCCTGTATCTTGAAAATCCCATTATCTCTGCCCCAAAGCCCCTTAAGCTGTTAAACAACTTCAGCAAAGTCTCAGGATACAAAATCAATGTGCAAAAATCACTAATATTCCTATATGCCAACCACAATCAAGCTGAGAGTCAAATCAGGAATGCAATCCCATTAACAGTTGCCACTAAAAAATAAATAATATACCTAGGAATACACCTAACCAATGAGAGATGAAAGATCTCTACAAGGAGAACTACAAAACTGCTCAAAGAACTTGGAGATGACACAAACAAACGGAAAAACATTCCATGCTCATGGATAGAAAGAATCAATATCATTAAAATGACTATACTGCCCAAAGCAATTTATATATTCAATACTATTCCTATTAAACTACCATTGACATTCTTCATGGAACTATAAAAAACTATTTTAAACTTCATATGGACCTGAAAAAGCCAGAATAGCCAAGGCAGTCCTAAGCAAAAAGAACAAAGCTAGAAGCATCACTTTACAGTCATTCTAAGGACATCTACACACATACGTTCATTGCAGCGCTATTCACAATAGCAAAGACATGGAATCAACCTAAATGCCCACTAATGTTAGACTGGATAAAGAAAGTGTTGTACACATACACCGTGGAATACTAGGCAGCCATAAAAAGAATGAGATCCTCTCCTTTTCAGGAACATGGATGGAGCTGGAAGCCATTATCCTTAGCAGACTAATGCAGGAACAAAAAACCAGATACCGCACGTTCTCACTTATAAGTGGGCACTAAATAATGAGAACACATGGACACATAGAGGGGAACAACAGACACTGGGACCTATTAGATGGTGGAGGGTGGGAGGAGGGAGAGGATCAGGAAAAATAACTAATGGGTACTTGGCTTAATACCTGGGTGATAAATAGTCTCTGCAACAAACCCCCATGACACACATTTACCTATATAACCTTCACGTGTACCCCTGAACTTAAAGTTCATGAATATATATATATGTCTGTGTGTGTATATATGTATATATGTGTGTATACATGTGTATATATGTATTCATATATGTGCATACATGTATGTATATGTGTTAATATATGTATATATACATGTATGTATATGTGTTAATATATGTATATATACATGTATGTATATATACACACACATGTGCACACACCTTTTGACTTGTGTATACGTGTATATGTGTACATACACATAACCTTGTAAACGTCTAAAACAATTCATTCACTCAATTAGGGATTGAAAAGTTGTGTTAAATCTTTTTCCTTCTATTTTTATATGTGATTTTCTACTTTATTGTGTGTGTGATCTGATTAAATACTACAAACTTTGATCCTTGAGGTCAGAGTCAGCCAGAAACAGGGAGAAGCAAACCTCTTGTTAAGCAGGTGACGCAGACTGCAAGACTCTTAGGACGCAAGAAGGGGCCAGTGGGCGGAGCGTCATCACTTCTTCTCAGAGAGGTGTCATTTCCTGAGAACTAACAGATTTGGGCATTCAGGTACATCAGAGAAAGTGTGAGAGAGGTGACCTAGAGAGGTAAAGCCTTAGGAAGCAAGACCCTCCAGAGACCTTGCGTTTTCTGTGGATGGAAGAAGCCATATGGATGGGTAATGAAAAACAAAGCTGATCTCCCTCACTGATTCAAGATGGCTTTAGAACCAAGCTTGCACCCTTGGGAAAAGAACGCTAAACCTTTCTGGTTACTGAGTACACTTTAGCTTCTGGGAAGGGCAGGCAAGGTTGTATACAGAACAGATAGAGGGAGGTGGGAGTGTTCTCCTTCCTGGCTACAGGCCGTGGGACAGAACAAAGGGAGCCACCATAATGGCCAAAAAGAAAGAAGCAACTTCGTATTTGAAGCTTGCAGAGAGCTGAAAGTAGGTCCACTTTTAGGCACATCCAATGGGCCACCGTCTTCTGTGGTCCTGCCAGGCCTAAGTCTGCACATAATCATTGAAGTGGACTTTGTTTTATTGGATATTTATTTAGCAGATTTAAAGTTCATTCCACAGAAGGTTTTGGTATCATTTTACAGACCCTCAATGACTAAATCTTTATGATTTATCTGAGAACAGGGTAAGAATTAAAGTTAGCTGCTTGATAATTTGATAATAAATCCTGTTGGTATGGATGATATCATACATATTTTGAGATCCATGTCATTTTAATTGAGGATTTTAATCAGTATTTTTTGTTGAGAATAAAATAGTATGTATCCTTACAACTTTGTCTTAAAATCATTGTATTTTTTAAAGGGCTTTCTCTAGCAAAAACATAGATGAAGGTCTCGATAAAAATTGATCCGCTTCTAACCTCATGTACATTATTTAAAACTTCAAAGAATTTCAGAATTTTTTCTGAGAATATCCTCTTGAGTCAATATCAGTTCAGCTCCATGAGAGAAGAAACTGTGGACTGTCTGGTTCCCTGATGTATCCCCAGCACCCAGAACACGTGGAGCACACAGCAGGTGTCTAATAATATTTGTGATGGACTGAATGAATCATTCTTAATGAATCCATTTTAGTCATGGATTTTAAGGAACTATGTCTTAGGAGTTTATTTCTTACATTTATTCATTTTTCACTTTTCATACCAATTGCTATATAAAAGCAATTAGGACACATTCTCGTCCTAAGCTACATGAATATTTCCTTTGTACTGGAAATACCCATGTAGCAACAAATATGTGTCCCATTTTTGTTTGTTTGTTGGTTTGTTTTTTGCTATGAGAATGCCTTATTAGGCAAAACCACATACTATGGAAATGCTTTAAAATGCAACAGGAGGGCCGTGCACAGTGCCTCATGCCTGTAATCCCAGCACTTTGGGAGGCCGAATCATGAGGTCAGGAGATCGAGACCATCCTGGCTAACATGGGGAAACCCCGTTTCTAGTAAAAAATACAAAAAATTAGCCAGGCATGGTGGCATGCACCTGTAGTCCCAGCTACTCAGGAGGCTGAGGCAAGAGAATTGCTTGAACGCGGGAAACAGATGTTGCTGTGAGCAGAGATCTTGCCACTGCACTCCAGCCTAGGCAACAGAGCAAGACTCCATCTCAAAAAAAAAAAAAAAAAAAAAGACAAGACAATGGGAGGATATGTGAAGATACAAAGAACAAATGCATAATGACACCTGGCTATCAGAACACACTAAGTAAAGAATCCACACCGCTTCCACCCTTTACCCAGAAAAGGAAGGATCTAGGCCATCTCCTGCTCATGTCCCCCACATCTTATTCTAGTTAAAGCCAAAACAAACAGGCTGCTATTCTCAGCACCCAGTGTGGAAGGAATAGCATATATACCAGCCACCTTGTCTCAAAGCAAGGTGGCTTTTTACAGTCTGCCGAAAAAAGGTCACTGATGGAATAAGCCCTACATTCTGCTTTCTTTTTGGGGGGACAGAGTCTCACTCTTTTGCCCAGGCTGGAGTGCAGTGACACAATTTTGACTCATTACATCCTCTGCCTCCTGGGTTCTGGGTTCAAGTGATTCCAGTGCCTTGGCCAACCAAGTAGCTGGGATTACAGGTGTGAGTCGTCATGCACAGCTAACTTTTGTATTGTTAGTAGAGATGGAGTTTTGCCATGTTGGCCAGCTGGGCTTGAACTCCTGGTCTCAAGTGATCCTCCTGCCTCGACCTCCCAAAGTGCTGGGAGTACAGGTATGAGCCACCTCACACAGCCAGCCTACATTCTGCTTTTTGAGCTGAGTAAAAACCTTTTGGGAAATAGCTCTCAGAAACAAATATAGGCATAGAGCGCAGCCCTGTGCAGTAGGAATACAGTGTGAGCCACTTGTGTAATTTTAGATTTTTGAATAGCCATACTAATTTAAGAATCAGAAAGTAGGTAAAATTAATTGTAATATTTATTTCTTATTTAACCCATTATATCCAAAATATTGTTTCAACATGTAATCGATACTTAAAAAGCACAAATGAGAAACTTTATATTCCTTTTTTGTACTGTGTCTTCACAATTCCGTGAATATTGTATTCTTACAGCACATTCCAATTCTGAGTGCCACATTTCAAGTGTACAGGCTCTTGTACTGGACAGTGTCATTTTAGAGGAGGGCACAAAAATACTGCCATTGCCTGTTCCTCCTCCTGAAATTCTAGGAACAAATGAAAGTTCTAAAATATTTCTCTTCAGTGAATATGAATAGCAGAGATGAATGCAACAGTACATTTCCATGGACAGACTGGTGAAACAATGTTTGCAGTTTTCTGCTACTTTGCAGGACGATAGTCCCATGTCCCACTGAACATTTACTGGGCACCACTATACGCTAGGAAAAGCCCTGGCCTTTTAGAATGGTCTGAGCTTCAAGCCTTGCTGAGGGAAGATGTCCGCTTACTCTCACTTTCCAGTCTAGTCTCCAGCAACAATTTTTATAACTAAGTTGTATGATTTATTATATGTAACAAGCATGGGGAAGCTCTCTGGCCATCTCCATGCAAGCTTCATGATTTGTTCACTTAACAGCTATTTATTGAGCGTCTACCATGTGCCAGGCATTGCTCTAGCCATGAGGTGGCAGCAGTGAGCAAATAGATCAACATTCCCATCTTGGTCAAGTTTTATTCTAGTGGCAGGAGACAAACAGTGAAAAACAAAGAGAAAGTAGGAAACGCTGTTGAGAAAAATAGAACAAGGAATGAGGATGGAAGATCAGGGTCCAAATGTTAAATAGGGGGTCAGGGTCAGGGAGGGTGTCATTGAGAGGGTGAAGTTTCAGGGAAGACTCAGTGTTGAGGTGAGGGAACAGACTCATAGATTTGCTGGAGGAGAATTCCAGATAGGAACTTCTGATGAGGTAGGAACTTTTGATGACATAGGAACTATTGATGAGATAGGGCCTTCCTCAGGTAGGAACTACTAATGTGGTAACTTCTGATGAGTTAGGAACTGCTGATGAGGTAGGAACTACTGTGGAGGTAAGAACTTTTGATGAGTTAGGAGCCTCCTCAGGTAGGAACTTCTGATGAAGGATTATGTTTGAGGAGTGGCCTTTGCAGGAGAGCAGGGAAAACAATAGCCAACTATCTGGAGATGAGTCAGAGCATGCAGCAGTCCCAGAAGGAGGGAACAGGGAAAGAGGCTGTGGTCATGGGGAGTGGAGGAGGGGGTTCTCAGTCACTGTAGAACTTTGGCTTTTACTGGGGGTGCAAGCTTATGCTCATCAATGCAGCAAAATTATGGTAATTATTAGGCCCCCTGATGAATCATGTTCATTTAATGAAGCTCACATATTATAATCTTATGTATCTTTATGCATTTTAAAGCATTCTGAGAGGGGCTGTACACATAAAAGAGGTTAAGAACCTCTTTATTAAGAGAAAATAGAACTCAAATCTCTATTACTGGGATTTGAGTAGGAGAGTCGTGTGATCTGACTTAACATTTGATAAGCATCAGTCTGGCAAATTGGCGGAGGATGGCTTGTCAGGGACAATGGCAGAAACATGGAGAGATGCTAGGATGCCGTTCTAACAACGCAGTAGAGAGGTGGTGGAGGCCGGACCAGCAGTGGAGGTCTTGAGAAGTTGTTCCATTCTTAGATGCATTTTGAAAGCAGAGCCAGCCCAAAGTTAGGCTGAAAGAGAGGTGTGCAAGAAAACAGGTGAAGCCAAAGGTCTGGGCCTGAACCAGGGGAAGGATGGAGCTGGCGTTACTTAAGACAGGAAAGACAGCTGTCTTTGGAGGGCTTTGGAATGGAAACAGTGAGATGACACTTACCCCAAGTGTCATCTTTTCATTTGGGGGATGTAGTGTGCTTTAGCTTAAGTTTATCCAGATCTTCCACAGTATCTTAAGTCTGTTGTCTGACACCAGTTTCTGAGAGAGGCATATTAAACTCTACCAATGTGACAGTGAACTTCAAACTCTTCTCATAACCCCGTCAATTTTTTACTTCAGTATCCTGAAGCTATATTGTTAGGCATCTACAGATACGGTATTGCTACATCTTCCTAGTGAACTTTTACTGGTATTATCAAATAAAGACCTTTTTCTCATAGTGATTTTTGCCTTAAGCTCTAGTTTGTCTGATATTTATACAGCTATGCCAGTCTATTTTTTTGCCCTTAGTTGTCATTCCCTTTTCCTTTCAGTTTTTTAGGCATTATATGTATTTTCTTAACAGCTTTATTGAGATGTAATTCACATGCCATGCAGTTTACTCACTTCAAGTGTACAATTCAGTGGTTTGTAGTAGAGTTACAGCATTGTGCAATCATCAGCTCTATCTGCTTCTAAAACATTTGTATCACCCAAAGGACACCCTGTGCCAATCAAGCTGTCACTCCCATTCTCTTCTTCCAGCCCCCGGCAATCAGTAGTCCACTTTCTATCCCTACAAATCTGCCTATTCTGGACATTTCATGTAAATGGAATTACACAACACGTGGCCTTTTGTATAGGGTTTCTCTCACTTCGCACAATGTTTTTCAAGTTCATGCATGTTGGAGTATGTGTTGGTATTTTATTTTCTTTTATGGCTGAATAGTTTTCTGTTGTATGTGTAAACCATACTCTGTTTATCCATTTATCAATTGATACGCATTTGGGTTGTTTTCTTTTGGGCTGCTGTGAATAATGCTGTTATGAACATTCATGTAATTCATGTACAGGTTTTGCGTGAATATATGTTTTTAATTTTCTTGAGTATTTTTCTAGTGCTTTTGTGGTCTTGTTTGTCACATTTACATTTTTCATCCATTAAACTAGATTTTGGTGTAAGGTGGTCATATAACAACCAAGTTCTTACCTTTCACTTAAAATTGCTCCTAAACATTGTTAAGATGGTATTAACTGTTCATATTTTTACCAGTTAATTATAGATATTGGTCGTTGCAAATATGATACTTTAAAATATGGAAGCATGCATTGCAATTTAAATACAGATATTCACTACAGTTAAAAGTTGAATAGATTAGGATATTTTATTGTATCACCATGAGGCAATAAATTGTCATTGTCATTTATATCATTTATGTCATTGTCATTGAATGCCATTGAATGGCATTGTCATTTACGTCATTTATGTCATTGTCATAAATACCCTAGCAACTGAAGAGAATTCACTACAAGGCCAGCTACATAATATATAGGACCCAATACAAAATGAAAATGTGAAGCTGTGGTCTAGGGTAGTAGTCAGTCTTTCCTTCCCGTGAGCTCCGACCCATGGCAAACAGGCATCCAACCAAGGGCCTGCAACCTCTGCACCAGGATGCACTAAACACCTGGGTGGGGGATGGGTAGGAGGTCCACACTGAGCTGCCAGCCAAACACGCCATGGCACTGCCTGCCCGGGGTGGGAACAGCCACCCCCTTGGTCTGACCAGAGACTCCATGGGTTATGTACCTGACTCATGAGCCTCTCTGTACCCTTGTCCAGGAACCTCACTGGGTGTTGGCTGAACAGGAGCTTCCCCAACCAATGCAACCAAAGTCACTCCTGGCAGAAGGAGGAGGCAGCCTTTGTGAGGCAGGAATGGGGAGGCTCTCTAGGGCCCAGGATGCCAGGGGCAGGGAACGGGTAGGAGAAAACCATCATGGAGAGGCTGCGGGGAGCACATGTGTGCAGAGGCTCCAAGGCGCCTGATATGCTCCATTGTGTCACTCAACTTCACTTAAAAACATGAAGTCAAAGATAAAATTATTAAGAATTTTTGAACAGTAGCCTCAGGACAATAAATTCTGAGTGTGAGGCTCTAAAAGTTCACAGCCCTGTGCTGTTCCCTGGGTCCCACGCTCACGAAGCCAGCTGTGGTGCAATGTGACTTCTTCCTAACATAATTTAAAAATTTGAAGGATTTTGATTCTGTGTATGAAATAAGGCATGGTGCTATTTTAAATTAAATGTATGTAAAATATCTCTGTGTTGTCTTTGGTTAATGGTATTATCAGTGATATTTACCTTATTCTTCACACTTTTTTCGTGTCTCAGGTTTGTATAATGACATGAGTTACTTTTATAATTACTCAAACCCCAATGTGATATGAACATACTTTGCTGGATATTATTTTATGTAAGTGTGATATGTTACAATTCTGTCTCATTGGGGGGGAATACGTATTTAGTACTTTAACTTAAAAATATATTCCTCTCCTTATCCAGGTCCATTAATATAAGATTTGCCACTCTCTTGGATACTCCTGGTGTGGAAAATCTTGTCAGCACCCTCATGTTGGATAAAAACATATTGGAGGACTTAGCCCATTACAACAAGGCTCACAAAGACCCTGTAAGTGACCGACGTGACCAGCCCTCAGGATATGGGGCCACTATGATGACTCATGTAGATTCAGCCCTGAAGCTTCCTTGGATCTGAGTTGGAAAACCATATGGCGGCAGGCAGTGGAAGTAGAGTTAGAATATGGGAGCGAGAGGAGAAAACCATGGAGACTGGAGCTCAAGGAAGTGAGACCATTCTCACTGGGAACCCCCCAGAGGGATCTGACACCCTAAATCCTTCTCATGGAGATAGAAAATTTGGACTTGATACAGACAATCTTTCAAAATGAGATAGATCCTAGTCTTTGGGATAGGCAGGTACAGCATGACTGTGGTTAGGGAAGGGAAGCTTAGGAATGCATGCGTACCTGGTACCCACCTCAGCAGCACTGGGTACCAGATTGAGGGTAGTGGGAATCTATTTGAGCCTATTGGATGATGAGTCTGACCAGACCCTTTTGTTGAGTTGGCTGCATCCCCCAGGATTGCATGGGCTAGGAAAGACCCTGCATGATAAATGTTGGATTCTCTTTCTAGTGTAGTAACACGTGTGTGCTGTGGCAAAAGTCAGGGTTGTGGCAGTCTGTAGGTTAACACTGCTATCTTAAGGGCCATGCCAGTTAATCTAACTGCACATGGAAAGGTGCAGATAGTTAAAGAATATTGTGCATCATTACTTTTTTGATACATTTTATTTTGAAAAAAAAATTATTGGAGTATAACCAATGAACAGTGTGATCAATTTCACAATTTGCCTACACCATGTAACCAGCACATGTTTTAAGAAACAGCCTAACTACAGCCTGCCAGAAGTCCTCCAGTGCCTCTACTCGGGCCTTTCCCTCAGTTAGTACCACCTTGACTTCTAAGACCAGAGATTGGCTATGCCTGGTTTTGAACTCAGCATAAATGGAATCATACAGTTTGTTTTCTGATACCAAGTTTCAAGTTTGTAAGAGTTATTCATATTATAGCATGAAGTATTTCATGACGTGAATATACCACCATTTATTTCTTCATTCTACTATTGAGGTCATTTGGGGAATTCCAGTTATTGGGTCTTTTGGAAAAAAAAATCTTTTAGTAAATTTGTAAGTCATCAGGAGGGAGACACCAAACACCTAAACATAATGACGTATACACAAATGTTTACTATTTATAAAGGCATCAAACCAAACTAAAGTGAAACTTCCCTTCAGCACATGGTTTTTGCTTTGATTTGTCTTGGACTCTTTGTTTCTTCATTTTTTCCCTCATGGCCCCTCTAAGTGGTATGAGCTTGAGTCCTGGTTCTCAAAGTGTTGTCTAAGGAAGCTTGGGGGTCTCTGAAACATGAATTTTCTGGGGGTCTGCAAGGTAAAAACTGTTTTATTCATATTTCACTGTATTGAGATCTGTACTTATGATGCAGAAGCAGTGGTGGGTGAAGCTGATGCCAATGCACAGTGGCTCAAGGAAGTGGCAGCAAATGCCCTAGTGGTCCTGGCGTTCTTTACCATCATCCCAGCAGCTACAGAAAGAGCGAGCCACAGTGGAATATCCCTGCACACCTATCAGAATGACTAAAACAAAAAGTAGTGATGCCACTAGCTGCTAAATGCTGATGAGGACATGGGGAAACCGGCTCTCTAGTGTTGCTGGTGGGAATGTAGAATGGTGTGGCCACTCTGGAAAACATTTTGGCTGTTTATTTTTCTTTATTTTTATTTATTTATTTTGAGATGGAGTCTCGCTCTTGTTGCCCAGACTGGAGTGCAATGGCGCAATCTCACCTCACTGCTCCGCCTCCTGGATTCAATCAATTCTCCTACCTCAGCCTCCTGAGTAGCTGGAATTACAGGTGCCCACCTGTAATTTCTGTATTTTTAGTAGAGATGAGGTTTCACCACATTGGCCAGGCTGGTCTCAAACTCCTGGCCTCATGTGATCTGCCTGCCTCAGCTTTCCAAAGTGCTGGGATTACAGGTGTGAGCCATCACACCTGGCCTTGGCCGTTTATTTAAAAACCAAAACTGCAACCATCTTATGGCCTAACAATTGCATTTGTGGGCATTTGATCAAGAGAAATGAAGATTTTACACTAATGTTCATAATACCTGTTGTCAGCCCAGATATCCTTCAACAGATGAAGGTTAAACTGTGGCACATCGTGTCATGGAATATTACTCAGCAATGAAAGGAATGAACTCTTGATACATACATTGGTTTGGACAAATCTCCAGAGACGTATACTGAGTAGGGAAAAAAAAAAGCCAACCCCTACAGATTGTATCCTCTAGAGTTCCATTTATATGACACTTTGAAGTGACAAGATTTTAGAAATGAAGAACAGGTTATGTGATGCCAGGGGTTAAGGATGTGGGGAGGGTGAGCAGAGAGGGGGAAACTCAGAGGATTTTGTGATACTAGAACTGTGTATTCTGTCTGTGGTGGTGGATGCATAAACCCTTGGAGGGGATGAAATCATGTGAAACTTTATACACCAGACATATACACACACAATTGTATCAATGTCAGTTTCCCGCTTGTCGTATTATACTGTGGTTTTGCAAAATATTATCTTTAGGGGATACTGAACAAAGTGCACAAGAAATTTCTGTTTTATTTATTACACTGCATGTAAATCTACAAGTATGTCAATTAAAGAAAAAGAAAATGAAAAGCAAGTTTCATTAAGGAATATCCTTGAAGAAGCAGCAAAATTATCAACTTTATTAAATCTCAACCCTGAGGCCAGGTGTGGTGGGTCACATCTGCAATCCTAGCACTTTGGGAATCCGAGGTGGTTCTTGAAGCCAGGAGTTCAAGACCCGCCTGGGCAGTATGGTGTAACCTCATCTCTACTAAAAATATGAAAATTAGCTGAGCATGGTGAGGCACACCGGTAGTCCCAGCTGCTTGGGAGGCTGAGGCACAAGAATTGCTTGAACCCAGCAAGTTGAGGTTGCAATGTACAGAGATAGCGCCACTGCACTCCAACCTGATTGCCTGATTGACAGAGCAATACACTGTGTCCCTGCAACCAAAAAAAAAAAAAAAAAACTCCACCCTTAGTATTCTGTGTGGCAAAGTGAGAAGTGCACATGAAGCACTTCTCCAGTGTCCTGCAGCCTGTTTATTATTTCAGGGAAAAGCATTTCTGCAATTATTTTGAGTTGCATGTGGAACCAGCCACCATTTTCATGAAGCACCACTTTTACTTGAAAGAACAACTGGCAGACAAAATAAGGTTTTCTGGACTTGGATAGTTGGCAGACATTTTCTTAAAAACGAATGAGGTAGAGCCTGTCACTCCAAGAAAACAACTGCTAGCATTCGTCCTTTCTGATAAAATCCAACCTTTTAAGGAAAAAAAAAAATAGACTTTAAGGAAACCAGTAGCTGCCATCGTGAGCTTGGCTTCTTCCCAAAACTTAAATAATGTTTTCTGATGAGACTGGTGGTGATATTAACAAATTTGGTGTTTTGATATTTTGTAATAGAATGGGTCAATGCTTGCCGTTTCAGGAGGCCAAGGCAGGTGGATAACTTGAGGTCAGGAGTTGGGAGACTAGGCTGGCCAACACGGGAAAACCTGTCTCTACTGAAAATACAAAAATTAGCCAGGCATGGTGGCACATGCCTGCAATCTCTGCTATTCAGGAGGGTGAGGCAGGAGAATTGCTTGAACTCAGGAGGCGGAGGTTGCAGTGAGCCGAGATTGCTCCATTGCACTTGAGCCTGGGTAACAAGAGTGAAACTCCGTCTCAAAAAAAAAAAAAAAGGTAAAATAGGTCAACACTTGGAAAGTCTGCATAGCATTGTGAGCCACTCTTTTCTAGGTACACAATTCATGCTGTTATAAAAGCATGCTTAAGTAAAATATTCCCTCCTAGGGCAAAATAGACTGGAGAATATTAATACTGTATATTAATACATAAAAAGTTCAGTGATATAGTTTTTAGATTCCACGTTGCAACAAATCTTTAAAATGCTACCACTTGTTGACTTTTGGTGGAGCATCAAAGAAGAATACCCACAATTGTCTGAAAAGATAATTTAAATACTTCTCCTTTTTCCGGCTACATATTGTTGTGAAGTCAGACTTTTTTTTTTTTAACACATCTTATTTTATTCAGATAGCAGAAGTCAGACTTTTTAAAATATATTTCAACCAAAACAGCATATTGAAAGAGACTGTATGCAGAAGCAGACACGAGAACCTAGCTGTCTTCTATTAAGCCAAACATTAAAGAGATTTGTAAAAATATAAAATAATGCCTTTGGGAGGCCAGGATGGGCAGATCACCTGACATCAGGAGTTTGAGACCACCCTGGCCAACATGGCGAAACCCCATCTCTACTAAAAATACAAAAATTAGCTGGGCATGGTCATTGGTGCCAGTAATCCAGCTACTCAGGAGGCTGAGGCAGGAGAATTACTTGAACCCAGAGAGGCAGAGGTTGCAGTGAGCTGAGATCACACCACTGCCCTCAACCCTGGGCAACAGAGTAAGGTGCCATCTCAAATAAATAAATTAAATAAATAAAATAAAATAATGCCATTCTTGACATATTTTTTGGGAAAATATAATTTTTTATAGTAAGACACCATCTCAAATAAAATAAATAATGCCATTCTTGACATATTTTTTGGGAAAATATAATTATTTTTCATGAAATTTATAATTTCATAAGAAATAATTTATAATTATTTCTCATGAAAAATAATTAACATGCAATGTATTGTTATTTTAAAATGAATTAGTAAACAAGTTTAAATTTTGTTTTAATAAAACCAAAATTAATAAGTGTATGCAATTTTTTTTCAGTTTTAATTTCTAATACAGAAAATACTGATTGATATTCACATGTAAACCAGACCTCTCTGGATTTGTCTGTGCACAGGGGTCATGAGATTATAAAATTTGAGCACCGTTGATGTAGAGCTCAAGAAAGCACATTCTGAATAAAAGGACCTGGGATTTGAATGTTAGCTCCATTGCTTACTAGCTGGAGATCTTGGCCAGTTCGCCACACATGCCTTGTTTTCTCGTAAATGAATATAATAATATCACGGCCAGGTGCAGTGGCTCAAGCCTGTAATCCTAACACTTTAGGAAGCTGAGGCGGGCGGATCACCTGAGGCCAGTAGTTTGAGACCAGCCTGGCCAACATGGTGAAACACCGTCTACTAAAAACACAAAAAATTAGCAGGGCATGGTGGTGGGTGCCTGTAATCCTAGCTTCTAGGGAGGCTGAGGCAGAAGAATCACTTGAACCCAGGAGCCAGAGGCGGCAGTGAGCCGAGATCATGCCATTACACTCCAGCCTGGGCAACAGTGAAACTCCATCTCAAATGATAATAATATCTCATAGGGTTGATGTGAGGACCAGTGGACACAGGGAGGGCATTTAACTTGCTACCTCCAAAGTAAGAGTTGTTAGATGTTTGTTCTATTGTTGCTATGTGAACGTGGTTAAGACCTACCCGTTGCCTGCTTACAAATACATTCATAGCTATATTTTTAAGGGTCTTAAAATATATGCTTATCTTTTCAGGATGGAACACTGCTGCAGGCATTTGTAGCTGAAGTTGCAGAACAAATAGTTGGTATCGCAGTGATCACAAATGAAATGGTAAATTGTGAAGTGGATATTAATTTCTTTGATTGTACCTTGTTATATCATGAATTAGCCCACAATGCCCCTTTTGGAGTTCTATTTTTACTTATTCAATGTGAATGCCTCCTTTTTCTGATGGATGTCATCATCGTCTGCCTCTATCCCACTTAGAGGACTTGCAATTCTCCATTTTTTTTTTGCAGTTCAAAATATTTAATATATTACAAAGAATACATGTAGACAATCTCACCCTAAAATCTCAGATAACTTTCTGCCGCCTATACATCTATTAATACATTCCACTGCTCTCCCCAAAGTATTACTACTGTAGTGATACATTTATCCCTTCCAGCATTCGTCTTTGCACTTTATTACATCTATTATGTGTATGTGTGTGTGTGTCAAGTGGAGATATCATTTTATTTTTCCCCAGTGCACAGCCAGCTATTTCAAAGCATTTATTACTGAATAATCCATTCTTTCTCTTTTGAGTTTAAAATGCTGTTTTTACATTTATTACATTTCTATATGCCTATGTCTATTTTTAAACTCTGTCCTGTTCCATGGATTTATCTGTTGATACCTGTTGCATTATCATGTGCTTTTATATCTCATAGGGGAGTATTTTCTCATTTGGTGTCTTCTAAATTTTTTTGTTTTTTACTTCTTGACTATTTCCTCTTCCAAACCTTGTAATATTTATTATTAATATAGTTTTACCTATGCGTAGATTCTATAGAACAATATAGGCAGAATTGACATTAAAATATAGAGCCTTCCCTAATGGGATCGTGGATTGTGGTTTTCTATGTTGCTGTTGTTTAACTTTTTGGGTTCTTCAGATGTTTTGTGGCTTCTTTCATGGGTTTTCTTTGCATCATAATTTTGCTGTTTGAGTTTTTGTTTGTCCTGTGGGTCTACTCTCCACCCTTCTCCACCCTGTTCTGTCCCAGGGAGCCTGACTGACGGGCATAGCATTATGGATGGCTTTGCCTTGGCTTCCCGTTGGGTTTGGTGGACGGAGAGCCCTGACAGAAAGAGGAGGAGACAGTGACGTCAGGTGCCTCAGCGGGCTGATCTCCATTGAGTTCCCTGACATTTCAAGGCAGCCTCTTCATGATGCTCTCCTTCTGGATTCCTGTAACCAGCCCTCCTCCCATGCCACCCTCTTAGGGTGGGAGTAGCTTGCAGTTGCTTCTGCACAGTCCCTACTAGCCTCCTTACACCTGCCCCATCCTTGTAAATATTCCCTTTGCTAAAGCTCCCTCCAGTTATCCTAATTTGAACATATCATATGTTTCCTGCTGAGAGCCTCACCTGACAGTTCTAGACATTGATCATTTATTTCTACATGTTTTATGACTTCTCTTGGTATTCTGAATATAGACTTTTCCTCATATTTTCTAAATGTTTGTCTTGTGTATGGGAAAACTACTGGTGTTTGTATTTTGACCTTGTATTCAATCACCTTTCTGAAATTTCTTTGACCTTAGAGAGTTTTTCAGCTGATTCTCTTTCCTGCTGCAGCATCACTTCCACCATATTCTACTGGTCAGAGCAGTTCAAGGGCATGCTCAGACTCAAGGGGTAGAGGTGGACTTCTCCTCTTGATGGGAGTGTGGCAGAATCACTGCAGAAGAGCATAAGGGATGTCGGATGACAGGTACTGTCTTGGCCATCATCTTAGGATTCTTTGGATAAGAGAACCTGCTGCACCTTCCTTTTTAGTGTTTATACCTTTAGTCTTTTTCCAGTTTTAGTGTATGGATAGAACAACATTGAGTAGTAGTGTTAATAACAGCTGCTTTTCTGGTGTTCTTGATTTTAATGGAATGATTCTGTACTTTCCTCCATTTAGCATAATAGTTGCTCCAGGTTTCTGATAGATATCCCCTATCAAGTAAGGGAAATGTTCTTCTATCTTATTAAAAGTTTTGGCCAGGCATAATGGCTCATGTCTGTAAACCCAGCACTTTGGGAGGCCAAGGCAGGCAGAGAACCTGAGGTCAGGAGTTCAAGAGCAGCCTAACCAACATGGAGAAACCCCGTCTCCACTAAAAATACAAAATTTAGCCAGGCTTGGTGGCATATGCCTGTAATCCCAGCTACTTGGGAGGCTGAGGCAGGAGAATTGCCTGAACCTCAAAGGCAAGAGTGCAGTGAGCCGAGATCACACCATTGCACTCCAGCCTAGGCAACAAGAGTGAAAGTCTATCTCAAAAAAAAAAAAAAAAAAGTTTTTACTATGAATGAGTGTTGAATTTTATCAAATGTGTTTTTGACATTAAGATGTTCACATGGCCTTATTTCTTAAATATTTTACACACTTTCCATTTTTTTAGATTTATTCCTCTTTTTGATCCAATAATTCTTGGAGTTACTTATTCTTTTAGAGATGGTGTTGGGTAGTAGGGTCCCTGAGTTCACACAAATATGAGAAGTTTTCATTGGTCTTCATTTTGTGTACTCATTTGGCTGTGTGTAGAGTTCTCATTTGAATTCTTTCTTTTTTTGAAATGGAGTCTCACTCTGTCACCCAGGCTGGAGTGCAGTGATGCAATCTCACCTCACTGCAGCCTCCACCTCCTGGGTTCAAGTGATTCTCCAGCCTCAGCCTCCTGTAGCTGGGATTACAGGTATGGGCACATACCCAGCTAATTTTTGTATTTTTAGTAGAGATGGGGTTTCACCATATTGGCCAGGCTGGTCTCGAACTCCTGACCTCAGGTGATCTGCCCCACTCGGCCTCCCAAAGTGCTGGGATTACAGGCGTGAGCCACCTGCTCCCGGCCTCATTCTAATTATTTCTCATCAAAATGATAAAGTTTGCCCTCTCATTGTCTTCCAGTATCCGATGTTGTTGATAAATGTAATCTGATACCAATCTGATTCTTGATCCTTTATAAATAAATGTGTGTTTGCTCTCTTTCTTGAGAATTAAATTTTCTTTTTGCCTTTGGAATTCTGAAATTTTGCCAAGAAGTATTTTCTGTCTCTTTTGGCAGTTTTTCTTCTATGATTTCTTTAATTATTTCTTCTACTCCATTCTCCTTTTTCTTAAATTATTTTTTAGGTGGATAGTAGATGTTTTGAATCAATTCTTAAGTGTCTTCAAAATGTTACATTTTACTCATCATTTTAGATTTCCTCAATTTGGTCTTCCAAAGCTCTGATTCTTCAGCTGTGTTTGTTTTATTACCCAAGTATTCTATTGGAATCTTTATTTCAGAGTTCATGTATTTAACTTCCAAGTCTCTTTCTTGTTGTTCCTTTTTGTTCCTTTTTGGTACCAGCTTGTTTACTACATGCAAGATCCTTCTTGATCTGAGTACACTATGTAGGATTTTTTTTTTAATTCTCTGCTATTTCCTGAATAATCTGTCTTCTCTGTAGTAAGTTGTATGTTTCTCTATTCTGGTCTTTTTTTATTTGTCAGTTTTCCTCAAAAGCCTGTCCATGTCATGAGCGAAAGACGAAACGATCAGTTTGGGCGGCTGGCGTGGGTATCCTTGACAGTTCTTGTATGTTTCTCCATGGTGTCTCCCCTATCACTGGTAGTACTCCCGCCCCCTGTCTGATTGGGAGGGGATGGCAGTATCTGACTTCCCCTGTGTGTTTGAATGGAGAACCAGTGGGCTGGCAGGGACCCCAGGTGACCCAAGGAAAGAAAGTTTCACCTGGTGGTAGGGTTTTCTTCCAAGGTGAAACTGCCTTACTTTTTTGTCCCCTATTGTGCTCTCATTAGTCAAAAAATAACTTTTGTTGTTGTTATTTTGAGAAATTTGGGATGGGAAGAAAATTAGATACACATGGCCCATCTGCTATTCTGAGCTAATAACCTCTGTTGGCTCTTTGATTTTTGTTTTTCAGTGATTTCTCAGCCCTATACTTATCACTCATTTTATTTTATAATGAGGGATGCCTCCTTGGTAATTAAAGAAAAATCTTATAGTATAAAGGCCATTACAGGGTCAATGTAGATTGAAAGCTTGCCAGAACTGCCCTAGGGTACTGCCACTGGCCCGGTTACCCTGAGCTCTGTTTCTTCAGTGCTTTATGACAGAAGCTGGAAAGGCACGGGACCTCAAGGAGCTTGGCCACAGATGTCACAGTTTTCATGGATTTGTTGGTGCCAGCCTTGCTGATCACAGAACACATCAGGGTTCTCGTATTCTCCAATTTCTGTTCTTGAAAGTATGCTTTTAAAACAAATTTACCCTCGAAAACAAGGAGAAATATAAGTTGGTGTTTTGCCACCTGCATATGATTTGATTTTTCCTGCATTTTGGGTGCGTTTACTGCTGCTGTAATCAGGGAGAGTCACACTCACCTGGGAATGCTCCCGTCCACCCACACTCCTGACTCCCAGCGTGCAGTGCTGGGAGGTGACACAGGACAGGCTGGCCCAGGGCACAGTTGGCATGAAGGAGATCTGGGATCCCAGTGCAGTGTGGAGACAGAGGGGTACCAGACCCAGCCCATGGAAACAAGAGCAGTGTGCTTGATATTTCCATTACATGGAAAGACATTCACCAGTCCTTTAAATTACCTTCCACTGTAAAAAATATTACACGTCAAGGAGGATAGAAGGTTTAAGAAGTACACATGAATACGGCCCAATTATGCAGTTTTATTATAGGCCAGCCAGCCATATATGCAATCAAAGCATATGACTTGGGGCCAGGCATGGTGGCTGTAATTCCAGCACTTTGGGAGGCCAAGGCGGGCAGGCCAGGAGTTTGAGACCTGCCTGGCCAACATGGTGAAACCCTGTCTCTACTAAAACTACAAAAAAATTAGCCAGGTGTGGTGGTGGGCGGCTACAATCCCAACTAGCTGGGAGGCTGAGGTGGGAGGATCTCTTGAACCAGGAGGCGAAGGTTGCAGTAAGCAGAGATCACGCCACTGCACTCCAGCCCGGGTGAGAGAGCGAGACTGTCTCAAAACAAAACAAAGTGTGTGACTCAGGGGTGACACATTTCCACACTAACAGGTGAATAGTAACGCATCAGAGAGCACCAGTGGCTCTGTTTGCCCGACTTCTGAACTTCTCGTGGGCCCTGTCCCTTGTGCTGACCAGCTTGTGCTCATGTCACCCGGCAGTGGCGCAGAGTTGCTGTCCTGCCACTTGACCAATGGCAGAGACTCAGGGCTCTCTGAGTTGATAGCAGCCGTGAGTGTGGAAGGAGCACATGACAAAACAGTGCTGCCATCCCCCAAAGACAAGTGCTAGAACAGCTAGCACTCAGGAAACATAATTTCTAATTTTAAAAAATTTACCGTGAAAACGAGGTGGCAAATTGGGAGAGAAGAATGCATTTCTTACTATCATACCTAAAGTAATTTTTAAAAGGTATTTATCACAAAATGCATGTAGTTTGTTTAAAACGCTTGTAGAAACCATCCCTTCTGTCTCTTCTGTAGGATGTTGAGTACATTCGGTCCCATTACAACATTGAAGATTTCATCTACTTCAGTCACCACCAGCGTGAAGAACACGGGCACATACATCACTTTGCCCTCAACCCCATTTTCCGGCACTACACCAAGTTTTTTCTGAAGGAGATCCTTCGTTTAGGCTTTAAATCCTGTCTCTACTACCCTGTTTACCCCAAATCCAGAGAAGGCAAGGTAAGACAATGGTGCGGTCCACTCTCCCAGCAGGTCAGTGTTCACAGTGTTGTTGTGTTGGGTGCCACATTTTATTCATTCCTCTCTTGTTGGGTTTTGATTATAACATGGTCTGAATTTCCAATGGCTGTATTTAGTTTGGCCTTTTTCACATACTACAGTGACATTCTGTAGGCTTTGAATTTCCGAAATAATCACAACTAATATAATTAGCAGTACAGTTGGTTGGCTTTTCTATATTGTCAAAATAGAGACTGAAAACCATGTAAAAATGCTCTGAAGAGACATGAAGATCTAATCACTTCTTACGATGCCTGAGTGCAATGCCAACATGATCGTATTCAGTGATTCTATTTTAGAAGACTGACGTGCTATCCTGGCATTTGAAATAAGCACTAGGAACACCCCCACTAGGTGATGGAGAGAAAGCGCAGAGATACCTCATGCTGATGTAACCAGCCCCATGTAACACTTGCCACACTTGCGTGGAGTAGTATTGTGTTAATAGACACGGACCTATTACATGGTGTGTGTATACGTGGTATGGGTGTGCATGCACAGATCGCAAGCCTCCATCTTACTTGCATACCTCCCGTCCTCCTTTAGTGTTCCTCATAGCACTCATTGTCAGCTGAAGTTACCATATTACCCTGAACGCAGCCGTGCTTTTTTCTGTCTTGTTCACAGCCGTATCCCATTGCCTAGAAGAATCTCACACACACACACACGCACACACAAACACACACCCCACACGCTGTCATGCATTCACACACATATACCACACTCACACACTCATGCATTCACACATACACTCATGCTTCCCACCCCTGCCCCCCCCCCACACACACACTCATATACAGAGTCTGGTTGTTCCACAGGCAAGGGCCTATTCCAACTAAATTTCCAAGGTTGTTTTTTTTTCCCTGCAAATTGGTCCCTCAGTCACTGACAACATTGGTCCTCAAACTGATGTAGACTTGAGGGTGAAGGGATTCAACCCCTAGAGTAGGTAGAAGTTGTCCCGTGAGATTCCACTCATGAACTCACACTTTCCCAGGCTCTGCCTAAAGTCTTTGACATTGTCCCATCTCTTCGCATTAGCACAAGGGAGCTAAGAGATCTTAAAATGTGTTATTATTAGCATGTCTGTGTATTAAACAGTCTAGATAGCTCACACCAGCTAGAATGACGATCATTAAAAAATCTGGAGACAACAGATGCTGGAGAGGATGTAGAGAAATAGGAATGCTTTCCCACTGTTGGTGGGAGTGTAAAGTAGTTCAACCATTGTGGAAGACAGTGTGGTTGTGGAAGACAGTGTGGCGATTCCTCAAGGACCTAGAAATAGAAATTCCATTTGACCCAGCAATCCCATTACTGGGTATATATCCAAAGGATTATAAATCATTCTATTATAAAGACACATGCACACGTATGTTCATTGTGGCACTGTTTACAATAGCAAAGACCTGGAACCAACCCAAATGCCCATCGATGATAGACTGGACAAGGAAAATGTGGCACATATACACCATGGAATACTATGCAACCATAAAAAACGATGAGTTCGTGTCCTTTGTAGGGACATGGATGAATCTGGAAACCATCATTCTCAGCAAACTGACACAAGCACAGAAAATCAAACACTGCATGTTCTCACTCATAGGCAGATGTTGAACAATGAGAACACATGGACACAGGGAGGGAAGTATCACACACTGGGGTCTGTTGAGGGGGACTAGGGGAGGAACAGTGAGGGGTAACGAGGTTGGGGAGGGATAACATGGGGAGAAATGCCAGATATAGTTGATTGGGGGATGGAGGCAGCAAACCACGTTGCCATGTATGTACCTATGCAAGAGTCCTACGTGATCTGCACATGTACTCCAGAACCTAAAGTGCAATAAAATATATATATTTTTTTAAAGTCTAAAGTGTATTAGTACATACACATAACAATAATTTTCCCAGTGTATTTTATTTAACAAAAAGCATTTTAGAGAAGTCCAGAGGAAATGGGGAAGAAAAAAGAAAAAACATAGAAAAGGTTTTGAGTGAGATGTAGACTCTGCTCTAGTTTTTCTTTCTTTTTTTTTTTTTTTTTTTTCTTTTAAAAAGCCGCACCCTGGGCAATGAAATGGTCCAGCTTTGAACTCACTGAGATGGGAAGGTAACAGTTCTGCTGGAAAATCCTCGTCCTGCACAGTTTTCTTTTACTTTGCAGTTGGCCAAATGCCAGTTTTGTGACCTTCAAGTTGTGATATTAAATTCTTGTTTTTATTCATGAAGTTGCCTGATGTGCTGGGTTAGAGAAAGTCCATTTGCATCCATACTAAAAATAATACCTTGGGCATTTCATTAAACGTTTATACATTTACTTCAATACTATGAAATTAGGAATATGTTCCACACTGTTGTATATAGCCTCTAAAAACATACTTGGAAACAGATTTCTTCTCAGTCTGCTCTTCCAGTTGATTTCACATATTCATTTAAAACAAGTGTATCATGTATCAAGCAGTTCCAAGTAATTTGGGTAAGAATTCCCAAATTCTGCCATAAATCCCCAGTTGACTACAGTAAAGTAGAGCTTCTTGGCTCACATCATGGGATGGTTTTCTCTCTATCTCTCTGGTCAGGGAATGTATTAAGAGATCTTCCAGGCATAAAAACAGGGTGCTGTCTAGGGTTCTGCTTTTCAGTTTGTGATGTCAGAGTATGAAGTTCAGTGGTGAAAAATTTTAGAAAACCATTTTAGAAGCTCATAAAAATCACAGGCTATTTTTAGAACAGCAAAAAAGTCATATGTAAACCATCTAATTATTAAAATACATCTACAGTTCAGTTTTTCTTTCTTTGCTTTCCAGCTTAAATTCAATAAATATATCATTAAAAGTTTTGGTTTTACAGTCTAACTCTTCAGATTTAAATTTTTGCAATGCCCTGAGTTCATTTCACCAAAACCCCTAAGATTTCATAAATGTTACAGAAGTAAAGATCACCATGTTTGGTTTTCTCTGCTAAGTTTTTAAAACTGGATAAATCAATATTTAAAGTATCCCCCAAGACATGGTTTAACATAGTCTATTTGAATAAGTATAAATCCAACTCATAATTTAGTATTAGTCTAAATGTAAATAATATGATCTACTTCTCCCACCCCCACCCCCACTTCCCAGTTTTATCTTTTTGTTATAAAACAGTTTTTTGGTTTTTTTTTTAACCAAAGGTCCAGTTGAAGTCACTGAAGTCACTATGAATGACTTTTACAAACAGGAGGATTTTCACCTTGCTAAGATACCCCTTGGATGACATTTTTATCTATGTTTCTTTCTTAAAGCAGCCTGTGCCAAACATACAAAGGTTAACAGGATGCAGATAACACAGCTTAATGGGGTCAGATCAGGCTGATGCATGATCACTGTGGAGAAGAATATCCTCCCGGGGAAAATACTTGTACTGAAAAATCCCATAAACCAAACCACTTGTTTATCTGTCATTCCCACAGAGATAGTAATGTAATTACTCTCGTAATTATCTTCATTAGTGTCAGGCATTATCTACAATTCATTCCTCCGCTCGAAGAGTATGTTTGTTTATTTGCTGATTTTTTTTCCTCTCTGACTTGGCCGAGTTAAGAGTTTTGTATTTGTAAAGCTGTACGCAGACATCTGTGCTGTGCCTCTCTGACATTCTCTCCCCTAAAATATAGATTGCTGTCTTTCAGTTCCAGAACCCCTACGCCCACTCCCTGACATCTGCCCTTCATTACTTGGTTCCCGTGCGACCACGACGACAGATTGTCTATCCTCTGGAAAAGCTTGGCATAAACGCTCCATCAAAGGAGGTCTCCAAGGATCTGGTGGGTAGCAGGGCGGCAGGCAGGGCGGCGCGGTGCCAGCTCCCGCGGGCCTGGCAGATGGGGTGGCAGTGCTGTCTTCGCGGGAGCAGGCTGCTTCTTAATTACAGGGAACCCGGTGCTCATACCCTTACAGGCAGAGCCCTTCGAAGGCTCCCCCGCAGCCCTTTCCCTCAAGTGGTTATTTCCCAGCAAGCCTAAAGCAGTAGCCACAAGGCCTTGCAGGGTCATCCCCTGGGGATGCCTCTCAGGCTGCTGTGTCCCAAGACAAAAGGCCTAGAGTCACCCTCCAGCATATTTTCATTTTCTTTGCCTGTCCTCAAAAGCAGATTCCCTCTTTCAATGATGTTTTGCTTTCAAGGCATTAAGTGGTCATTCACTGTTAGGACAAAGCTGACAGAGAAAACAGAACTGGCTGCATTTGCGATGTTTGGGCCCCGGGTCCTAAGCTGGTTTGTTTAACTCCCTCCTCCGGGGGGAATCAAGATGATTAACAGAAGCATATTAGCTGCCCTGTGGCAGCAGGAGTTTGTGACCTTAAAATGAATGGCCAGGGGTCACTTTTGTCAGAACAGGAAAAAGGACTGAAATCAAACCTAGATATTCTTTTAAATGGAAATGTACCTGTTTTTTTCAATAACTTAATTGGAAAACAGAATTTTCTCATGATGACCGATACGGGCTTGTAGTGTTTGTATACTCTTCCACTTAAGTAAGTAAAACAAAAAAAAAATCCCTCAGTGGACTAACATTTGTCCTTCGTGAGAGAGAAAAAAGGAAAGTGTTAAGTTTAAACTCTCCAAACACTTAGCCCAAGGAGCTGCCCCTCAGGGCTGGAGACGATGCTCAGATAAACACCTCGCAACACGCTCTGCACTGCAGGATGAACATCACCCTACCCAGCTCCTGTCTTCCTTGCCAGTGCACTGAGGGTGGGGAGGGCACCTCGATCAGACCAACTCAGAGGCAGCTTTGTGTCTAACGTACATCTTTGTATTTGTAAAATAACAAAAACATTTATATAGTTGTAAATGTATATGTGAGTAGAGACTGATCACATAAAGCAGGACTTCTCAATCTACCTGTCTTTTTAAAAAATTAATATGTAATTAGTCATGGACTGATAGTTTTGTAAAAGTGAATTCCTGGAAAAACGAGATCAAAAAGCAAAGACAGACAAAATTATCTTATTATTAGATTTAACAACATAGCTTTACTCTGTTGGTTTGCTATAAAAGCTTCTGAATGCTTCTCTCCATCTCTCTTACTCATATCTTCAGAGACCAGTAATAGTTTGCACTATTAGGCAATGTTTTAGAGTGATTATCTGAGACAAGTTGAGCCAAGTAGAATATTTTTAGGAGGAATTTCTGTATAGTCCTCAAGGCATTGTTCTTAGTAGAGCAATAGCATTGCAGTAGCAAACTGTGCAAGGTTGAGCAACTGTCGTTACCAAATAAATGGCACCTGTTCAGGACCGCAGATTGAGTGGCACTGGGCCTCCCATGTACTCAGCACGCAGCTGCAGTGATTTTTAACTCTTTAGCTAATTTTGGATCTTCTGTGCCCCCACCACTTCCCCTTTCTCCTATATCATTTTGAAGCAAACTCCAGATTCATATCATTTCAAGAATATGCCTGAAGGTCACAAGCATATTCTTAAGTAGCAGAGTCCACAGCTCTGGAGATGAGATGTGCCGAGCCCACCTGGAGGATCTTTGGGATGGGCCACCATGTGGTCTGTTTGCATGTGGAGATCCTGGAAACAGACTGCTTTGGAAACAGAGGCAACACCCAGAAGTTAGGTGCAAAGACAAACTTGGGGTCAGAGACAGTGGCTACATGCTCTCTCCACCACTGAAATACAGTTTCCACAGAGGCAAGCTGATCCCTGGAGAAGGCGCTGGGCGTAGAAGTACGTGGATGCGCAAAGTGAACAACCTTGTAGCTTCTGCATCAGATCAGGGTTAGGGTGAGAGATGCTGACCTTCTGCAGTCATCGCTGAAACACCTTCACGTGTGGACAGACCATAGGACGGGGCCAAGGGAAGACCTTATACTTCAGTGGCAACCCACGGCTCCTGCACCTTCAGCCATTGCTCTGGCAGCGTAAGTGGCCTGGCTGGAGCTGGAGTGAGAAGTCCGGAGTTGCTGCATGGATATCAGGAAGCATCATTTTGATGAATGCTTTCCACACCTGCCCCCTCCTTCCCACCCTACTGTGAGATTTTTCACAGTTGGGTGACTTTGAGGTGAGCTGGAGCTCTGAGGTGGGGAGAAAGCCAGAGAAAAACATTTTATTTCATTTAAAATTATCTTGTTAAAACCTCTCAGGTTGGCAGGATCCAAAATCGTTGCTTACATTGAGTAACCTTTTCGATCGTCATCTCAGTATGCTGTGTCCCCCACCCCGAGCCCTGGTGTATTTCAGCATAAAGCAGAGATGGATTGTTCAAATCCAGGGTCCAGGAAGACAGCCACTTAGCAGATGAGTGGGAGGAATTATAACGCAGATGCCTGTCACTTTTTGCTCGTGCTATTGTGCTTATTTCACAGGTGAATTCTGACTAAGAGGCACTTTTATAAAATTACATTTTAGGTTTTGGGGTACATGTGAAGAACATGCAAGAGTGTTGCATAGGTACACACATGGCAGTGTGATTTGCTGCCTTCCTCCCCATCACCTATATCTGGCATTTCTCCCCATGCTATCTCCCCCCAACTCCCCACCCCCTGCTGAACCAACCCAAATGCCCATCGATGATAGACTGGACAGGGAAAATGTGGCGCACACACACCATGGAATACTAAGAGGCACTTTTGTTGCTACTCATTGTACTCAAGCTTCGGAAGATTGTAATGGAGATTTAGATTTAGTAAAAATTTTAGACATATTAGAAGTTCAATCACAGGATTATTTATCAGGACCATAATCCACATGGAATGGGCCTCGGCATTCAAAAGTTAAAATGCTAAATTATATTATTAAAAATTATTTTTCTCTTTTTAACATTTTAGACAGTTTTAATGTTTCAGAGTGATTATCTGAGACAAGTTGAGCCAAGTAGAATATTTTTAGGAGGAATTTCTGTATAGTCCTGAAGACATTGTTTTCTTAGTAGAGCAATAGCATTGCAGTAGGAAACTGTGCAAGGCTGAGCAACTGTCGTTACCAAATGAATGAATTTTCCCTTTAAGTTTCACATCTCCCCCCACCCCCTACCCCTCCCAGTGCATTGAGCTTTATATGAGACCCTCAGCTCCCTCACCGTGTCCATATCATTTCTCCTGCCGGCCACTCGTCTTTCATACCTTTTATCCTATTTAAAGTGTCTCAGAGTGACTGTCCAGTCCCTAGCTTTCACCTAGGAAGCCAATCTTCAAGGGAACAGATCACTCCAGGCATGAGTAATGGGATAGAAAGCATTTCATCTCGGTAGGTTGCCAATTTGAATCTGGCACAAGGCAGCAGTGATTGAAATTCATCACTGCGTGGCAGGGAAATGTGCCCTCACTCCCACCCCAGGGCCCCCTAGTTCCTGCCTGGTTTGGATGATCAGTGTCCTGTCCCTGCCACAGCGCCTTCCCCATCATTTCTATTAATTGACAGCCCACCCCACAGCAGGTCGTAAGAAAGAACCTAGAAAACATGAATGATTTTCATCACACATTTCAGAACTAGGCCTCAAAGATTCATAATAATATCTCTACAGTCAACCAGTATAAATGCATGGGTAAGAGAGAGGGCTTTTTCCTGACCAAGACCATAATTGACATCATAGACCTGGAAGATTCTTTTCTTAGCTTGAATGAGCCATCTTGGCCTGTGCTTTTACATTATTAGAGTTATTTTCATTGAAGTTTTTCATTAGATGACTCATCAGGGTCCAGCTGCATAAGTATTTTTTTATATAATAATTTTATTTTTTTAATTTTAATTTTGTGGGTACTTAGTAGTATCTATAGGGTACATGAGATGTTTTGATACAGGCATGCAATGAGTAATGATCACATCATGTAAAATGGGGTATCCATCCATCCCCTCAAGTATTTATCCCGAATGAGTATTATGATCAGGAAAACACTCAAAATTGGGCTGTATTAATTTAGTGGTTATATTGATTAAAGACAGTGGAACAAGCTGTCCTACGCTTACTTTGAGGGTGGGTCTATATACAAGCCTGTTTTCTTTCCTTCCTGCCTTGTACAGGGATTCAGATCTGACTGTGTCACCATCCATTGCCTGCGAGGAGCTTCCAGTCTAGCTTCAGTATTAGCTGAGGGTGGAAGAGGGCTTGTACTGGTCTCCCAGGTGACAAGAGCCCAGACTCAGGAGAAATAGCTGCACTGGGCCCAGAACTGTTTCTGCAGAATTTCTGGAGAAGGAATGTGTTTGAAAAAAAATGGCACTGCTTCCTTTCTAGGAGTGGGAATTTAAACAACTATTATTTGTCATATTACACTCCAGAAAACATGCTTTGAACTTAAACAGCCCCTCCCATTGCCTCAATATCAATAGATGCTCCCCATCATCCACTTTAGTCACTTTGGCTCTTCATCTTGGTTTATAGTGTTCATAGAATTATAGCGTAAACTCACCTCTCTCTCAGATATTTTCAGAACTAAATCAACCCTTCATTCTTACTGAGGAATCATAATTTCAGAGCGATCTTGTTTTTTCTGGTTCCTTATTGATGGTCTGATTAAATCTCGATTAATGAATTCTTCAGAGGGCTCCATTTGGATTCTGTGCGTTCATTTCTCCACATTTTCCCTTTGTTTTTCTACAAAGAGAAATGACGGTTTATGGAACCCCTCCCCCTCAGAGCTAAGTGATGGCCCTGCTTTTTTCTGGTATGTGATCTCTCAGGAAGATGTCACTCACCGGCATTCAGTTACCCTTTGAATTGCCCCTTTTCATCTGGCTGTTCTTCCCAGTCCAGCTATAATTACCATCTGATGGACTGTTACTGGATACTGTTTCACTTGTGCATCTGCTGCCCTAGGAAATTGCATTATTCTCCCAGCACCTGCTAGATTTTCCCCAGCTTCATTGTTTCCCAGCCCCTTCCTTAAACTTGGTAACTTTCACTGCCAATGGTTAGACTTCCCTTGGTTATATTTGTGGTCAGGGCGAGTGGTGTGTTTTTAGCTCTTTGGCTGTCACCTTGGTAGAGGTTTCTAAAAATGCAGACCTGTATTTTTTCAGCATCATATATGCTCTGATGATTATTAATATGACAATGGGAGGAATATGTTCTTGAAATGAAATTAACCCACTTTAAATCATCACCATGAGTCCAGTTTGGTTCTTCAAGCCACTTCCCATGTGTTTGCACTATCTGTGGGAAATACATTTCCTCCTATTAATAGTGAACTCTTCTCCGAGATTCTTAGGATCATTTACGTAAATTCCTCTATGGGTTTTTTTTCTTTCAACAATACAAGTTCTATGGTCATTTCTTTCCAATTCTCTGAACACTAACCAGTTTAATATAATATGTTATATATTATATAAGTGTATATTACATAAATAGCATATAAACGTACACCAGAAGGACTTATGAATCAGTGTTTATTCTTATTACTGTCATAATTTCTTCCTCTTAGAAAGGTTACAAGATAATAAAAATAACAACTATTGTTGCATTACTATTACCTCTTGAGCTCTTGCTTAAAGGCTTCCCATGGAGTTTCTCATTTAGTTCTGGCATCAGCACTTGTAAATAGTTACTGCCATTACCATCCTCAGTTTACCTAATGCAAACAGACTTGCCAGGGGGGCAGGTAAATAACTTGTCCAAAGGCAAATTACTTGACAGAGTTTCAAACCCAGCCAGTTGGTTGCCCAAACTCCTAGCTTTAACTACTACAGATATACTTTCCTACCTGCCAGTTCTACTAATATGACTCATTATAGAAAAGCCAAACCACAGAAAAGGAAGATGGCTTGATATAGATCTTGTTGAACCTCACAAATCTTTGGCACCAAGCACTTAACCAAAAGGTGACCCACAGACGATTGGCCTTCCCCCAGTGCAGTCTGAATTTTCCTCTTGGCTGGGTCATCTGCTCTTGGGTTTCATCTGGTACCAGCCTGACCCTGTCTGACCTGGGCTTGGAAGGAGCAGACATGGGTTCAGGTTGGTGTGCTGGCAGGTTTTGGACACCCGCTGATTCAGGCTGTCTGCAGTGAGCTCTCTGGTGTATGGGTTTGTTGTTACAAACCTTTGTGATTTTTGTTATTACAAAAATCCTTTGTTGTTACAAAATTATGGTGACAGCTGCTGGGAAAGTAAGAAAAAAAATTATGATCCCATATGGAGGTTACATCATACATTTCTCAATATTCAGTTCTGTGTTGGACGTGGCTTCAGAACCCAAGTAAAGGCCCATTAGATGAGTGACTGAGGGTTTATTTAGGGGGGGTGGGGGTGGAGGGGAGAGACAGGATGTGAATTAGTGGCATGATAACAAGCTGGGGAAATGGTTGAGAAACTGGGCTGTGGTCAGATGGCAAATGAGGCTTTGAGGGTATGATAGAGAAGAAATTGGGAAAAGGAACTTCTTAACGTCTTAGCATTGTCAAGAATCAATGCTATATCTTACCCTTATATTCTAGGACAGATATTTATAGGACAATCTTTCTCTTCCCCTATCCATGTCTTTAATAGCTTCACATTGTGATATAAATCATATATATATACACCATACAATTCACCCACTTAAATTATACAATTCCGAGGTTTTTAGTATATTCACAGAGTTGAACAATCATTACCATTATCTACTTTTAGAACATTTTCATCACCCCCAAAAGGAACTGTGCTCATTGGCAGTCACTTCCTGTCTCTCCCAACCCTCTCCTCTCAGCCCTGCACAACCAGCAATTTATTTAATCTCTCTATGAATTTACCTATTCCGGATATTTCATACAAGTGGCAACATATACCATGTGGTATTTTGTGACTGGCTTCAGAGCATGCTTTCAAGGTCCATCCACATTGTAGTGTGTATCTGTACTTCATTCCTTTTTTATTGAATATCCTATTGTGTGGATAATACTGTATTTTTTTCATGCATGAGTTAATGGACATTTGATTTATTTCTAGTATTTAGCTATGATGAAAATGTTCCTATGAAAATTTGCTCACAGGTTTTTGGGCATATATATGTTTTCATTTGTGGGGTGGTGTCTATATCTACAAGTGGGATTGCTGGGTCACGTGCTAACTCTATGTTTAATATTTTGAGGAACTGCCAAACTGTTTTCCAAAGTGACTGCATTATTTTGCATTCTTTTATTCTTAGATCAGATCTTGCTTTCTGGCTGGTAATTGATGAAGTGCTGGACAAATCAAGGCCATTGAAGGGCAGTGTCTCTAACTGTTCTTTCGGTTTCAGAAGTAGAATTTCTGCCACTCCGAGAGAGCTTCATACACACATTTGACACTGCACTGCTAATAATGCATCAGTTATTTTGAAAGCAGAGATTTTTCTTAAATAAAACCTCTGTTATCTTTTCTGCTTCGCCCTCTCTGACTCAGCAGCCCCTTGTGGTCCTGTGCAGACATTTAAAAGAGCTCAGGCAGCAAAGAAGATGGCCATCCAAATGCAGGAGGAAAATGGGGGACTTTCTGGTTTTTTTTAAAGCCACCAGCATGTTCTTTGTTTGATCCCCCTTTAGTAATATTATTGCTCTTAAAAAGAGCTGCCACTGCTCCCAACAGAAAAGAAAAAAATCCTGAGGCTTTCCTGGATGTTGATTGGGTTCTTGCCACAACCCAGTAGGAGGAAAAAAAAATGCATTCTGTTCCCTGCAGAGCCAGGGTAATGAATGCCACAGAGGTCCAGAAGTGCCTCCGGACGCATCAGCTGCCTGCTGCAGAGCTCTGGAAACCTGCAGCCTAGCAAGGCTTCTGGGTGGAGCTGAGCTCCCGGGCAGAAACTGGCCTTTGCAGCTAAGTGGCTTCTTCAGAATCCGCCTTCAGGGAGGAGAGGAATGGCAGCTCCAACGTGAGGCTTTGCTTTGTGTATTTTAAAGTAGCTGGGGATATAAAATGACAAAGGGGACAATTAAAGCTGCAGATACTGACTAGAGAAGTGACATCTTTTCTCCTTGATTAAAAATAAATGTTATTACAAAAGCAGTACATGTTTTTGGTAGAAATTTCATGAAAAACAATAGAGAAAATCAGTAAAACCTTCAGTCCTCCTATGTTTTTATTACCTTTGTTAATATTTTGGGGTTTTAGCTTCCGGACTATTTTCCATGAAAAAGACTACATATATACTGTTAGATATGGGGTCATTGTGTTTGCAGCATGCCTCTTCACTTCATATGTTTCGGCTATACTTACTTGTTACTAAGTATCGTAAAGTGTGATTTTCGTGGCCACGCAGTCGTATGTTGACCAGCAAGCCCCGCCGCTCAGTGCGCACTTTCCTCCTGCCAGGCCCTGCGTTACATCCTGTCCCGGATGATCTTTCATTCTCATAGATGTTTCAGCATCATCGGCTCCATTCTGCAGTGGGGAAAACTGAGGTTAGGAGAGGTTTGGTAATGCAGGTGAGCATTAGGCCAGCAGGACTTGGGGGAATAGTCACAAAGCCACTTGAGCTCTATCTCATTGCCCTGTAAATATGCTCCACGTGGCTGAGTTTTCTCCTGCACCCAGATGGAAAGTGAGCAAGTTCTGGGACCTTCTGGTCAAGTCTAGGTCATTAAAGCTGTATGGATCACTTACAGTCACAATACATGATCTTAATTCCATAAAATGTTCAATTTCATTTGATGTAATAATCAAAACTCAATTTTCATCCAAGGGTTAGACTCCCCTGACCCGCTGCTGAAGGCTGCAGCACATGGGAAGCCTGTGGCTGGAGAAGGCAGGACGGGGCGGTCCTCTTCTCTCTTCCTGACTCCCATGCCCCGTCTGCTTACTTAGCATTTATATAGCTTTTCAGTATTTAGTGCTTTCTCTTTCTTTAGCCTATTAGTGTCTTCTTATTATTGAGTGTATTTCTAGTCCTTCTGAAATTAGGGTCAGGGCAGGGAGAAACAGTTGGAGGAGCAGGCAAGTCTGAACTTGGCCATTGCTGTCATAAGATTGTGCCGACTCTGTGGGCTGGACTTCTCTTCCCTTAGTGTGTGTTTGCAGTTTCCTAGGGGATTCCTGTCTCTGGAGACCTCTCACCAGCATTCCCCTGATGCAGAAGATACCATCTTCTAGCTTTCACACCGAGTCTCATTTGCACCTGGAAGTGCCCTATAGGAAGGACCTGCGAGAAGGGCTCTTGCCTCGTGGGTCAGCAGGATCTGCCCGTGCAGGCCGCCTGCCCTTCAGCTCCCTCAGCACACCCGTCCACTGCATCTGGGGGACTCACGTGAAGCTCTTGGAGGGCTCCCAAACCCCTTCTGTGACTTGAAGCAAAAGACCTGCTCCCACATCTGTCCTCTTTGGGGTGGGGGCGCATGGGACTCAGCACATCAACAGCTCTCCGGGACGAAATCTTCAGAAAAGCTCCTTTTGCATCTACTCATCTAACCCTTTCATGTCTTCATCATGAGCTAGGGGTTAAAAGGCATTTAAACAGCGCCTGCCACTGACTTGGCATTTTTATAAGGGGGCTCCTTTGGAATGTAGCACATATTGTCTTCATGCTGAGTCCACACAGCTGCTAAGTCGTGCTTTGGGAGCCAAACGGTGTGATGCCAGAGCCCACAATTCACCTTTGCTGTTTGCAGGCCCTTTCCCTCATGTTGGTCATTAAAGTTTTTGTCCCAATTTTTATCATGATGAACAATGCCACCATGTCTGCTCTTATTATTTTTCAGCACATTTGTGATGATTTCCTTTGAATAAATTCCTAGAAATGGTATTTCTAGTTCAAAGATAAAGTTACTATCTCTTTACTCAAAAAACATAAAGCTTTAGAATTTGAAAATGAAAACTTGTGATTCCTGAATTGAAAAAGATGATTTCTCTTGGCAATATGTTGCCTTATCTAAGCAACATACAGAGTACAGAGATATACAGCAAGCCCTGTTGTTTATGTCAGATACAGATTTTTAAGACAAGAAACCAGGTGTGCAAATGATACATCTTTTATTTTCCTATTTTTGTCTAATTAAACTGAGTCTCCGCTTTGAGCCTTTTATTCTACCCGATGGGAGTAAAAGTAACCTCCATCAATTCTGGGTAAAGTTAACGATTTAATGTTCCATTGAGTCCATTTGGGAGCTTTTCCCCACCTTTCATGCTTTTAGGAGGTTAGGGAAGTCATCCAAGTTCTCAGGAGCTCGTGGACTTGGACTGTCATGGTATCGGGCGGGTGGTAAGGAGAATGGGAGGGGAGGCATCTGCTATTTGGGTATTGCCCATCCTCAAGGGGATCCTGAGTTCAGAATGTCAGCCTTTGTCCTCAGGCAGAGTCGCCCCTTGTCCAGGCATCTAAGCCCCCACAGCCCTCATTGCTTTCTGCAGAGGCGTTTCTTCCTCACAGCCTTGAGGCCAGTCAGACTGTGGCCTTGTGTCCCCCGGAGCCAGGCGCTCGCTTCCTGTCCTGCGTTCCCTGCTTTGGGCTTCAGGAAGCTCATTTCCTTCCTCATCCCGGAAGCTCCCTCAGCCGTCTCCACTGGACTCTTCCCAGGACAAGGTGGCAGGAGAGTTTCCCTTGTGAGGCAGTCTCCTCTACTCTTGTATTCTCCAAAATCTTTGTGGGGATCCTGCCCACTTCCTCCCACTTTCCTGGCCTTAGCCAGAGGGAGGGAGTGGGTGGCGCTGTACCGATTTCTCCTTCTGCCCCTCTGGCTTTCCTCCTCCTGGTCTTTAGACAGTGTGCTTGCTGTCTCCATGTGTTCTTCTGCATCTGTCGTTGGAAGCATCAACTTTGACTTTTGATGCGTAACAGGCAGGCTTTTGAGACTCAGAAAACCTTCTTGCAACCTGTTACCTGCCTGGAAACAAAACAGCACAGAATTGACCCATTTGTTCTCCGGGGCTGGGTCTGCCCAAAGGCCTGGTGTCCCCTGGCTGTTGCCTACAGCATCAGGAGGGGTCATAAGTCAGCAGGGATTGGCAGAAATGAAACACATCTGCTAGTACAAAAACAGCACCCCACTAGGATGACAGCAGCGACAGACACATGAAACACAGACCACACGAAGGCCCCTCTGGGGCTGGTTCACTCCCTCTGGCCTGAAGAAAAATTATAAAAATGTGATTGCATTCATTCTGAAGTGACTGGATGTCAGTAGATACATATAGAGTAAAGTACAGTATCATAAGCCTAATTTTCAAGTCTTTTTATTAAAACTTTCATTTGTTATATCCCGTTAATAAATTCCAATTTTACAAATGGGAGATGAGCCAGGCACTGTGGCTCACACCTGTCATCCCTTGGGAGGCTGAAGTAGAAGGATCACTTGGAGCCAGGAGTTTGAGACCAGCCTGGGCAACACAGTGAGACTCCATCTCTACAAAAAAATAAGCAATAAAAAAATGGGTTATGCTTTCCTGGAAGATGTGAAAGATCAGGCAAAACAACCAAGAACCTAGAGGGCTTTTACATTCAAATTGAACTGAGACAGATTAAAAGCCTTCCACAGTTCAGTAATTTTCCTAAAGCAGTCTGAGTTTTGTTGTCATTATTTGCACACTCACCAAATCCAGAGGGAAAATGGCATTTGAGTTCATCAGAGGCAGAGGATTAAATGGGCTTGGAAAGTGCAGTCCCTGGTTAGCCGAGGGCACGGTGCTCCCCGAGAGCTGCCCCACACGGACTTGGCCGACTGGGCATGAACTGCTGTGTCGCCCCATTAGTGAAGGAGCTTGAAGCCCACAGTCCTCAGTTCTCAATCTGCTCCCTTTCTCCAGGGTTGAACCGCTTTAGGTACCAAAACTTTTCTTCTGAATGTTGCCTCAAGACCATTAAGCTTAGTCAAGATTACTGATGTCATGATCTCCATAGTAACCAACTTAATAAGCAAGAAGAAAATATAAAAGATGACTTAAAACAGGGAAAAAACAGAATAAATAAGGTATGAAAATAGCATGGGAGCCATAAAGATTTTTTTATTGCCACTTGTTTGAGATATCAAACATGACTCAGCTGCAGTGCAGGCAGGCATGAGCCACCCGGTCAGTCGAAATCCATGGCAGTAAACGCAAATTACAGACCATGCCACGTTCCTACTTCTTGTGCTGTTCAGTTGTGTCCGAGGTTTTGTTTGTTTTATTTTGTGTTTTCATATAATTCAGTGCATTGAAATGATCACCATGGTAGTCATTGTAATTGTGGTTTTAATGGCAGTTTATGTATTTAACCAGAAAGAGCTGTGCTTCCAGGGAACGGGTCTTAGGCAGCACTTTCCAGTCACCTTAGCAGAACTCCTCTCGTGAAAACCACCCCCTCCTACCGCCATTCACGGATATACAGGATGGAGCTTTCATGAAACTGGAGTTGATCGTTGATTTAAAAATGGAATCGAGTATTATCTGTCACGAATCACAATTGAGCAGTTCTCAAAGATGGTCTGACAATGACCCACAGGACTGTAAACCACAAGTCTTTTGATTTGTTTACCAGACAACATGGATCCCCATGTAGTGGGTCTTTGGTCACAGTGTGTTGGTAGGACCGAGGCTGGCAGGTCCTTTTCAGACCATGTGACTTCTAACAGCTTAGCACTTAACACCACCCCATTCAAGAGCAGAAGGTGGCCAGAGCTCACAGAGTTCAAATTCTAAAAGAATCTCCAGGCTCCTGGGGACTCAGATGCTTCTCACGACTCTCTCTGTTCTTCTCTCTCTCCCTCCAGCCATCTCTCTCTCTCTCTCTCTCTCTCTCTCACACACACACACACACACACACCAGGCATACATAAAAACATACACACAGAGTACACACAATCCCCATCCAAGTGTGGCCCTGGGGAAGTGCTCACACTTCCAATTCCAAGCATGACTACCCATTGTCACTTCCTGGTGCAGTGGGAAACGACAGCCTGATTCTGGAGTTCCGTGACCCACCCTCGCCTCACTGAGAGCCAGGTTGCTCCACCAGAAACCCGGTGGATTTGTTTCTTCCTGGGCTTGTTTCTCTACCCCCACCAAACCATGTTTCTAGGTGTCCTGTTTTTTGTCCATGAGTCTGATAAACACCATGGCTTTTGTGCCTGCTCTTCATCTGAGACAGGGACCCCTGCCATCCTCCACCCCCATCTGCCATGGAGAAGTCCCCTTGTTGGTCACTATCAGCTCCTGCCTGGACAGGCTTTTCTTCAGAGACTTCAAGCCCAGGGCCTGTTGTGCATCGCTGGTTAGGAGGCTTGGAGGTGGAGAATTAATTTATGTCATTCATCCAGTCAATATTGCTGCATGCTGATCATGTGGTGGGCCCAGTTCTGTACTCTGTGGGGACAGTCATAGACAGGCACATCCCTGCCACATAGCACTTGCCTTCTAGTGGGGATAGCAGACAGTACACAGACCAGGAGGCACTGTGTCCAGTGGCAGCATGTGCCATCAGGAGGAGAGCCTGGGAGGGGAGGATGGGAACAGGACAGGCCCAACCCCTCTGATAAGGGTCATTTAAGCAGATCCCTGACTCCACAGGACACAGAGGTGGCGTGGGGGCCACAAGGAAGCAGCTGATGCCATTTCTTCCTTCAGACCCGCCCCCTCAGAAGCCTCTGCAGCCTGCGAGCCTCCTCCTCCAAAAGACATGCCTCCACACACAGCCCATACAGCTTCGGTGCCTTTGACTTAGTTTCCTAATTACTTTGAAAGAATTTCATGCAAGAAGCCCATCGGATACAGTTAAAACATGTCAAATATATTCTCAAGGCAAACGTCCCATTTTTAACTTTGTCCAGCTTTCTCAAATGATAACCAGTGCTATGTGTGATTGTAACTCACTCCCCTGGAAACCACCATTTCTATTTTTCAAAACAGGAGGGAAAAGCAAGACAGTGGGCTCTGAACATGAATTCAGAATTTCAGGAATCCAAATTATGGAAAAGGTGAAATATTTTACCTCCATGGCAGTTGGTCTCCCAGGAATTCCCAGGGAGGACATTGTATTTTTTTAAGGAAAAAATTACAAAGTAACCCGTTTTGAAGGCTCTGCTCAACAGATGTGTAGAGCATAGAAATCTATGTATTATTAAATAATTCTTTTTAATATGCTCGAGAATAAGCAATTTGTAAGCCTGTTTGCGTCCTCACCATCTGGGTGCATTCTGTCACCCATCTGTTTCATGTAATTATGTAATTATCAATATAAGGAAAGAATAGGTGATATAATTAACAAGAAAAACTGATCCACACTGAAAAGTAAAAATGACATGCATCTGTTGAATAGCTTTTTGTTTCTCTCCCTTCATTGTTAAACTGTTTTTTTTACACCCTTCAGGAGAGCTGTTTTTGCCATGGTGTGCAATCTCTCTCCCTCCCTCTCTCTCTCGTGTGAAGGCAGAGTGTTTTGTAAGGTAACATGGAAGTGACACAACTTTGAAAGAAAGAGCAAGGCCTTCTTGAAGTTACTCATTGATTCTCTACCTCTGGGAGGGTCCCGATAGTAACTTCCAGAAGATGTAAGGTAGCAGCTAGAACTTTAGGAATTTTAAATTAATCAGTGGCAGATGGAAGGACAGGGCAGTGTGGGGCTCTCTCAGGATATTGGACAGAGAAGCTGCTTTAGAAAAATTCTTACACTTGGTGCTTTTTGTTTTGATGTCAAGGCTCAGGCAATATGTGTTTGTTTCATAACAGTGCCACAATCCCAGTGCATTATGTTAGTTTCCGCGTAATTCCACTAAAGTTAGTCCTTGGAGTAGCTCCTTTGTGTAACGGAGCTTTGTGCAGGTGGGCACACAGATGGAATTCAGGCAACTTCTTCACCCTGTGGACTTCAGTGGTGGGAGAGTGGCCACCCCCTCCTCTGTCTGACCGGGCTGGACTCCAAAGTTCTCCCTCAATGACTTGGAACCAGCAATACATGTGTATTCAAGGAGAGGCATCACAATGTCCTCTTAATTCCTGTGACCCCCACCCCACCCCAAGCCCTTCTGTTGAGTCCTAAATTCAGTTTCCAAAGACAAACACTGTCTGCAGGGGCTCTCCCCAACAGCAGAGAAAGCCATCACTGAAGATGCATGGTCTTGACAAAACCTTGACTTTCAACCCCAAGACACACAAAGAAGACACACGGTCCCCAGACCGCTGTAAACAGCAGTCACTATTAGTGATCTCAATGCTTCTTTCCACTGATTGAAAATTAGGGAGCAGGGCTCCCCTCCTGGTCTCCTCAGTGTTCTGTAGACTATTCTGCCCTCCGTCCCAACAGGGGTCCTGCCTGCAGAGTGCTGCACCTGCTTCCTGTTTAGGGTGCAGGGCAGGCAGAAGGAGAGTGGCGAGAGAGCAGCATCCACAGGGAGCAGACCTATAAAACTACAGCTTTTTAAGCAACAGCTCTCACCAAGGAGTTAAATCTCATGTACACACTGACTGAGAAATCTCTTATTCAGTTACTACTTAACTTCTTTTTTCTTCAAACAGTGCCACTCAGTCTAGAGATCGCTGTTTCCTCTTGCTAGGTGATCATTTTGCAAGCGGAGATTGTGTTGTTTTGGAGACGCATGCTCACCTTGGCATCTCGTGACAGAGCCTCTTGATGGCACGGTCTCCGTCCAGGCTTGGCTGCTGGTTCACCTCCCACACGGGGAGCCTCATGTCACGGCAGCCATTGGCTTCTCTGCCTTCATTGTTCCATGTCCAGCAAGCAAATAAATAACTAGTTCCCACGCAGGTTTCTCTTTGTTTCTTGGAGTCACAAATTATGCTTTGATAAATCCTCCGTAAAGCCTTCCTCTAACCCTGCATAAAACCATCCTCTAATCTATCTGTATTTTGAATTATTTCTTATACCCAAAGAACAAGCATATCGGAGAAATTACTGGCACAGCATGGGGAGAATATTTGGAAGGAATAAGTAGTAGGGACAAACGTGGCTGGGGATTTTCTCAGTTTTGAGTTTATGTTTCCTTAAATCTAAAGTCAGAATTGTTTAATTGCGATCATCATTGACTCATCCATTAAGGATTTTAAAGAGAATGATACCATGTGATTCCTAAACAACCTTTTGTGGGCCATTTCTAGCTTTGAAACATTTTAACAATGATTGCCTTTTCAAGACACATTTCAATTATATTCTTTAGTATTTAACAAAAGAACATAGAGTGATTCTTCCTCAAGAGAAAATTATTGTAGAAGACCTATTTATATATATCACATTCAACTAAAATAAAAATTAAAATCTTCATATTCTATACTGAACCACGTTAAAAATCATTAAAGCTTAGACTCTATGGTTTTCATTTAACCCTCAAAAGTGGCATTAATTTTTCAAGTGATAACTGTTGCTATTGTGCCTGTGTGATAAATGTTTAATGATTTGGTAGTACATGCATGGCTTAAAATCCATTATTTATTGCACCTTTGCTTGCCTGGCAAAGGTGACGATTTTATAGCCCCAGCAGTCATGCAAACACATTTATACCAAACCGATGACTGATAATAAATTTCCTTACTGTAAATGTCAGTGGGTTTCATGTGTTGCTGCCATTACATCTTGTTTGGAAGCTGAATGCTACACAGTTATGGGAGGCGCCAGATGGTGTCATTAACACGAACACTGGGACTGTTTACCGCTGACGTGCGTGTGAGAAATTAAAAGTACGTGACCTATCTTTACACTGACGCATGATGTCAGTGGTGAACGGGTGTTAATTACAGTGCAATATACTTGCCTAGTCCCTTCCATCCCACTCAGAGGGGTTTTAGGGAATTTTTTGAAAATAGTTTGTGCTTGAATATACACAGAGTGAGCAAAAGGGAAAATTTCCCAAGGACTCCTGTTTGGTTTTGTATTTGGAGTCTCAGACGCCCTGAAAGTCACAGCTGTCATCACATAGGTGTCACCCTGATGAGCAGCAACCTGCTCCCCTGCCAGGACGCCAGGACTTCTGGGCATGGAGAAGCCTTTTGTGCTGATTAATTACAGCAGAATTGTTATTACTGTTTGCTTCATTTGGGGTTTTATTATTTTTATTTTCATAACTACTTCAGATATTTTGAATATTGTTTTGGAAAAGTTTCTATTGAGAGCATAGAAAAATTAATGTTTTTAAAAAGTGCTGTCAAAATAATCAGGAATTGATTCAAAGAATGAGAAGAAAAACAGTGGAAATTTTCTGTACCAGTTTTTTTCCATGGGATGGGATTTTCATTTTCCTAAGAATTAGCAGTAAAGACTTAGATCTTTATTTTCCCTGATCTGATGTGAGGTATCTGAATGACTAAAATTAGCCTTGTGTGTTTTATTAAAATGTGTCTCTAACTTGTGTTCAGCAGTGGCCACTCCCATTTGTGGTATTTCAGCTTCCTTCCTGTTGAGGTTTCTGCTTAGCTCTCTTTTCATTTCTATTTAAAAAGAAGCTGGATTTGTTTTATTCCCCCCTCCAAGTCCTTCACTTGAACCAAGAGGCCATTCCATTGAATCTGACCAAATTCCTTTGAACTTTGTAGCCTTAGCATACTCTGTAGGAATTTTCAGAAAGGCTTATTCTTTCAAAACAATCATTGTGCATTGCTTTTACAAAAGCCCAGCGAGCCTTTTGGTGTACAGAATTTTAAAGTCATGTGAAAAAGAATACAAACCATTGTTTGCATTGAGATGAAAGAGATATGCTTAATTTCTTCAGACTAAATCAGAGATACAATTGGATGTCAAGAGAAATAGTGAGCCTAATTGAAAGAATACAAATGTGCATGGAGGCACACATTAGAAATTTAAAATAGAGTTGTGCATGTTAGCTTGCTCACAGGACATGTGTGTGTTGAAAATATCTAGGAGTGAAAATAAATGTGAAATAAATATCCAGAAGTGAAAATGGTGGCAAGATAGCAAGATTGAAAGTTGTATCGGTGGAGAGAACACCATAAAGATATTCCTCAAGAAGAGCAACCCCAAGGCACGTAATTGTCAGATTCACCAGGGTTGAAAATGAAGGAAAAGATGCTAAGGGCAGCCAGAGAGAAAGGTTGGGTTACTCACAAAGGGAAGCCCATCAGACTCACAGTGGATCTCTTGGCAGAAACCCTACAAGTCAGAAGAGAGTGGGGGCCAATATTCAACATCCTTAAAGAAAAGAACTTTCAACGTAGAATTTCATATCCAGCCAAACTAAGCTTTATAAGTGAAGGAGAAATAAAATCCTTTACGAACAAGCAATTGCTCAGAGATTTTGTCACTACCAGGTGCGCCTTACAAGAGCTCCTGAGAGATGCAATAAACACAGAAAGGAACAACCAGTACCAGCAACTCCAAAAATATACCAAATGGTAAAGAGCATTGATACAATGAAGAAACTGTGTCAACTAATGGGCAAAACAACCAGGTAGCATCAAAATGGCAGGATCAAATTCACACATAACAATATTAACCTTAAATGTAAATGGGCTAAATGCCCCAATCAAAAGACATAGACTGGCAAATTGGATAAAAAGTCAAAACCCATCTCAAGTGCAAGGACACACATAGACTCAAAGGGATAGAGGAAGATTTATCAAGCAAATGGAGAGAGAAAAAAAAAAAGCAGGAGTTGCAATCCTAGTCTCTGTTAAAATAAACTTTAAACCAACAAAGATCAAAAGAGACAAAAAAGGGCATTATATAATGGTAAAAGGATCAATGCAACAAGAAGAACTAATGATCCCAAATATATACACACCCAATACAGGAGCACCTAGATACATAAAGCAAGTTCTTAATGACTTACAAAGAGACTTAGACTCCCACACAATAATAGTGGGAGACTTTAACACTCCATTGTCAATATTAGACAGATCAACAAGACAGAAAGTTAACAAGGATATCCAGGACTTGAACTCAGATCTGGACCAAGCAAACCTAATAGACATCTACAGAACTCTCCACCCCAAATCCACAGAATATACATTCTTCTCAGCACCATATTGCACCCACTCTAAAATGGACCACATAATTGGAAGTAAATCACTCCTTGGCAAATGCAAAGGAAGAGAAATCATAACAAACAGTCTCTCAGACCACAGTGCAATCAAATTAGATCTCAGGATTAAGAAACTAACTCAGAACTGCACAGCTTCACGGAAACTGAACAACTGGATCTTGAATGTTGACTGGATAAACAATGAAATGAAGGCAGAAATAAAGGTGTTCTTTGAAACCAACGAGAATGAATACACAACGTACCAGAATTTCTGGGAAACATTTAAAGCAGTGTCTAGAAGGAAATTTATAGCAATAAAGGCACACATGAGAAGCAAGGAAAGATCTGAAATTGACACCCTATCATCAAAATTGAAAGAGTTAGAGGAGCAAGATTTAAAAAAAAAAAAAAAAACTCAAAAGCCAGCAGAAAACAAGAAATAATTTAAGATCAGAGCAGAACTGAGGGAGATAGAGACACAAAAAAGCCCTTCAAAAATCAATAAATCCAGGAGCTGGTTTTTTGAAAAGATCAACAAAATAGGCAGACCACTAGCCAGATTAATAAAAAAGAAAAGAGAGAAGAATCAAATATATGCAATAAAAAAGGATAAAGGGGATATGACCACTGATTCCACAGAAATAGAAACTACCATCAGAGATTACTACAAACAACTCTATTCACATAAACCAGTAAACCTGGAAGAAATGGATAAATTCCTGGACACTTGCACCCTCTCAAGCCTAAACCAGGAAGAAGTCAAAACCCTGAATAGACCAATAACAAGAACTGAAGTTGAGGCAGCCAGTAATAGCCTACCAACCAAAAAAAGCCCAGGTCCGGATGGGTTCACAGCCAAATTCTACCAGACCTACAAAGAGGAGCTGGTACCACTCCTTCTGAAACTATTCCAAAGAATCCAAAAAGAAGGAATCCTTCCCAAATAATTTTATGAGACCAACATCATCCTGATACCAAAACCCAGCAGAGACTCAAACAAAAAAGAAAACTTCAGGCCAATATCCATGATGAACATAGATGCAAAAATCTTCAATAAAATACTGGCAAACCTACTGCAACAGCACATCAAAAAGCTCTATCCATCACGATCAAGTAGGCTTCATCCTTGGCATGCAAGGCGGGTTCAACATACACAAGTCTATAAACATAATTCACCACATAAACAGAACCAAAGACAAAAACCATATGATGATCTCAATAGAGGCAGAGAAGGCCTTCAACAAAATTCAACAGCCTTTATGCTAAAAACTCTCAAGAAACTAGGTATTGATGGAACGTATCTAAAATAATAAAAGCTATTTACGACAAACCCACAGTCAATATCATACTGAATGGGCAAAAACTGGAAGCATTCCCTTTGAAATCTTGTACTAGACAAGGATGCCCTCTCTCACCACTCCTATTTAATATAGTAATTTAAGGTCTAGCCAGAGAAATCAGGCAAAAAAAAGAAATAAAGGGTATTCAATTAGGAAAGGGGGAGGTCAGATTGTCTCTATTTGCAGATGACATGATTGTATATTTAGAAGACCCCAGCATCTCAGCTCAAAATCTCCTTAAACTGATAAGCAACTTCAGCAAAGTCTCAGGATACAAAATCAATTTGTAGAAATCATAAGCATCCCTATACACCAATAGCAGACTAAAAAAGAGCCAAATCAAGAATGAACTGCCGTTCAAAATTGCTACAAAGAGAATAAAATAATACGTAGGAATACAACTAACAAAGGATGTAAAGGACCTTTACAAACCACTGCTCAAGGAGAACAGAAACAACTGCTCAAGGAAATAAGAGAGGACAAAAACAGATGAAAAAACATTCAATGCTTGTGGTTAGGAAGAATCAGTATTGTGAAAATGGCCATACTGTCCAGAGTAATTTATAGATTCAATGCCGTCCCCATCAAGCTACCTATGACCTTCTTCACAGAACTGGAAAAAACCACCTTAAACTTCATATGGAACCAAAAGAGAGCCCACATAGCCAAGACAATCCTAAGCAAAAAGAACAAAGCTGGAGGCATCATGCTATCTGACTTCAAACTGTATTACAAGGCTACAGTAATCCAAACAGCATGGTACTGGTACCAAAACAGAGATATAGACCAATGGAACAGAACAGAGGCCTTGGAGGCAATGCCACACATCTATACCCACCTTATCTTTGACAAACCTGACAGAAACAAGCAATGGGGAAAGGATTCCCTGTTTAATAAATGGTGTTGGGAAAACTGGCTAGCCATGTGCAGACAGCTAAAGTTAGACCCTTTCCTGATACCTTACACTAAAATTAACTCCAGATGGATTAAAGACTTAAACATAAGACCTAATACCATAAAAACCCTGCAAGAAAACCTAGGCAAAACCATTCAGGACATAGGCATAGGCAAGGACTTCATGACTAAAACACCAAAAGCATTGGTAACAAAAGCCAAAATAGACAAATGGGATCTAATTAAACTCCAGAGCTTCTCTACAGCAAAAGAAACAATCATTGGAGTGATCTGGCAAGCAACAGAATGGGAAAAAATGTTTGCAATCTACCCATCTGACAAAGGGCTGATATCCAGAATCTACAAAGTACTAAAACAGATTTACCAGAAAAAAACAAACTCATTCAAAAAGTAGGTGAAGGACATGAACAGACACTTTTCAAAAGAAGACATATATAAGGCCAACAAACATATGAAAAATTACTCATCATCACTGATCATTAGAAAAATGCAAATCAAAACGACATTGAGATACCATCTCACACCAGTTAGAATGGCGATCATTAAAAAATCTGGAGACAACAGATGCTGGAGAGGATGTGGAGAAATAGGAACACTTTTACACTGGTAGTGGGAGTGTAAATTAGTTTATTGTGGAAGACAGTGTGGTTGTGGAAGACAGTGTGGTGATTCCTCAAGGACCTAGAAATAGAAATACCATTTGACCCAGCAATCCCATTACTGGATATATATCCAAAGGATTATAAATCATTCTATTATAAAGACACATGCACACGTATGTTCATAGTGGCACTGTTTACAATAGCAAAGGCCTGGACCCAACCCAAATGCCCATCAATGATAGACTGGACAAGGAAAATGTGGCACATATACACCATAAAATACTATGAAGCCATAAAAAACGATGAGTTCGTGTCTTTGTAGGGACATGGATGAATCTGGAAACCATCATTCTCAGCAAACTGAACAGAAAAACAAACACTGCATGTTCTCTCACTCATAGGCCAGTGTTGAACAATGGGAACACATGGACACAGGGAGGGGAGCATCACACACTGGGGTCTGTTGGGGGGGACTAGGGGAGTTACAGCGAGGGGGGGGTAGGAAGGGATAACATGGGGAGAAATGCCAGATAAAGGTGATGGGGGGATGGAGGCAGCAAACCACATCGCCATGTATGTACCTACGCAACAATCCTGCATGATCTGCACATGTACCCCAGAACCTAAAGTGCAATTATATGTGTGTGTGTGTGTGTGTATATATATATATATATATATATATATATATATGAAAGAAATAAAAGTTGTCTCTGTGGAAACAGCACTCACTTGGACCCAGCTTCTCAGAAAAATGAGTTTTCTGCCACTGCTGTCGGTTTTCTAGCAAATGAACCAGAGGCCTAAGCTAGCAGAGCAAATAGTCACTTAACTTACTGGGCCTAAGCAAACAGCATATTCCCCGGAGGAACAAAAGTTCTCATCTTATTCTGTGTGCAGAGATTTACCAAGTAATGTTGTCTGATGGGAGGTGGTGATGTGGATGCAGTTGGCCATCAGCTGACCCTCCCAGCCTTCCATCCAAACTCCTCCTCCTCCCATGTGTCCTCCTCTGTGTCTGCTTCTCGTATTGTCTCTGAGTGAGCATGCAGCCTTCTCCTTTCAAAGGTTGCTCTCAGAACATAATCTGCAAATCCATTCATGGTGACTGACTTATGGGTCGGTGGGTGAGTCATTCTTCCAAATCTTTGCCCTGGCTTTTCACTCTTATCCAGAAACTTGTTCCCTTTTGTTCACCTGAAAATATCCCATTGATTCTGCTAAATTTGGCTCCATTGTCACTTTCTTGAAGCTGCCTTACATGACTTTTACTGCTATCCTAGACCAGTTAAACTTCAGCTGATTCCATGGTTTCAGCTGATATGGCTTGGCTGTGTCCCTACCCAAAACTCAACTTGAATGGTATCTCCCAGAATTCCCATGTGTTGTGGGAGGGACCCAGGGAGAGGTCATTGAATCATGGGGCCTGATGGGCTTATCAGGGGTTTTTGCTTCTGCTTCTTCCTCATTTTGTCTTGCTGCTGCCATGTAAGAAGTGTCTTTCACCCTCTGCCATGATTGTGAGACCTTCCCCGGCCACATGGAACTGTTAAGTACAATTAAACCTCTTTCTTTTGTAAATTGCCCAGTCTCGAGTATGTCTTTATCAGCAGTGTGAAACAGACTAATACACCAGCGGAGTTCAGGAAAACTTCCTAGGTGAGCACAGCCTACAGAACTGTGAGCCAAGTGGAAACATACTTGTTTAACCCACTGCATTTTGGCTTGGTTTCTTACACAGCAATAGCTTCCTGATAACACTGTCTTTGTCACATGTCCTGCATTTTGTTTGTTTGCTTTTCTGTCCCCAAACCTAATGAGAATTCCTTAAAGAATCATGCCTCATTCACACCTCAGCATTTAGACCAGTGGTTGGCATCTGGTAGATGCCTCCTATGTATCTGTCAAATTAAACTTCTTGAATTAAGCTCTGCTAAAGTTATGGTAGTAGAATTTCAGACATCAGAATACTGAATAGGTTATCTCAATGCCCTCAGAATTGATTCAAACATTTAGTTGCCTTCGCCACTAGCAAGTTAGACTGTCCTTGTTTCTAATGTTAAAGATAGTGGGCCCGAAACGGAGTCAGTTGTGCTAAAGTTCCGCTTTACCAATCTGAAACTAGGTTATTTGCTTGAAATATCTGACCTTCTGAGAAATCAAGAGAGAGGTGATGTTTAAATTCCATTAAGCCAACAAGATTTCACTTACATCTCTCTAAGGAAAGTAATATTGAAATGAGCAGTCCCCTACTTGTTCATTGTTACTGTGTTCCTCCATTTTTTTACTGCTGATAAAACTTACTCACCATGTGTAGCTTTCTGTTTTGTAGGTTGGATGCTGCCCAGTTCATGAACTGTTAAAAAAAGTCAATCAGATCTGTGAAACTAAATTTTGTTCTTTGACACTGGAATACTGATTTCATCCAAACATTTTCTTTTCCAGAGTTGCTTTTCTAGTTGGAGACATGACTCTTCGGTATAGGAACGCTTTGCTAAGTTATTTCTATAGGAATAAGGGCAGATTCCAGCCTGCTTCCAGGATATTAAGTATAAAATATTGTAAAGTGTATGGCTAAGTAGCAACTGTTCATGCATCTCTGATATATATCCCACCATTTATGAGATGGGTTGGAAAGAGAAAAATGACCTGAAATCCTCTTTCTTTTAAGCAAATAGTACTTAGTAAGATGATGCCCCACATGTTCTCCATAAACCTTCCTCTTACTGTTTTTAGGATGGGAAACAACCAACAATGCAACTTTTTTTAATTCACAAAAATCTTAGAATAAATTTACCACAGATTAGTTAATATTTTTGTCTGATTTTTTAGCTCATTAAGACATTCACAATCAAACTCTATATTATAAACTTATGTATATATGCTATGATATTGTGATATAATTAAAATATATATATTTCATCTTTGTCCTCAGTTCCTGGCCACAGCTCCTGAAACCCTTGTAACTTCCTAAATGATAAAAGCAACAGAAACATCTTTTGTTACATTATTTGGTTTTTGTTCCTTACCCCTGACAAAACTCTGGTGCAATAAAGGTGAGAGGAGCATCTTTTGTTATTCATTACAAGCTCCTTTCAACAACACCTGGGATTGTATATTGACAAGATGATTTTTGGAAAGTCCCTAAGGAAGGGGCCTGGTTGCCAGGAGAACCAACCATGTCATACAGGGTTGGAGCTTTCAGGTATACCCCCCAACCTCCAGGGAGAGGCGAGGAGCTGGAGGTTGAGTTCAACCACCAGCGGCCAATGATTTCATCAATTGTGCCTGTGTGCTGAAGCCTCCATAAAACCCTAACCAAAGCGGTTAGGAGAACTTCTCGGGTGGTAAACACCCAGAGGTGCTGAGATGGTGACACATGTGGAAACCACATGGAGGCTCTGTGCTACTCCCCCTGCCATGCCCTGTGTAGCCGGCTGTTCCTGAGTCTCACCCTTTTATAATGGCCAGTAATCCAATAAGCAAACTGTTTCCTAGCAAATTGTCAAACCTAAGCAGGGGTCATGGGAACCTCTAGTTGATAGTCAGTCAGAAGCACAGGTGGCAACATGGACTTGTGATTGGCCTGTGAAGTAGGGGTACAGGAAGCAGCCTTGTGGGACTGAGCCCAGGTAGACAGTGTCAGCATGGAATTGAATCGTAGGACAGACACCCTGCTGGTGGCAGAGCATGGGTCAGTGTGGGAAAAAACTCACACATTTGGCATTACAAGTGTTCTGAGAGAATGTAGAGGAAGTAAGGGTTGGTTTGTTTGTTTTTCCTCTTAATGTAGTTTTAAGTTTAATACATGGAAGATAATTTTTCTTCTCTAATAACTATATGAAAATGCCATCATTTCAGAAGGATACCATTTAATAGGAAGAATGCCTTCCATTATGTTTGAATGTGTTTCCCAAACTTTTCAGCTCATGCCCTCATTTTATTCCAGTAGAAGTAGTTCTTTCATGGGGATATAGAGCTTGAGAATGATTAGGTAACTGGATGTTTTGAGTTCGTTAAAGAGCTGCATCTGTAAGGTAGTGCTAATTATTGCTTGTACAACAGTGCAAGTCAGGCAATTGGTTCTATAAACCATTTTTCTGCCACGGATTTAGTTTATTCCTGCCTTTCCTTGCGTGCTTACTCCCAGAGAAGTCATTTCTCCAGTTTATGGCTGACCCTGTGTTGAGAATGAAACCTGGGGTGCCAGCTAGCTGACACATACCAGATAGGATTCGAGTAGAATGTTGCAGAAACCCAGAGGACATTTCTGAATACTTGACATTACTTAAGGTGGCAAAGGAGAGGCATGGAGCCATTTGAGGTTATCTTGGTTCGTGCGCTAATGTGCCTTATATTAGGGATTAATGAATTTCAGTGTCTCTGAAAAGCCAACAGTGGATCTCCCTTGTTGATGTTTCTGTATTGCATAAAGACAATCGTATTTTTTTTTTTTTTTGAGACAGAGTTTCGCTCTTGTTACCCAGGCTGGAGTGCAATGGCACGATCTTGTCTCACCGCAACCTCCGCCTCCTGGGTTCAGGCAATTCTCCTGCCTCAGCCTCCTGAGTAGCTGGGATTACAGGCACGCGCCACCATGCCCAGCTCATTTTTTGTAGTTTTAGTAGAGACGGGGTTTCACCATGTTGACCAGGATGGTCTCGATCTGTTGACCTCGTGATCCACCCGCCTCGGCCTCCCAAAGTGCTGGGATTACAGGCGTGAGCCACCGCGCCCGGCCCGACAATCGTATTTTAATAATCACATGAGCTACTTGTTTGGGGGCTGTTATTTAATTGGAAACAAGTGAATTAACCACCTAATTCGTCAAATCTAAGTTGCCATCAATTATAAGATGTAGCTTTATTTTATGTGCTATTAAGAAAAATTCAGCCAATTAAATTGTAACACAATGTCTAAATGAGAGTCCTGAACAGCATATGAATCAGTCATATAAGTCTTAGTGCTTTGAAATTTCTTTCATCTATTCAGAGAGGGAAGGCAATTTATGTTCCCTTCAATTGCATTGTTTGCTGGGTGATGTGGAAAATTTTTTTGCATGTGTCTCAGTAACAGAATGTAACACAGCTTCATCTCCTTGTCATCTTTTATTTTGCTCCTGAAAAGCACTCAATTGTTGCATTGCAAGAAAACATGGAATTACATCCATTCCTCCAATGACTAACATTTGCTTCACTAGTATCAAATTTGTGCCTTGCTGCTCAGTTTCTGGGCCTTTATGGGAACACAACAATAAGTATTCATTTCAATGCCAAATCATGCTGTAATCTTTTTGAAGACATTGTCAGGAGCACTTAAACTCAGCACATGTGGTGCATATAATGCACATGACTCTCTTGACGTGATGACAATGAACAGCTATGGCCAAGCACCCATGCACAGGTAAGGACAACTATGTCACTGCTACTGTCTGCCTGAGTGCTACTGTTGAAGTCCTGTTGCCTGTAGGGCTAATTTCAGGAATGCTAGCATTAAAAAAAAAGTGCACCCTAAAATTATGAAATCCAGTAAAGTCCCTCAACTTAGATTCCAAATAAGTTTTCTAATATAAATGTTTAAGAATGGCCACAACTGAATGTCATAGGGTGGCAATAATTTTAACTTTTAAAAATATGCAAAATAATGATATTGTCCATTTAGGGAATGTGGGCATATGAGGGATTGAGACAGATGGAGTTGGTAAGAGAAATATAAGAAAAATGCAAGTCAAAGAAAGTTATGCATTGAATCATAGAGGCCACCATGGCCCACTCTTTGCTCCCTGCTGCATGATTTTAAGTATTCTGTCTAGTGTTAAGAAAAAAGCCAGCATCCTAGAGTCATCATGACCCTCAGCGGATACCACAGGCAGAACAGTTTATATTTTTTCTGAAGTGCTGGAGCTGCAAACCTGTTCTGAGCTTCCCAGTACCCTCAACTGAGAGGAAAGTTAAGTGAATCCTTCATAAAACAAGTTTTGAAACCACAGCATGACCTCAACAGACTTACACTCTGTGGGACAGAGCTGTTGGTAGTCATATCATACTTTTGAAATTTTAAAGTATTTTAGTAGAAAGGCTTTTTGAAATTGCATTTTATGCCTGTGGAAGAGATTCCAACTGATTGGCTCTATTTAAACTGTCTATACCCCACTACCCTTTATTTATTTGTAATATTGCAATACTTTGCCTCAAAGAGGTCAGTTTGAACTTTGAACTTAGAACTCTACACTAATATTTGTACCACTGTGAATCTGTCATCATTTGTTTTGCTCAAACTAAGAAAACAGAGTTTATCAAGGAGAAAAGAGATATAGAGAAGCAGAAGAAAAATTACATTTATAAAGCAAAAGTAGGCTTATTAAGGATTTCAGAAATTTTATTTCTAATGGGTTTGAATCTCTCCATCTTTCATTTTCTTGTATGGACAGAGCTCCCTTTGAAGTCTTTGGAAGCTTTCTGTAAGAAAAGATGTATACACACATGGGTGTGAGCTGAAAATTGAGCTCATTGTTTTGCCCTTTTCAAACGTGTTTTTCAAAGATTTGCCTTTCATATTGCAGATGGGAGAGAGGATCTGCAATTTTACCTTGTGTAACATCTTTGCCTGAAAAGCCCAAAGTATTTGTAGACATTTTTTAAAGAATGGTTCCCATGTTTGCCAGCTGAGGAAAGCAGAGGTTCATGTAATTTACTTCCATTTTTCACCCAAGGAAACTGATATTTAGGAAAAAGAGGCTCCGAATTTCAACCAGTGGCAAAATTAAGAAAACAAGCCCAAACCTTGCCACCAAGCTAATGACACTCAGTCTAATGATCCCAGAGGTTGAATGTAACCTTCAAAAGAAATGCTATGATAAGAAAAAATTCACCATAGATATCATCATGCCCCATTTTAGTATGAACCTTGTATTTATTATGTAAAATCATTTGTATTTATTTTTATTGCTTTCTAGTTTATCGGCCTATTTATTTTAATAACTCCTGATTTTGAGTCATTATTAAAATTGAGTTTCAGTAATGCTTCTGTAGCCATTCTAACTCATTCTAAGTGCAGAAGAGAAACCAAACTACATGCGGAAAAACGGAACTCGGGTCTATGTATAGCCGATGAAATTATATTTGACTAATTTTCTCTATATACGCAAAACAGTTAACAAATGTGCCTAAAACTCAAAACTATGTACTTAAGTTCTCTTGACAAATGTATGTGAATCATGACATAAACTCAATTGGCTGTGCACATCAACATCATTTTTACTAAAAAGATGAAATTTAATCCTAAGTAGTAATAATTACATCAAGATTATTCATTTGGCCATTTAAGCAAATGGAAATGAACCAACGAAAATAATTTTGAATACAGAAATTATGTCAACACCATTTAAAAGGGTCCATGAAACACAAAGTTGATGTATCTTTTCTTTTGCCACTTACCAAATGCCCCAAAATGCATGGCAGAGACTGTTCACCTGAAATAAAGCAAATGCTCAAAAAACAAAGACGTAGTTCCTGACCTCTAGGAGTTAATAGTCTAGTGGGAGGGTGGCAGGCAACCAAACAAATGGATAAAAGCAAGCACAAACTCCTCTAGTGACTCAGCTACTCACATGTACAGTGTTCCCTTTCAGAAGCTCATAGGAAATTATAAAGAGGTTAAAATGTAAACATTTGCTCATTTCTATTCCCTGTTTTCTCATCTCAGCCCACATCCCCTCCCATCTGACCTCCGAATCCTCTGCATTCCCCCCGCCCTCCAGCCCCCAAGCTCAACTCTAGAATTTCCTAACAGGGTATCATATATTATCATTCCTTCCTTTCCTGCCTAAGCAATGGAATTTATGCTTTGTACTTTAAACTCATTATGAGAGTTGACATCAACTTTAAGAAATATTTCTTCTAGCCTTAAAAGTTCGCTTATACACCGTGATGTATGGTTTGTTTTATCTTGCCGGGGTACTTGTTGAAATCTACACTTAAAATCATCCCTTTGCCGAAAATGCTAACCTAATGCCATTAGAAAAATAGAAATGCCTTGAAAGGATGTGGAGATAAGAATTGGATTTCCCATCCATATTATTCCCGGTATGGTAGGTAGGTAAATAGCTTACAATCCACCCTATTTAATCTTTGAAATAATTTTCCATTACGAGGATCATTTAATTTCTGTCTATAAAATATGAGTCAAGAGCTAGGGCTTTTATTTTTACTTTACTATGAAGGAAATCAGACCCCAAACAGGCTCTCCAATGCATGGGACATTTTTTGGCAGATGTTCAGAGGGAGAAAAGGAAAACCTGGCTTGACTCAGAGGATCTTGCGATCTGTTTTTCTTTCCCATGAAAACTTGCAGCTTGAAGGAACATAAAGGAAGAAAATATTCTGCCTTCATTAAAAAATAACCTGAGCTTCCTGCTTCTGTGCAGAACAAACCCTTCACAAAGCAGCAGAAGCTGTCTTCATTTACAGTTGTCACTGAAAGGGGTGTCCAGGCTAGGAAGAATTTTTTTTTCAGGGCACTTAAAAACCATCTATACTAATAAAAGGAAAACATGATTTTTTCAGGTCAGAGGACTTCATCATACCTGGCAATGGATATGTTTATAATTAAAACCTGGGCACAAAATTGGGTTGACTGTGAATCATTGTGATGCCCGGTCATTCTCCGGAGACACCCACCATCACTGGTACTGGTTGCTGGCTCTTGACACCGGAGGCCACTTTGTGTATTTAGCCGTTAGAAAGGTGATGTGTGAGGCCCGGCAGCTGTTAGTGTTACAGCTATTGTGTAAGAAACAAAAGCCATTCTGTTCTCTTCCCCAGCCTGCTTTTGTATCACTGATACAGGAGCTGTTTCATAAATTAGGTATAATTCTTTACCAGAGAATTTCATTACTGCCCATGTTTCAATGTTAGCTTACACTTCCAACAGCAGAGGGGAATGTCTGAACGTATCTCCTTTTGAAAAGAATCTTGGCTTCTGACCTCTGTCAAGATGCTTGCATTTTAAATCTGTTAACGAGACCTGCAGTTAGATGCCATCATTTCAACACATATGCTTCCCACCTTCTTTGCTCTAGACCACTCAGTCTAAGGCTGGCTAGAGTGTATTTGCCGTCAGCCTCCCTGTCTTGGAAATTAAGCAGAGTATACAGTACACAGTGGCACCCACCTGAATCAGTAGGAACAATTTCTCGTGCAATTCCTCATTGATCTGTTCTGGGAAATTCTCATAGAGCAAATCAGAACCTACATTTATTTGAAGAACATGTACTTTTTCATCCAAATGGTATATTCATATGGGCATCATATGGGCTCCAGGCCCATAACACTTGGGGGTGACTATCCTGAAGCTATACCTGACATCTGGTTCTTACTCAGGGCCATAAAACAAGATCGTCCGCACATTTCCCTTAAATAAGACATCTCAATGGGCTAGTGACTACCACCCTATTAACCAGTCACAGGAGCACTTCCATGCATTTGGTATTTTTTACCAAATTTGGGGGATGCTATCACTCACCATCGTGGAAGGCTGGTCCCCTCCGAATCCGCTATAGGTGAACTTGGATTTTATTCCTGCCAAATCAATTGTAGAAGCTGAGTTTATATTGAATATTCCAAGCTAGCATAATAACCATCAAGTGCCAATTAATCCATGCTTGAAGGACATAACAATTAATCAATAGATACGTACGCTCATGCACGTACGCTCACTTTCAAGAACTGTTTCCGATTAAATCTGCAAGTCCCCTCCCCCAACTCTGACTTTACCATCAACGTAGGCAAATGTACCCTTGCCAAACCCCCAAACAAGAGACTAAAATGTAGCCCAGTCAGAGCCCAGAAATAATATTTTAATCATGACTACCCCAACAGCTACCCCTCAATTGCTGCAATTTTTCTAAAAATCCTAAGACCCTCCTACTAAATCAAGCCTCCATTTTATATAATTATAATAACTAAATTTCCACCCTAATACTAATATAATACCTTGAGCATATCCCTCTGAAAGCACTACTCCATATATTGTGCCCTGAACCAATTATACTCTAATTACGAGTAACCCTCTTAGCCAAACGTCTGCCAATTCAACTTTAAAGGCTCTGAATTCCCGGAAATGTAAACAACTATTTATACATCTCTCTTTTTCATATTTTAATTTTACACTTACGTATGCAGTTAATGTAGCATAATTATTCAAAGCAAGACACTGAAAATGTCTAGATGGGTCCACACAACACCATAAACAGATAGGTTTTGTCCCAGCCTTTCTGTTAGCCATTAGTAAGATTACACATGCAAGCGTCCCGGCCCCAGTGAAAATGCCCTCTAAATCACTCGGATCAAAAGGAGCAGGTATCAGGTATGCACTAATGCAGCTCAAAACACCTCGCTCAACCATGCCCTCATGGGAAACAGCAGTGATAAATCTTTAGTAATAAACAAAAGTTTAAGGTATACTGATATTCAGAGTTAGTCAGTTTTGTGCCAGCCACTTCGGCCATGCCACTAACCCAAGCTAATAGAACTCAGTGTAAAGAGTGTTTAGGGTCTGCCCTCCATAAAGCTAAACTCCATCTAAGTTGTAAAAAACTCCAGCTGAAATAAAATATACTATGAAAGTGGCTTTAATATCCTGAAGACACAATAGCTAAGACCCAAACTGGGATTAGGCACCCAATTGTATTAACAAAACCATTTGCCAGAATACTACAAGCAACAGTTTAAAGCTCAGAGGACTTGTCGGTGGTTTATATTCCTCTAGAGGAGCCTGCTCTGTAATAAACCCTGATACATCTCACCGCCTCTTGCCCCCAGCCTGTATACTGCCATCTTCAGCAAACCCTAAAAAGGTTATAGAGTAAGCACAAGTATACACATAAAAATGTTAGGTCAAGGTGTAGCTTGTGAGATGGCAAGAAATGGGCTACATTTTCTATATCCAGAAAATCTCATGACGACCTTTGTGAAACCTAAGACCTCCAGGAGGATTTATCAGTAAACCAAGAGCAGAGTGCTTGGTTGAATAAGGCCATGAAGCACACACACACTGTCCATCACCCTCCTCAAATATTACTCTAAAAATTACTATTACTAAAAATTCTCTGCACACATACAGAGGAGATAAGTTGTAACATGGCTTTAAGCCAACTCTAGCCCCAAACCTCACTAAAAGTATTATCAAATCATCTTAATTAAACCATTTACCTTAGATAAAACTATAGGCGATAGAAATGTTTACCCTGGCGCAATAGATACAGTACCGTAAGGGAAAGATGAAAGAACTGAATCAAGCATTAAAAAGCAGCAACAAACTCATAACTTCTGCATAATGTATTAACTAGAAATAACTTTACACAGAGAACCATAGGCAACCCCCGCAAAAGCAGACGAGCTACCCAAGAAGAGCTGAAAGAGTACACTCACCTATGTGGCAAAATAGTGGGAGGATTTATTAGTAGAGGTGACAAGCCTACCAAGCCTGGTGATAGCTGGTTGTCCAAGAGAAAATCTTAGTTCAACTTTAAACTTATCCACAGAATTACTTAATCTCCCTGTAAGTTTAACTGTTAGTCTAAAAAGGGACAGCTCTTTAGACCCTAGGGAACAACCTTCCTATATAGAGTAAAAAATATTACCACCATAGTTGGCCCCAAAGCACCCACCAATTAAGAAAGCATTCAAGCTCAATATCTAACTGTCTTAAATTGTAATCACTCTACTGAACTCCTAACATCACATTGGACTAATCTATTGCTTAATAGAAGCAATAATGATAATATAAGTAACATGAAGACATTCTCCATTGCATAAGCTTACATCAGACCAGAATAATCTACTGACAGTTAACAGCCTAAAATTAATAAGCAATAGAATAAGCACCCTATTATTCATACTGTTAATCCAACACAGGTATGCTCTAAGGAAAGATTACAAAAAGTAAAAGGAACTCGGCAAATCTTACCCTGCCTGTTTACCAAAAAATCACCTCTAGCATTACCAATATAAGAGACACTACTGGCCTAGTAACATATGCTCAATGACCACAGTATCCTGACTGTGCAAAGGTACCATCATCACTTTCTTCCCAAATAGGGACTTGTATTATGGCCACACGAGGGTTTAGCTGCCTCTTACCTTTAATCAGTGAATTTGACCTATCCATGAAGAGGCGGATATAAACAAATAAGATCCTATGGAGCGTTGATTTATTAATGCAAATAAAAACTCAAGGCTACAGGCCCTAGCCTACTACCCCTGCATTAAAACTTTTGGCTGGGGTGACCTTGGAGCATAATTCAACCTCCAAACAACCTAAACCAAGACGTACTAATTCTAAGTGAGTTAACGTACATCGACCCAATAATTTGATCAACAGAATAAGTTACCCTAGGGATAAGAGCGCAAGCATATTCTAGAGTCCAGATTGACAATAGGGTTTACGACCTTGATGTTGGATCGCGACATCCTAATAGTGTAGCTGCTATTAAGGGTTCATTTGTTCAATGATTAAAGACCGACATGATCTGAATTCAGACCAGAGTAATCCAGGTCGGTTTCTATCTATTTGACATTTCTCCTAATATGAAAGGACAAGAGAAATAGGGCACACTTCACAAAGCGCCCTCGCCCCATAGATGATGCTATCTCAGTCTAATAAATCATCACACACTCTACCCAAGAACAAAGTTTGTTTAGATGGCAGAGCCTGGCAATTGCATAAAACTTAAAGCTTTATAATCAGAGGTTCAACTCCTCCTCTTAACAATATGCCTGTAATTAACCTTCTCCTACTTATTATTCCCACTCTAATCACTGTAGCATTCTTTACACTCATTGAACGAAAAATCTTAGGCTATATACAACTATGCAAAGGACCTAACATGTCGGTCCCTACAGACTGCTTCAGCCATTCCCTGATGCAGTAAAACTTTTCACCAAAGAACTCTTAACAGCCCTCAACATCTATTACCCTTTATATTATTGCTCCAGCCCTGGCCCTTTCTATCATTCTCCTCTTGTGAACTCCCATCCCTTTACCAGATCCTCTAATTAATTTAAATATAGGCCTCCTATTAATACTAGTCACATCAAGCCCAGCCATCTATTCTATGATCAGGATGAGCATCTAATTCAAATTATGCATTAACTGGTGCATTATGAGCTGAGGCCCAGACAATTTCATATGAAGTTATCCTAACTGTTATCCTGTTATCAATTCTACTGATAAGTGGCTCATTTAACTTATATGCAGTCATCACAACGCAAGAATTCCTCTGACTGCTCCTGCCGTCATGGCCCCTAGCCATAATATGGTTTATTTTCACACTAGCAGAAACTAACCAAGCCCCTTCTGATCTAACGGAAGGAGAGTCAGAGTTCGTCTCAGGCTTCAACATCAAATATGCTACAGGTTCATTTGCCTTGTTCTTTATAGCAGAATTATGTGAATATTATCATAATAAATGCCCTACTACTGTTTTCCTAGGAGCACTACACACTATATGTTCACCAGAACTCTGTACCACAAATTTCATTACCAAGACCCTTTTAACCACCCTGTTTTTATGAGTTTGAACAGCATACCCCCAATTCTGCTATGACCAGCTTATATATCTTCTATGAAAAAATTTCTACAGCTTACATTAGCATTCTGCATAGATCTCAAACCCTGTCCTAATTTCCAGCATCCCACCCCAAACATAGGAAATATGTCTAACAAAATAATTGCTGTGATAGAGTAAACAAATAGAGGTTAAAATCCTCTTATTTCTAGAACTATAGGAATTGAACCTACTCCTGAGTATTCAAAAATCTCTATACTACCTATTATACCACATCCTAAAGTAAGGTCAGCTAAATAAGCTATCAGGCCTATACCCAAAAATGTTGGTTGTACCCTTCCCATACTAATTAATTAATTAGCTTATTATCTCCCTTACTATTTTCACAGGAACTCTTATCACAATGCCGTGCTCACACTGATTTCTCATCTGGACAGGCCTAGAAATAAACATACTAGCTCTTACCCCAATCTTAGTTAAAAAAAAAAAAAAAAAAAAAAAACACTCTACAGAAAATCCACCAAATATTTCCTTGCACAAGCAACCACATCTGTAATTCTCATGATAGGTATTCTTTCCAATAACTTGTCCTCCAGACAATGAACAATTATAAATACTGTTAATCAATTTTCATCCTTAATAGTAGTAACAGCGCTTAATAAAACTAGGAATCGCCCCCTTTCACTTCTGAATTCCAGAGGTAACCCAAAGAATCTCTCTAATGTCTGGCATTCTTCTCCTCATATGACAAAAACTAGACCCTAACTCGATTATGTTTCAAATTTTCCCATCAGTAGACACGAACATCCTCCTATCTATCACAGTCCTGTCCATTATAGTGGGCAGTTGAGGAGGACTTAACCAAACACAGCTACAGAAAATCCTAGCCTCCTCCTCAATCACTCACATAGGTGGAATGGTAGCAGTACTAACCTATAATCCAAACGTTATCATTCTAAACCTAATTTTTATTTTAACAACTACCGCATTTCTAGCACTCAACCTGAGTGTAAGCACTACAACCCTGTCACTATCTCATGCCTGAAACACATTAACATGGTTAATACCTATAATTCCACTAATTCTACTATCCCTAGGAGGTTTACCTCCATTAATAGGATTTCTGCCTAAATGACTCATCATTCAAGAATTTATGAAAAACAGCAGTCTTATTACCCTGACCATTATAGCTATCATAACCCTACTTAACCTGTACTTTTATATACGCCTAATTTATTCCGTCTCAGTGACAATATTCCCCACATCTAATAGTGTGAAAAGAAAAGGACAGTTTGAAAACACAAAACCCATACTACTCCTCCCCCCACTTATCATTTCTTCTACCTTCCCTTACCCATCTCTCCATTAATACCAATTAGAACTTTAAAATATAGGTTAAATAAGATGAAGCGCCTTTAAAGCCCTTAGTAAGTAAATCATTCTTAATTTCTGTAACAGATCTAAGGACTGCAGGACTCTATTCTGCGTCAATTGAATGCAAATCAACCACTTTAATTAAGCTAAGCCCTCACTAGATTGGCAAAATTTAGTTAACAGCTAAATACCCTAATCAACTGGCATCAATCTGCTTCTCCCAACATCAGGGGAGAAAGTGGGAGAAGCCCAGCAGGATTGAAGCTGCTCCTCTTGAATTTGCAATTCAACATGATAAGTCACCTGAGGGCTGGTAAAAAGAGGCCTTGACCACTGTCTTTAGATTTACAGTCTAATGCTCACTCAGCCATTTTACCTTTTTTTCCACTTATGTTCATCAGTCATTGATTGGTCTCAACTAATCACAGGTAACAGAATACTATACCTGCTATTTCGTGCATGAGCGGGGATACTGGGCATCACCTTAACCCTTCTGACTGGAGCAGAATTAGGCCAACCAGGGACTCTCCAAGGAGATGATCAGATCTATGATGGTATTGTCACTGCCCACACATTTGTCACAATCTTCTTTATGGTTATACCAATCATAATTGGGGGTTTCAGCAACTGACTGGCCCCTCTGATAATTGGTGCACCTGATATGGCATTTCCCAGGTTAAATATTAGGAACTGCTGACTTCTCCCTACCTCTTTCCTACACCTACCAGCTAGTGCTCGACTTACCGGTCCTCGGGACCGCGGACTGGTTGTAACACGATTTGGTCGTAAGTTGAGTAGGCTATATGTACAGTTGAAATGGTGCACGTGGAGATGGTAGTACTGCCGGAAGCTGGTCCGCATTGTCGTACGCCCAGCTGGGCAACGTTTGCGCTGCCAGACGCGGAGCAGTCGTGGCTAGCGATTGTGGTCGTAAAGTCGAATGGTCGTAAGTTGCATAGGTGGTAAGTCGATCAACACCTGTACTTACATCCTCAACAGCAGAAGCCGGCGCGGGAACCGGTGAATAGTTTATCCCCCTTTAGCAGGAAACTTAGCACATGAAGGAGCCTCTGTGGATCTGACTGACCATCTTCTCACTGCACTTGGCAGGTGCTGCTTCTACTTTAGAGGCCATTAACTTTATTCCCTCAATTATTAACATAAAACCCTCAGCCATATCCCAGTATCGAACACCCTTTTTCATCTGATCCGTCCTCATTGCGGCAATCCTTCTCCTTTCCCGCCCAGTCCTAGCTGCCGGCATTACTGTACTATTAACTGACTGTAATCTACTTTTTTTGACCCTGCTTGGAGGGAGTGACCCTATCTTGTACCAACATTTATTCTGATTCTTTGGTCAATGTGAAGTCTATATCCTTATCTTACCAGGCTTCAGGATAATCTCCTATATTGTAGTATTACTCTGGGAAAAAAGAGCCATTTGGGTATATGGGCATAGTATGGGCCATAATATCAATTGGCTTTTTAGGATTTATCGAATGGGCTTACCATATATTTACAGCGAGAATAGACACAGACACATGAGCATACTTCACCTCTGCTACCATAATTATTGCTATCCCTGTTGGCATCAAGCTCTTTAGCTGATTAGCTACACTGCATGGTGGTAACATCAAATGATCTCCCACAATATTCTGAGCCCTAGGATTCATTTTCCTTTTCACAGTAGGAGGTATAACCTGCACTGTACTAGTTAATTCATCACTAGATATTGTTTTACCTGACACATATTATATTGTAGTCCATTTCCACTAAGTACTATCAATAGGAGCAGTATTTGCCATCATAGGAGGCTCTGTTCACTGATTCCTTCTATTTTCAGGTTATGCACTTAATCAGACCTTTGCTAAAATCCACTTCACCATTATATTTACAGGTGTTAACTTAGCCTTTTTCCCACAGCACTTTCTCAGCCTATCCAGTATGCCCTGACATTACTCCGATGACCCTGATGCACACATCACATGAAATATTATCTCATCCACAGGCTCATTTATCTCACTAATAGCAGTTATACTAATAATCTTTATAATCTGAGAGGCCTCTGCTTCAAAACAAAAAGTTCTAACAACTGAACAGTCGTCCACTAATTTAGAGTGACTTTACAGCTGTCCACCACCTTACCACACATTCGAAGAGCCGACCTACGTGAAAACCTAAATGAAAAAAGAAGGAATTGAACCTCCAGAAACTGGTTTCAAGGCAATCCTATAACCTCTATGACTTTCTCAATAAGATATTAGTAAAATAATTACATAACTTTGTCAGAGTTAAGTATAGGTTAAATCCTATATGTCTTAATGGCTGATTTGGTTCAATTAGGCCTCCAAGACACTGCATCTGCCGTTATAGAGGAACTGCTCACCTTCCATGACTACACTCTTATACTTATTTTCCTAATTAGTTCCCTAGTCCTATACAGTATTTCCCTAATACTCACAACAAAATTAACTCAAACTAGCACCACAGATGCACAAGAAATCAAAACTGTCTGAACTGTCTTACCTGCCATTATCTTCATTTTAATTGCCCTCTCATCCCTAAATGTATTCTGTATATAACAGTTGAGGTTAACAACCCTTCTCTCACCATAAAAGCAACTGATCATCAATGATACTGAAGCTATGAATATACAGATTATGAATAATCAGGCTTCGATTCTTACATAGTTCCAACAGCAGACCTAAAGCCAGGAGAACTTCAACTCCTCGAACTTGATAACCGAACAATTCTCCCAATACAGATCCCCATCCATATATTAGTCTCATCTGAAGATGTCCTGCACTCACAAGCTGTCCCCTTATTAGGCCTAAACAGAGGCAATCCCTGGACATTTAAACTACCTTGACTGCTATACAACCAGGCCTTTACTATGGACAGTGCTCAGAAATTTGTGGGTCATACCATGGTTTTATTTTGCTTGGCCAAATCTTGCTTTGGCCAGATTTAGAAAGTATTCCTATTTTCACTTACCTTTCTTGTATTTCAGCCATTGCCATGAGAAGAACATGCCTTGGCTCTCTTGCATCAAATAAGAGAAATGTGAGGCAGGTTTGAATCTGCAGGTTGGAGCCAGACCCAGCTGAGTCCAACCTAGATCAGCCTGCTTCCAGCTGACCCAGAATAAGTGACAGCTGTTTTAGGCCAAGGCATTTTGAAGTGGTTTGTTATACTGCACTATTGTGGCACTATCTGACTGATATGTATTGTTTATATAACTGAAGAGTCCAAAGGTAGTATGGGTTTCAGGTAGGGTTTGAAAAGAATTCCTGTTCTATTTATCTGTGATTCTCTTGGGGCTTCAACCCAGGATGGTTTCTCTCTTGGCATGATGACCATAGCCATTTCAGGCTTCACATTTACACCACGTGCCATCCAGAAAGCAATAAAGCTTCTCCAACTATCATGCGAAAGTCCTGGGCTTCACTTTGATTAGGTCAACTTAGGTCCTGAACCAATCACTGAGGAAAGAGAGTGGGAGTATGCGACTTGGTTTATGTGAATTGTGAGTCCCTCTCGAAGATGGGAGTAAGCCCAGTGTCCTCCGAAGTTTCTGTTGTGCCAAATTAAAGGTGGGAGTCGTAGGGTGGAACAGATGTCAAGAGGTACAAACAAAGCTAACCATGGAGAGTCTGAAATCTCCCACTTTTGTTTTAAATTTCTATCAATATGTTGTTTGGCTCCAGCCATTTTTCTTCCTCCATGTTGCTAGACTATCTAGAGATGGAGAGATGGCATTTATCCTCTAGATCTTAGATGTTACCTTGTAAATGGCAAAGCATATGGCCACACCCATGTCCCTACAGTACTAGAAAGTGGGTGGGAACCCAAATAAGTCTACCATTACTCTTGTCAGACTCCCAACTCCTGGTATCTCAGGATTTTAAGAAACTGCAAAGCAGTTCAGCCTATTAGAATGTGAAGACTTCTGAGGTAGAGGATGAATTAATGCTGATGTAATTAATGGTGTGGAGTGAGGTGATAAGAATGTCTCTCCACTGACTTCTGGTCTCCATTGTTTCCAATGAGAAGTCAGCTGTAACTTGTTATTGTCCAGACACATAGTAAGCAACAAATAATAATGTGTGTTGAATCAATGGATTAAAAATAGAACCAAGATTTTTGACACATATCCCAATGTTCTTCCAAGAATACGCCATCACTTCCTTGTAAAACTTTCCTGTGCACATTTAATGTACCCCCTGCAGCTTCTGCAGGGAATTAAATCAAATAAATGACTAATTTAGGTAATTTTTGTAATGTGATCACCAGTTACATTCTGTGCTTCTAAGAGGCCTCCCTCACTCAAGTATCTGAAAGGTTGAACAACCCTAATCATTTAACACGTGTTTGCCATTTAACAAATGTTTGGCATTTTACAAATATTATTGAGCATCTACTGTCTACAAGATACTGTGTTATTTAGCATGAGGGACACAGAATTGAACATGAGCTAAAACTTGTCTTCAGGTACCCAGCCAATATTATTTGTTCCTCAAGGTTTAGGGAAACCGTGGACAGAAGGAAAGACTTGGAACCTTTCGCAGAACTACAGATTCTCAGGGAGTAGCTTGCCTGTCGCCTTGTAATATTATTTACCTCATTGTCTCTAATCATTAAGGGTCTCAGCTTTAAATGAAACATCTGTCAGCATTAGGATAAAATCTTGAAAACCAGGCATTTTGATGCGGCCCAGCTGAGATGTCAGGCATATTCCTATGTTCTTGCATTAATTTCTTAAAACTATCTTCCCATGCATTTTACTGTGGTTGCACATAGCACTGTTAGGTTTGTTTTGGCGGTAATATCCTGGTTAAATAATTCCACATAATTGCAAATTTGGGAGTATGGACACTGCTACATTTTCTTTGACTCCTTCTTTGTCTTTGTAATTTTTTTCCAGATGAGCTATGCCTTAAACCATACAAACAGAAAGCTAACATTGGAACCTAAAATAGCTGTCAATGCCAGGATTGTTGTGGTTGGTGCATCCAGTGTTGGAATTTCTTTCCTAGAGACGTTGGTATTTTGGTGAGTTGTTTTACTATACTGATTGATTGGTTTTTAAATAATAAAAATTATCTCCCTACATCTGAAGAGAACCCCCTCAGAGAACAGACCTGAGATTGTTTGCTACTCCACACATCCTGAATGAATGAATGAATCAGTGGAAGAATATTCTAGATCAGGGGTTAGCAAACCATAGCCCTGAGGCTAGGCAAATGCTTTTGCAAATAAAGCTTTATTGGAACACAGCCACACTCATTTATGTGTTGTCTGTGGCCATTTTTGTGCTACAATGGCAGATTAGATGGCAAACTCCTCTGCTGAGTAGCTGCAACAGAGGTCATATGGCCTTCAGTGCCTAAAATACATGCTGTCTCACCCTTCCCAGAAACAGCCTACTGACCCCTTTTCTAAAGGAATGTTTCCCTTACTGGCCAGATCATAAGAACCACCTGCAGCATTTGTTAAATACGTAGATTCCCAGTTTCTGCACCCGACTTGCAGAACCTGGTCTCCTGGGGAAGGGTCTAGGAATCTCTGTTAATAGATACTCCACATAATCAGACAGGTTTGGGGATGAGTTTTGACTTCATACATCACTAACACACTTTTAGAAATGGAATGCGGGTCTGGACCTTTCTTTCAGCTCTTGAATTTTGGGTCCCAGGGAGCAGGTAAAACCCTCCAGGGAATACAGAGGCCTGTGCACCTCTTCTGAGGCTGTTTTCTCATCCGTCCTCAAAGCACTAAACAAGGTTTCCTTTCAGACTCCATTTTCCTGATGGGTGATGCTCAGGGATTTCCAGCATCCCCAGTCTCTCTCTTCATCTGCTCTTTGAATTGAGCACCTCTTTAATAGAAAACACCCTGGGTTATGGTCTGAGAACTTGGGATCGTGGCCTGGCATCGCCAGCACTTAACAGGGAGCCCCTAGCATATTGCCTAGCTTCTCTCAAGCTCACTGTCTTCATTTATTTTTTTAAAAGTCTCATAGATGTTTTCAAACCCTGACTTTGGGAACCACAGAACCCCGAATTAAGAATCCAGTTTTTCTGTATCTTTTGCTCAGGATCGCATGAAAAACATTAGCTAGCATTCAAAACTACAGGCACTGAGAGGTAAGCAGGAGATGGGAAAATGCAACCCACCATCACTCTTTTAGAAGCCAGCAGAGTTCTCAGCTCAAGACAGGTAGGCCTTGTGAGGGGCTGGGTAAGGAAAGAAATGGAGGAAATGACCCTCAAAAGGTGTGTGTGCCTGGTTAATATGGAGATGAGCTAATCCCAAGTGGTTATTTTGCTCATTTGACATCCCATTAGCCAGATAAAAAAAGAATTGATGTTTTCACTTTCTGGCCAGTTTGTTCAGGTCTCCAGAATATACCCTTCGGTAACTAGAAGTAAATTATGTATCATTAGTAAAGTTAGTAACAGAGTTCATGTGCTTTAAATAATGTGGTCAGTCTGCAGCAATATTTCACGGCAAGCATGAAATGATGAGACGCACCTAGGAATATTCCATTCCCAGGGTATGCCACGTTGTAGTCTGAGTGATTTACTTGTTCTGATGGATCTCTTCCTCAAAAACTTTTGAATAGCAAGTTTTATGCAACCATTTTTGAATGATGAATTATCAGGGTGGAGCTGTGAAATTATAGCAGTTATGAAGTTATCATAAGCAGGTCTTAAATCTTAATTTAGTTGTATGATTAGTCATAATGTCTTATTTAAGTGATTACATTGAGATGTATACAGGTAATTTTCTTTTTGTGGAGTCAACTTAAATTTAATAAAGAAAAGTATAAATTTTGATGTAGGTATTGGGTTGATTAAATTTCCCAAACAGAGCCTTTTAAAGCATTCTAAAACACTCATAATTCTCTATCATCATTACACAGATTACATGCACTAAAAATAGACCGGTATCAGTTTACGGATCTCTAATCCTTAAGAGAGGAAATAGTTTTCTCATTATTTTCTCTAATTATTTTAAGTCAGCAATCACCATAGTAACCTATTGCATACTTTACTTTCCCAGTTTAACTGCCATTTGAACCTAATTTTGTAAATGATTTGAGCTGAAATGAAATTGAAGAAATAGTTTTCACCCAGCACTGACCACCAATGAGGATAGAATCTACATTTTGGAAGCAAAATTTAGGAAAATCAGCTTCTTTGTAGTCTTTTTTTGTTTTGTTTTGAGACAGTCTCGCTCTGTTGCCCAGGCTGGAGTGTAGTGAAGCAATCTCAGCTCACTACAACCTCTGTCTCCCCCCAGGTTCAAGCAGTTTTCCTGCCTCAGCCTCCCAAGTGTCTGGGAGTACAGGTTCGAGCCACCACACCTGGCTAATATTTGTATTTTCAGTAGAGATTGGGTTTCACCTTGTTGGCCAGGCTTGTGTCAAACTCCTGGCTTCAAGTGAGCCATCCACCTTGGTCTCCCAAAGTTCTAGGATTACAGGCGTGAGCCAGTGTACCTGGCAGCCTCGTTGCAGTCCTGAGCTACATTGTCAGACTTAGCGGGGACACCACCATTCCTGGAAAATCCACTTGAGGCCCAGGTCAGAAACCTCCTTTCCCAGAAAATCTGGTAGTTCTGTTATCTGGTGACAAAACAAACACAACTTTGTTCTTGTATTATTTCCATGCAAGAAATTATAAAATACATTTGGTCTCTTCAAAGGACACCAATCAGTTTGCACAAATTCCTTTCTTCTCCAAGTGCTGAGGTGCTACGGGGAGAGCTGAAGTGCTTTGCCCAAACTCACTACCATTAGGATGTGAGCTTCCCTGGGATGTAAGCTCCATGTGACAAGGGAATCCCTGCAGGCAGTGTTTTGACTGTTTTAAGTATGATATTTTATCTGCTAGCAGCCTGCAGTTAATCTGCACAGACACATATTCCTGTCTGTGTGTGTCAGTCCTGACTCCTGCATTTTGTCCTTTTTAAGGGGTGCCTCTTGGGCCCTCCCGTGCCCAAGACCTCTGTGGCAGGCATTTTCCTGGGGACACACTCCAGCATCCCAGTCTTTTGCTTCCCCTGCTGTCCTCCCTGCCCTCCTGCTCTTGGCCCTGGTGATCCTCTAGCAGAACCAAGGAGCCAATGGCCCGCTCTCAGAGGTTTCTACAGTCTCCCTCAGCCCTGCAGAGGCCTCCAGGGGTGGAGATGGGCAGGGGCATAGAGTCATTCAGGGTGGAGTGGGCTCAGCTCATTGGTTCCCTCCCCTTCATCTTATGCACTTGGCCTCTGAGGGAGCCTAGGAGGAAAGGACCTGGGCTTCTTTCCTGTTACCTGTCCAGCCAGCACAAGGACATGTGCATTTGTGGCAAGGATCAGGAGCTGTGCAGGGCAAGGCCAGGGCCATGGGGTGGTTCTCTTGCGTTGCAGGGCACAGAGGAAGAAAACGCTGGCTTGTACTTTGGGGTAGAGGGCCATGAATGAGAGGGGAAAGGGCAGATCTTAAGACATTCACTGTGAGATTATGTGTGTTCTTCATAATGCCCAAGACATTTAAGTGATAGACTTGGATTATTTTTAAGTGACTGTTGTGATTGGTGGGTTGTGTTCATTTGGCTGCCTTGTTCTTTGGGACTGAAAGTTCTTGGCTCAGGCACTACGGGTATCACATGTGCAATTTCCTTCTCAGCACTTCCATTAGAAAGACTCTTTAAAACCTCCAACCACTGGAGAAAGCAGAAATAACTCAGCCTAAGCTGTCAGCCCATCTCTGCTGCCAATCAGTGCTGTGGCCCTGAGGGAGGTACTGTCCTCATCTGTGCTGAAGGAGAGTCCCAGCAGGAACCCCAGGTCCTGCTAGCCCGAAGGCACCACCACTGTAGAAACTCCACAAACCCTATCAGGGTGAGATCTAAAGTGAACTCCCACCAAGGCTAGCCCTGCTGAACTCCCCAAATGCAGTACTTTCACTATTTCAGGTTTCCACAAAGATACTCCAAAATCATTGCTTTAAATTATAGAAATGCTATAGCCAAAGAGAGAGGGGGGAGAGAGAGACACAGAGACAGAGAGAGGAGCAGGCACCAGATGTATGCACCTCTCTTCTGTTTCTGCATCCTTTCACTGCTGGTGTGGTGTTGACATCACCTGTGAGCTCGTTAGACAAGCCGACTCTCAGGCCCTGCCCCAGACAGTGTCCCAAACAGGCTTCTTCCCAGAATTGTGAATACCAGCATCCTCACTGTCTCCTGGGCATGCATTCACGGAGCTGAGGCAGTTGCTCTCCTCTTGTTTCAGCAAGTGAGTCTCTATGCTTCAGCGTTTTGTAGTGTTTACTCTTCATTACAGAGAAGTTCCTTTTAATCCATTATTTTTAACTCCTGATTTAATCCCATGTAAAGAGTCTTTTGAAGAGCCTGTAATGGCACTAGAAAAATGCGCACAGGAGTAATGGATGACTGTGTCTGAAAGCAGCCCGGGCGGTGTCCCGGCGACCCTCCGTGTGACTGGAGAACAACCCTGATTCATTGGAAACACTGGTGGGCACTGGAAAGCCCAGGTTCCCCTTGTCTTTCACTTCCGCCACTGAGAAGAGTTTTCTCAAAGACTGACCAAATCATCCTTAGCAAAAATCATCCTTAGCCTTAGACTTTCAGCCTAGACATTGATCCCTCCTCTGGCCGAATGTGTCGAGGTGGCTAAGAATAGCTTGGAGCAAGCAGGGCATGTTTTTAAAGCTGCATTTGTGGCAATGACCACAACTCCTGTTATCGGGCCGTGCAGTTCCGCACAATATCCGGCACAGCTGTGGGCTCTGGCAGCAGCCAGCCTAGCGCTGGCGGCTTAATTAGGCTTTTTATCTTTACATTTGTCTGAGGACATCTGAAACCTTCAGTGTGGCCTGTCACTAATTAGGTGACTAATTAAATAGTCAGTGCTTCCTTGCTGATCTCAGAGCTCAACCGCAACAGACAGGTTTGTGACTGTGAAGCCCGTCCTGTCGGTCTCTGCACGTGTGCTCCTCGCAGTTGCCCTGTTCGTTGACCTGCGCAAAAATGACGTGGGAGTGAGGGCCGGGGCATGTGAGGGCCACCCTCCAATGTGCCTGGGCAGCAGGCAGCACGGACATAAAGGGACAAGGGAGATGGGCATCCTCAGGGCATGCTGGACATCAGGTCTGGTGCAGAGGCTGGTGGCCTCTGCAGAGGGGATGGCGGAAAGAGCTTTATGTGTCAGGCTCAGCATCTCAGTCTTCCCAGGCAGCAAGACTTGACATTCTGCCACCAGAGAATAACGACCCAGAACTCACCCTGCTGTCACTAATTACAGCGGGGTTTCCTATTTGACTCTGGTATTTAAATGTATTCATGTTAAATAAAAGCACCTTTATTTACGGAAATTATCCGCCCCTGCTTGTTTCAATATAAGTTACCTCCTCACACCCACATTAGAGACTCTCAGAACAAAAGCAAAGAATCCACTTTGAGTAACATTAGGCCTTTTCAGTGGGGGAAGGTCAGCTTATTGTCCTTTTTTTGTGGTTGCTTTGTGATTCTTTGGCGTTAAGGGTAAGTAGGAAATGCATTCTTCATGATCTCACAAAGCACAAACCATGTACCTGGATCTGAGTTGTACCCACCTCCTCAGCCTTCATCATCTGTTATTAGATGATTTTCAAGTGATGACATTGGTACCTGTCTTAGTTTTCATTCTTTCAAACCAAACTGAAAACAAAGCATTTGGATGCAAGTAGTTGATTTGGGGGTGATCCTAGGGAACTGCCTGAGAGCGGGGCCTTGTGACAGGGAAGTGAGGACAGCCACAAAACCAAAAGACACACTTGTCCGTGGGTCCCCACAGTAGACAACTGAGGTCATAAAATGGCCATGGACAGAGAGAGGCAGGTAGGAGCCCCTTTTCAGGTGGGCAGGTGGGCCAGGGTGAGGTGAGGGGGCCCCAATAGCATCTCTGGAACACCCTTGTGTCCCTTAGCTTATTCTGTTCTTGTTAATATTCTTGAAGTTGCCTTTTACTGAAGCTTGGGCATATACGACAATGGAGGAGAGGCAAGGGCTAGATAAGAAGGCTACGTGGAGAGGATTTTGTGGCATTCTTGCAGTTTTAAAGAGGACACAGGCGTACTACCAGAAAGTTTTGCTGGAAAAGAGATGGCAATTAAAGACCTTGTCTTGGCAAATACTTCATTTCTACTTTGGGATGGAGATAAGTTCAGAATCAGTAGTTTTCAAAATGTGTTCTGTGGCCCAGCACTGTCAGCATTACCTGGGAAGCTGTTGGAGGTGGGGATACTCAGGCCCCACCCTCCAGGGACTGATCTGAAACCCCAGGGTAGGGCCAAGGCTCTGCTTTCCCAGCCCTCCAGGGGAGGTGGTGGGTCAAGGAAGTCAGAAGCTGGGGTGGAGTGGAGAGGGCCCAGGAGAATTATCCAGTATCCCAAACCTCAGTCTCCTCACCTGTGCTGCGGAAAAGGCACCCGGAATCCCTCCTCGTACACCAGCCTGAGCATTCAGTCGGGTAGCAAATGTCAAGCAGCTGTCCAAAGGCCTAGTGCTGATACTTGTTAGACGGACACCTCCCCCCTAATTAAATTTGCATAGCTAGACCTCTATGGGGGCCTGCACTGACTTTCAAAGGCGGGAAGTGACTGCGGAGCTGGAGTCTCCTCCGCATGGAGGATACCCTCTTCCCTGAGGACTAGGGGGGCCGGAGGCATTTCCCACTCACAGCTGCATCTGACTCCTGGTGAGACGTTCCCTGGTGTCTGCGGAACATCCTCCTAAGAGACTCATGTCTCTCAGATATTTAATAGAATCATATACTTCCTTCATAGAAACTTACATTAAATTCTCCCCTCCTTTCTTGAGCCTCCCAAACTCTCAGGACCCTCTCAGTTTTCTCCTCCTTGACTAGAGGCTCTCAAAGTGCCATCCCTGGCCCGCCAGCATGGACATCACGTGGGAGCCATTAGAAATGCAGATTCTTAGGCCCCACCCAGACTTCTTGCATCAGAAACTCTGGGAATCGGGCCCAGCAATGTGTATCTTCACGAGACCTGCAGGGACTCACTTGGTCAATGCCGCTAGGCCGATGTGGCCTTTGCCCTTCCTGCTTTGTCCTCCCATCCCCACTTTTCTCACGGGCAGCCTCACTCCCAAAAAAGCAAAGGGCATCGTACACCCTCAGCTGCACACCCTCTCCCACTTCCTCAGCTCTGCACCTGCCAGGCACTTTCTTTCCTCCCTGCGGAGGAAGGATTAGGGCCGTAACATCCATGCATTTGAATTCTTTTATCCTGGCACACATAAAATTACTGAGATCAGCTCAGCTGTAGAGACCCCACCGAGGCAGTGCTGCAGGCACTAAGAAGCAGACACCCAGATAGAACAGCAAATTGGGACTATTAGGGGTCCAACAGACTTCCAAGCTGAGAGCCTCAGGGGCTGACAGCATTCCGGGCTCAGGGTGTGGAGCACACGCTGACCCAGGTACTTATTCTCTCTGAACAGGTGATTATTATCAACAAACAGGTGTTCAGTGTTTTCTCATAGAACCAATATTAACTAGGTAGGCAGCTGGTGCCTGCTTAACACTGATCAAGGACAAACCAGAAAGTATTCTCCATGAGGGAGCCACGGGGGCAGGCTCACATATCCCGTGCTTAAAGAATTGTTTAACCGGTGTATGATATACATATACTGTCTTGCCACTTTAGAATGCCCCAAGTAGTTTTGCAATGCGGGGGCGGGCAGCTAGGTTTTCCTTGTGGCTGTTCTTAGCAAACAATATATTTTATCATACACTCAGCATTTTTCAGTAATCATACCTCTTTCTCTTTTTTTTTTTTTTTTTTTTTTTTTGGATGGAGTCTCTCTCTGTCGCCAGGCTAGAGTATAGTCGTGCAATCTTGGCTCACTGCAACCTCTGCCTCCCGGGTTTAAGCAATTCTCCTGCCTCAGCCTCCCGAGGACCTGGGACTACAGGCATGCTCCACTACGCCCAACTAATTTTTGTATTTTTTTTAGTACAGATGGGGGTTTTACCATGTTGGCCAGGATGGTCTTGATCCCCTGACCTCGTGATCTGCCTGCCTCAGCCTCCCAAAGTGCTGGGATTATAGGCGTGAGCCACCTCGCCCGGCCCAGCATTTCTATTTCTCAACATAAAATGATGTACAAGTGCATTGAGGGAATAAGGACATATGAAAAGCCACCTCTACCCCCCCCACCATCCCCCGCACTTATAGCATTTGATGTTGGGTGGAAATTTAGAAAGTAAGCCTGGAAAGAGCTCCACATGAAAACACAGGCATGGGGGCCCTCCAGTGGAGGTGACAGGTGGTCCTCCTTGCTGGGGAGTGGGAGGACCGTGAGGCTCTGTGTGAGACCCAGAGCAGGCAAAGCCATCTATGGAGCAGATGGCTTTTGGAGACCAGGCTTTCTCTCTAAGTGTAGTTCTCGGAAAATAATGCCTTTCAAACAGATAATCCAACACTACCTATATAGCAAGACACTGGGGCTTGAAAAATATGGTTTGAATTCTCCTTTCTATTTTAAGAACTTGTGGTAGAGGAAAATGTTGTGAATCACTTTTTGAGATTTTAGGGTTAATATTAAGTAACTGTTTCTGTAAGTAACAGATTGTAAAAGCTCCAGGCTCTACAATTCTGCACATCACAGCCACTTGGATAGGGATGGGAAAGGTTGTATAAATACAGCTTCCTGGGACCCTGTTCCTGGGGTTGTAATTCAGTAGGCCTGGCCAGGCGTGGGTGGCTCACGCCTGTAATCCAGCACTTTGGGAGGCCTAGGTGAGTGGAGCACGAGGTCAGGAGATGAAGACCATTCCCATGGAGATGGGGAAATACCAGACACAAATCAATTTGTTCCTTAAGAACGGAATCATGGGCCAGGCACGGTGCCTCACACCTGTAATCCCAGCACTTTGGGCGGCCAAGGTGGGCGGATCATGAGATCAGGAGATCAAGATCATTCTAGCCAACATGGGGAAACCCCAATTCTACTAAAAATACAAAAATTAGCTGGGTATAGTGGCACATGCCTATAATCCCAACTACTTGGGAGGCTGAGGCAGGAGAATCACTTGAACCAGGGAGTCAGAGGTTGCAGTGAGCCAAGATCGTGCCACTGCACTGGTGACAGAGTGAGACTCTATCTCAAAAAAAAAAAAAAATCAGTAGGCCTGGGATGGGTTTTAGGAATATGTACAGTATTTTTAATAGAATCCCCAGATAATTCCGACATGCAAGTAGGTTTAGGAGCCGTTTATGCAGACATGTGCCCAAAATTGGCAGCCTATTTCATAAGGAAACCTATTTCCCCCCTGTAATTGCTCATTGTAACTAACTTGTTTTTATGGGCTTGTTTTCCAAACCATATTTTCTAATTCTTAGCAAATCGTATAACTTCTAAGTCAGATCATTACTTTGGGGCTTACCAGGCCTTGTTTTTAAGTTATTATTAACATTATATAGCTGAAGTTATGACCCCAGGTTCATAGTATTAACATGCTGAATTGAACCTAGCGGAAGCCATTTCACAAAGTCTCATGCTTAAGCTATCACCACTAAGAAGGAAGGCCCAAGAAGAAATATCTGCCAAGCATAAGGAAACCTGCCTGCGTGGTGTTAATAAACCCTTGCTAATGGCCAGTTGCCCAAAGCATAAAGCTCTTCCTCATCCTCCCCCGCCAGAAGTGATCTCACTTGATTTTGAATTCCCATGGTGCTCCATGATTCCATTATTTTGTTGTTGTTGTTGTTTACTTTTTTGAGATGGAGTCTTGCTCTGTCGCCAGGCTGTAGTGCAGTGGTGTGATCTTGGCTCACTGCAACCTCTGCCTCCCGGGTACAAGCAATTCCCCTGCCTCAGCCTCCCAAGTAGCGGGACTACAGGTACGCGCTACCATACCCGGCTAATTTTTTGTATTTTTGTACAGACGGGATTTTACCATGTTGACCAGGATGATCTTGATCTCCTGATCTCATGATCTGCCCACCTCGGCCTCCCAAAGTGCTGGGATTACAGGCGTGAGCCACCATGTTCGGCCCATGATTCCGTTCTTAAGGAACAAATTGATTTGTGTCTGGTGTTTTCCCATCTCTTGTGTGCAAGGGCTTTTTGGCCTGTCTTTGATAGCTGCCGTCTTGGTATTTACATCTGGTATGTGCTCAGTATATATAAACATGTGCTTAAAGTATAGATGTATAATGTTTTTACTTCACAGATATACATAAAAACATCATTAATCATTTCCCCTAAATTATAAAGGAAAGATCAATTTCATTTTAATCTGTCTTGCCGGAACACCCAAATTTTGTTCTTATTTTTTCAATTGACATTTCAAGAATGGCATGCATTTTCATTTTTTTCAGTAAGGATATATGTGTTTCTTTTTTGATACATAAGCTTTTTATCTGAGAACCTGAACTTCTATCTAGTTCCTATCCTGGCCACCACGCTCCTCCCCTGCCAGGTCCCTGAGGACTCCAGAGAGCACCCAGGGCCCTCCAGGCAGACACTTCTACCTTAGTGTCGGGTCCGGTGTTGAGTCACACCCAGATTCAGGGTATCTTATGAGATTTGCTCTTTGCCCCGTTTCTCCAGGTCCCATCCTGATTCCTACAGGAGCTCCAGGACCAGGGAGCTCTGACCCACCACCCAAGGTGGAGCTGGGCAAGATGGCACCCAAGAAAAGAGAGAAGTAGGGTCAGAGAGAGAGCTTTTAACCTCTGCCTCACCCCATGAACTGCCCACTCCCTTCTAGATGTGCTCAGAATCCTCCATCCCACGCCTCCTCTGTGGATCTCTCTCGTCGGTCTCCCCCTGGAGGTCAGAGTGTGTCATGGCCAACAGCTTTGTAGCCATGGATGCAGCTGCCTTTTAATTTTTACTAACAACAAAAATGTATTGAGTACCATCAACATACTCAAACAAACACCCCATAACTCCTTAATATCATCTAATACCAGTCCGTGTTCAGTTTTCCCAGTGGTCTTAAAGTTTTTCTTTTACAGTTAATCGGTTGGTTTGGATAAGGATGCAAACAAGGTCCAAATGTGCCCCTGAAATCTCTTTAAATACTGAACAGTTTCTTACACCTTCCCCATTTCCTGAAATTTATTTTATTGTTAGGTTCTTGCATGTTAGAGAATTTATGATGAAATAATACAATGTGTAATGTTTACTCCAACCACAACAAACAATGTTGGTATTTCAAAAGCAGCTCAATGTTAGCAATTGCTAAGCTTCTTTCACCTCACGTATGTTTAAAATCCTCCAAAATAAAATGTTTTGTAAAAGTAAAAAAATTAAATTAGTGGCTCAGGACTTTGTCCAAAAGTCTCCTATGATTTAAATAGAAAAAAATACTGCTGAAGAAAGTTAATTTCTTTTTCAGGGAAAAACCGGTGGATTCTCTTAATCTGCTGTGTACTTCAATAAATATTTTGTTTGGATTTGTTTTGCCTGTGCTTTTCCTTTAATATTGGAAGTTTGCATAGTTCCCAACTTTTAAACTCCATCTATAGTATTTTATAACATTATGTGTTGCTGTTAAGACTGAATTAAATCTGAGTTATTTTTGAACTAGTAGAATATGTAGATATGTTAAATATCTATCGTGAGCTAGGATTTGTTTTCATTTGACAAATATTCTGTCACTGTTTTGAACCTTTCAGAAAGCAGAAGTTTTAGTAAATTAAATTGAAACATTTAGATCGATGTGGGGTAATTATTTCTCTACATTATCTATTTGTTCAAATAACAGCATTAATTAAAGCAGTTAATTAAATCACTTGCTTTGGTTGCCTTTGCTATGCCTGCACCCTGCAGACACACACACATGCAATCAGCTAGAAAATAACTAGTGATCGCCTAGCAGGCTGACATGTATCTACTGCCCAGAAGGGCAAGCAACATGAAAAGTTTTATGCTGTTATCATGGTCACAATAAATTGGCAATGCGGCCCTCTTTATTTGAAGGTTAGGATGTTTAGACCTGATTTTGTAGCTGTCCTCCTGAAGCATGGAATGAAACCTAATACCTTTTACTTATTTCCCTGGATACTCTAATCCCTCCTGCTTTACAAGTATCTTTGAGCTGTTCCTCCCTTTGTATCCACAGCAACGTGAAATCCCCACTGGAATTATTTGCTGCGAAAATGCAGGTGCCCTTGTTTAATGTTTCATTGGCTTGAGCACTTAACTTGGAACTTTTTTTTTTCATGACATGGTGACCTTTCATTCGGGAGCTGAGGGCTCACAGTGATGTTAGATATTGTTTTTATACATCAAGCCAACCACCATTAGCTCTGAGCGTCATGCTCAGATCTGTGGTTCTGCTGTTCCTGCCATTTCATCGAATCCATGCCCAAACCCAAGCTGTACTCCGTGATCCACTGTTCTATTTGAAGGAACTTTTTGAATATTCATAGGTGATCAAATTAAAAATCAGTCTATTATAATTATGTATTATCAACTTCATGATTTTAAACCAATACTCTTACATAGTTACAGGTTTAAGAAATTAAATATTTAGACATTGTCAAATCGGATTACAGAGAGAATCATCACAGCAAAAATATGAGGTTGGAGAAAAAAATGAAAATGATGGTGATATCTTCATATAAAGTCATGAAAGGGCAGGAAACCTTCCCTGAATAGCAAGGAGGCTGATGTTACAAAGAAGGTTGGGGAAATTTGGTTAGGGCCCAGCTGTAAAGACCTTTATGCCATGCTAGGGAATTTGGACTGAACAGTTTGGTAATAAAAATACTTAGCATTTATTGAAAATGTACGGCTGGGTGCGGTGGCTTACGTCTGGAATCCCAGCACTATGGGAGACCGAGGCGGGTGTATCACAAGGTCAGGAGTTTGAGACCAGCCTAGTCAACATGGTGAAACCCCATCTCTACTAAAAATACAAAAATTAGCTGGGCGTGGTAGCATGCACCTGTAGTCCCAGCTACTCAGGAGGCTGAGGCAAGAGAATCACTTGAACCTGGGAGGCAAAGGTTGCAGTGGCAAGAGCCACTGCAATCCGGCCTGGGTGACAGAGTGCAATTTTGTCTCAAAAATAAAAAAGAAAATGCAGTATGCAGCAGGCTGTATTTTAAGCATTTTACAGACAATAATTCATTTCATCTTCACAGAACCCCTAAGAAGCATTAGGTTCTAGAGCCACAGACAGGTCAAATAACTTGTAAAGATCAAAAAGCTGGAAGTGCTCGAGCTGGGAGCCGCACTGAGGCAGTCCAACTTCTAAGACCGGGATCTTCACGAGCGTGCTCTGTAGCTACATTCATTGTTGAACAAACGTAGGGATTTTAAAACCAGAAACTGTTGAGATTTTATTTAATTTAAAAAGAGGTTTCCAGTAGCTGTGTGGAAGATGGGCAGAAGAGAGACTCATGCCAGGGAGACAAAGCCTCCAGACAAGATGGTGAACTAAGGCAGTGTGTTATAGGAGGGGTAGATAGGGGGGCATTCAAGAGATGTGGACAGGGTCAAAGTGATTGGACATGGTGGCCAATGTGGGAAGTGGAAAGGAGCCTGAGAGTGACTTTCAAATTTCTGGCTCGAGAGGTTATTAGTTGGCCATAGCTTTGATGGAGACAGAGGAGGAGTGGGATGAAGCTATCAAGAGCTTTGCTTGGGCACATATTGAATTTGAGACCCCCCTGGAGCATGCCAGTGAGGGCTGATAGGCATTTAGAAATCAGATTTAGAGCTCAGAAGAATCACTATAGTATAGTACATTGTAGTAAATGTGTAAGATGAAGTCATAGCGGTGGATAACATCACCCAGGGAAATAGGCCTGAAGCTTGGGAAGCTGGGCTAGGGAGAAATGGACAAAGGAGGAGCAGCTGGTTTAAAAAAAAAAAAAAAAAAAGAGTCATGAAACAGAGCCTCCAGACCGTTTGTCCCACACAGGAGGTTCTGTCTGACAGCTCCTGGGGGAAACCTCCTCCTTGGCCCCAGCTCTCACTGTTTCCTCCACCCCTGCTCCTTCAGGCCCAGAAGCAGTGATGGCACCACTGCTCTTAGACCCTGGGTACTCTCCTTCCCTCTTTGTCCCTGTAACCTTGCATATATCACCACCTTCATTCAGTAAGACCTTGTGGAGTCCGCCATCTGTTTTTTTGGCTGGGTCCTGATTAATAAAGACCTTCTCGTATCCCCACCTCATCCTTCCTCCATGAGTCAATGAAAGTAGAGACTTCAGATTGCCCCCTAGTACTCATTCGGCACTTGGTGACAAAACCCTGGGAACTGTGGTTCTTTGAAACATCACTGTGTTTTCTTTGAAAAACTACATTTTCCAGACTCCCTTGCTGCTCCCTGGCCATGCCACTGAATTCTGGCTAGGTAAGCAGGAATGTGGGACTTTCAGGAAGGCTCGTTCATAGACAGCCCTTTCTGCCCATTTCCCCTTCCTCTGCCTGTAATGTGGCTGTGATGGCCGGAGCTCCGGGAGCCACCTTGGACCTGAGGTGACCCTGAAAATGGAAACCACACACGGAGAAGCAGAGAAGCGGGTCATGGGCCCAGCTGACTCCATGGATCTGTTCTGTCAGCACGAGACTGGTGATGTCCAGGTATCTTAAGTATAGTCGTAAGAGAAATTTGCTCTCAGAGGAATTGAGAGAGATCGGAGAGGAGCTTGAAGAGGAGACAGGGTTAATGGGGAGACAGGTCTCTTCTGACTCAGGGGAATGGAAGAATACTCTAGACACGGTAAGAAGGAAACAGAAAAATGCCTGGTGACCAATCCCCGTGTTCCTTATGGCATAGGAGATGTGCTCACTTGAGGCTGAGGAAGCGGGGTAGTAAAAATAACAAGAGAGGTTACAGTAGAGAACTTCAAGGTTGGAGAAAGGCCCAGAACAGCAACAATGAAGAATGCAAAAAGAATTCAACTGGGGCTAAAGAAAAAGAGTGGAAACCTGTTTTTTTTAATGTATTAAAATTCAGAAAATGCCTTTCTCCCCCCAAAAAATCTTTGTACTATATCATTATAGATGAGGTTTTTAAAAAACGACTTTGTTTTTGGGGGGAAATTTTAAATTGTACAACAGCATAATTAGGATAATGCAACGTGGTAGTTGGGTAATTTATAAGTCATTTGATCCATTTTGTTTGATAATTCAAATGATTCAAAACAAAAGGGATTGTCTTTGTGGTAAAAGTTATAGCCGGGTAATTATTCAACCTTCTATTTATGTAGAGATGTAAAAAGGGCCCATATATATAACTATTATTGCTTTAACATAAACCACATTTCTATCGCATAGCACCCAAAGCTGGGATAAATTTTAACTGCATGTGAGTATAAACACTTATTATTATTATTAGCATTAGTATTTTCCATTAAATGGTAATATATCAGAGACGAGTAATCAGTGTGCACTTGCAGACTGTCAGCCGGAAGTAGCTGGGTTAATTGTGACCTTTATGTTATTTGAAGATATTTAATTTTTTTATTCTTATTATTAGAGGATAAGATGCACTTAGTTTTCTTCTTATCATGTAAGAATATTCATTCTTAAATGACACTCATCCTTAGAGACTTTAGAGCAAAACCTTTCATAATATTGAGCTATTTTTAAATGTCAGGTTCAGTTGAGTTTATTGCATTGCTGGCCTGGGCCATCACCAAGTCTCCTGCTTTTAGTGCTGCTTAACAGATTGTCAGTAAATTGATAGCAGTTCCACATTTGGAACACTTCCAGTCTTCTCATGGGAAAGGAGGGCAGGTGTTTCCCTCCGACTTGGTGAAGGCTTCTTTTTTGGCATTTGGTTGATTGAAAGCGAGGTGTGTACTAAGAAGAGATTTTAGAAAAAAATTCTCATCAGCACGAACGCTATGAAAAGATCAACTCACCCATAACATTTTACTGACTTTAACCAGGGGGTGGATTTGTAGCAAGAGCATCTTAAATCCTGATGGGCAAACATGGAGTGAGCCTTGAACACGTGAGTTCTTTAGAGGCCTCTACTCAGGTGCACTTTACCTGCAGGACTGCTTAGAGGGACGGCTGTGGGTGCCTGGAGCAGGGTGCTGCCTGGGACCAGCAGGCCTGGCTTTCATAGCTGGCACTGCTTATAAGCTTTGTAACCTTGAACAAATTACTTATCATTTCCAACCTTGAGTTTCTTACATATAAAATGTGGATCAGAAAAACCGACCTCTCCCCTACCCCCAGCATAAATTGTGCAGATTAATCTCTGTGCAAATGCTTATGAATGTGCTTTGGGCTCTGGAAAGCCTGATACAAAAATAAAGCAGTTTTGCTCTTAAAAAGGAACCTTCTAGAATTTCCTCTTAGATGACACTTTTTGGTATCCTGATTTGAGTAATTGTGTGTATCTGAATGTAATGAAGCTAATGTCAGCCGATGGGAATTAGACCAACTCTGAATCCCTCTGAACAATTTGGGTCTACAGGACAGTATGGGCAGAGGTAAGGTGAGAGGATGCTGGAGCCAGGCAGCCTGGGTTCAAATCCTGACTCCAAACTTACTTGCCATATGGTTGTGTCAGTCTGTTCTCCCACTGCTGATAAAGACATACCCGAGACTGGGCTATTTAGAAAAGAAAGAGGTTTAATGGACTGACAGTTCCATGTGGCTGGGAGGCCTCTCAACCATGGTGGAAGGCAAGGAGGAGCAACTCACGATTTACGTGGATGGCAGCAGGCAAAGAGAGAGCTTGTGCAGGAAAACTCATGTTTTTAAAACCACCAGATCTCTTGAGGCTAATTCACTATCACAAAGACAGTGTGGGAAAAACCTGCCCCCATTATTCAGTTACCTCCCACCACGCCCCTCCCACAACACATGGTAATTATGGGAGCTACAAGATGAGATTTGGGTGGAGACACAGAGCCAAGCCATATAATTCCATCCCTGGCCCCTTCCAAATCTCATGTCTTCACATTTCAAAACCTATCATGCCTTCTCCACAGTTCCCAAGTCTTTTTTTTTTTTTTTTTTTGAGACAGAATTTCAATCTTGTTGCCCAGGCTGGAGTGCAATGGCGCAATCTTGGCTCACTGCAACCTCCACCTCCCAGGTTAAAGTGATTCTCCTGCCTCAACCTCCCAAGTAGCTATGATTACAGGAATGCACCACCATGTCTGGCTAATTTTGTATTTTTAGTAGAGATGGGGTTTCACCATGTTGGTCAGGCTAGTCTCAAATTCCTGACCTCAGGTGATCCACCCACTTTGGCCTCCCAAAGTGCTGGGATTATAGATATGAGCCACCATACCTGGCCCCTCAAAGTCTTAACTCATTACAGCATTAACTCAAAAGTCCACAATCTAAAGTCTCATCTGAGACAAGGCAAGTGCCTACTGCCTATGAGCTGTAAAATCAAAAGCAAGTTAGCTACCTCCTAGATACAATGGGAGAACAGGCATTGAATAAATACAGCCATTCCAAATGGGAGAAATTGGCCAAAACAAACGGATTACAGGCTCCATGCAAGTCTAAAATCCAGTGGGGCAGTCAAACCCTAAAGCTCCAAAATGATCTCCTTTGACTTCATGTCTCACATCCAGGTCATGCTGATGCAAGAGGTGGGTTCCCATTGTCTTGGGCAGCCCCACCCCTGTGGCTTTTCAGGGTACAGCCGCCCTCCCAGCTGCTTTCATGGTCTGGCATTGAGTGTCTGTGGCTTTTCCAGGTGCACAGTGCAAGTTGTTGGTAGATCTACCATTCTAGAGTCTGGAGGATGGTGGTCCTCTTCTCACAGCTCCACTAGGTGGTGCCCCAGTAGGGACTCTGTGTGGGGGCTCTCACTCCACATTTCCCTTCTGCAGTGCCCTAGCAAAAGTTTTCCATAAGAGCCCTGCCCCTGCAGCAAACTTCTACCTGGACATCCAGGCACTTCCACACATCCTTTGATATCTAGGAGGAGGTTCCTAAACCTCAATTCTTGACTTCTGTGCACTCACTGGCTCAACACCACATGGAGGCTGTCAAGGCTTTGAGGCTTGTTCCCACTGAAGCCATGGCCTGAGCTCTACATTAGCCCCTTTCAGCTATGGCTGGAGCAACTAGGATGCAGGGTACCAAGTCCCTAGGCTCTGCCCAGCATGGGAACCCTGGGCATGGCCCACAAAATCACTTTTTCCTCCTAGGCCTCAGGGCCTGTGATGGGAGGGGCTGCCATGAAGAGCTCTGATGTGACTTGGAGACATTTTTTTCCATTGTCTTGGGGATTAACATTCAGCTCCTTGTTACTTATGCAGATATCTGCAGCTGGCTTGAATTTCTCCTCAGAAAATGGGATTTTCTTTTCTATTGCATCGTCAGGCTGCAAATTTTCCAGACTTTTATGCTCTGCTTCCCTTATAAAACTGAATGCCTTTAACAGCACACAGGTTACCTCTTGAATGTTTTGCTGCTTAGAAATTTCTTCTGCAAGATATCCTAAATCATTTCTCTTAGGTTCAAAGATCCGCAGATCTCTAGGGCAGGGTCAAAATGTCACCAGTCTCTTTCCTAAAACATAACAAGATTCACCTTTGCTCCAGTTCCCAACAAGTTCCTCATTTCCATCTGAGACCACCACAGCTTGGACTTTATTGTCCATATCGTTATCAGCATTTGGGGCAAAGCCATTAAACAAGTCTCTAGGGAGTTCCGAGCTTTCCCACATTTTCTCGTCTTCTTCTTAGCCCTCCAAACTGTTCCAACCTCTGCCTGTTATCCAGTTCCAAAGTTGCTTCCACATTTTTGGGTATCTTTTCAGCAGCACCCCACTCTACTGGTACCAGTTTACTCTATTAGTCCATTCTCATGCTGCTGATAAAGACATACTCAAGACTGGGCAATCTACAAAAGAAAGAAGTTTAATGGACTTACAGTTCCAAGTGGCTGGGGAGGCCTCACAATCACGGTGGAAAGCAAGAAGAAGCAAGTCATGACTTACATGAATGGCAACAGGCAAAGAGAGAGTTTGTACAGGGAAACTCCCATTTTTAAAACCATCAGATCTCATAAGACTTATTCACTATCATGAGAACAGCCTGGGAAAGACCTGCTCCCATGATTGAATTACCTCCCACCTGGTCCCTCCTACAACACGTGGGAATTATTGGAGATACATGATGAGACAGATTTGGGTGGGGACACAGAGCCAAATCATATCAATGGTCTTTGCAAATTACTTGCCTCAGTTCCACCTAAAAAAAAGGGGGTAATAATATCACTGACCTGACTGGATTGCTGTGAGGACTAGAGGGAGTAATGAGCCATTCAAAATGCTTGATTGGCAATACTCATCAGGGTTGAGCTGCGGTTATTATGCTTCCAAGTAGTTTATTATTAATAGAAGTAGTCTAAAATTTATACTTAAACTTTATACTAAATTTATCTCCCTCCTCCCAGTTTGTTTTATTTAGTTTTACTTTGAGAAGCACATTTAAAACACCTGTCTCATTACTAACGTGTAGCTTTTTGGAAGATTCTGCAGTTAGCAGCTCCAGCCCCATCTTCCTTTTGTCTTTGAAATGGTTGGCTCTGTTTGAAGGTTCATGCAAAGAATTAGCAGCTCCAAAACCAATTCAACAGTTGGGTGACGTGATATAAAGTTAAATTGAATTATGATAAGCTTTTGCTAAATTGCACTTAACTGGTTGTTCTTTTCCATTTTTCCTTTTCTTTAGCTCTCACCTGAAGTTTAATAATCTCACCTTGATTTCAACTCACGGACTCCCAGGAAAAGAACTTCTGGACACTGAACAAAGGAAGTTTTTAGCCAGCGAGTATGAATTTTATTTGCTTTTTCATTCTGGGGCCTAAATGTCCTAATCTGTGTGCAGTCTATTTCATGCTAAATAGTAGATTCCAGATTGGAAAGGAAAAAGTGGTAGGGCTTTTCTCCTGGAGTTCAGACAACACTTAGGAGATACAAGTATCAGTGTGTTCACAAACGAGTGTCCAAGAGTGATGGACTGGGACCACCAGTTTGTATCTCTAGGAAGACATCTGCCCTGTTACAAACAATTGGGGTGGAGCCTCCAGACCCAGCGAGTCCTGCCTTTGGTTTCTGAGTGACACTACAGGGCAATGGAGCTTGTTGACTACATTTGCCTCTGATGGGGCGCCTCACTGGGATATGCATCCCACAGCCACCCTGGCCATTTGTACTCAGCAGCTGATCAGGCAAAGCACTTCCACGCCAGTCTGGGTGAGCTTTATTGTCTTCATCGCAATAGAATCACTATTTGACAACATCTGTTCTGGAAAATATCATGTCTTTATCACACAGCTTTTATTCATTTTAATTTCCTGTAGCAAAACATGGGCACAAGAAATATTAGTTTTCCTGCCTCTAGAAACAAGCTCCCAATTTTTCCAATAAGGAGGAAGGAAATTGTTCCCTCCCAGGGGATTCATTTTAGATTCCATGATGAAGGGACCCTCTTGCCTCTGTGAAAAAGACTGGTTTTGCCCTCAAAGAGTGAGAGAAAAACACAACTTCTTTGCCAGGAGAACAAGGTTCATTTCCACTTAATAATTTTATCAGACTATAAACTTTCTTTTTGAAGGATGTCATTATGCTACAAAAAAGGGCATGGGTTTGAACCAGGAGGGTGTGGTTTCAGATCCTGCCCATGCCACTAAGGGCCTGGACAAGGAACTTCATTTCTCTGAGCTTTGCTTTTTTTTTTTTATCATGAGCAGTACATGAGAAGAGAAGCTAAGTTTGCTGGATTTTTTGTTAAAATTAACATAACACCAACTTCTGGCCAAGAGCACATTCCCTCCATTTCCTTCTTTCTAAATTACATGATTCCCAGGAAATGTTGGTTTTATTGACAAATGTCTTAAGAGGAACTTAATTCCATCAGCTTAGTGTAAGTTTCCCTCAATCCCATGTTGGGTGTATTTGAGGAGAGAACAGCTACTGAGGGGGCTTTCTGCAGGTGTGATGCACCATGGCAGACTGAGTGGGTGGAAGCCACTGGTGTCCCTGCTGCTGTCCCTGCCTCCACATTCTCGGCACAGACGCCAGAGCAAGGTTGCAGAGAGGTGGCTCAGATCATCTAACCTCCTCACAGCCCAGAACTGCACTATCCAATATGCTGGCCACTAGTCACGTGTGTGGCTATTTAAATTTAAATTATTAAAATTAAATGAGATGAAAACATCAGCTTCTCAGTCACATTAGCCACATGTCACCAGTGGCTACCATATTGGATAAAACAGATGAGAACATTTTCATCATTGTAGAAAATGCTGTGATGCTCCAGCCTAAACTCTGTCTCCGTCTACTTATTTCTCCAGCCTCACCTTTTATGACTTTTGCCCTTTTTCTCCCCATTTGAGCCACACCGGCCTCCTGGATGTTCCCCGGATGTAACAGGCACGTCCCCACCTTGAGGTCTCTGCTTTTCTCTCTTAAACTTCACGTTTTCTGTGAGGTCTACTCAACGCCCCATTCGTTTGCAGCTAATACGCCAGCACACTCCAGTCCCTCATCCTCTGCTCTGCTTTTTTCTTGCTACTTAAATCCTCCTAAATATTGTGTTATTTGCCTTTTGAAAGTATGTTTATTCGTTATATTCAGAGTCCTTCAACTATAATATAACGTCTACCAGGAGATAAATTTTTGCCTTTTTATTCATTGAGTCATTGCTGTATACTCAATATCTGAGACAGTCCTTGGCACACAACAGATACCCAGTAAATAATGTGGAACAGATTAAAGTTACCTCCAGAAATACCTGCAAAAGTCTTCTCAAGCAAGTGTTAGGGACTAAATAACACAGCCAGACCCCTTTGCATGGGTAACTGCATGTCATCTTATTTCTTAGAAACCACATATTTTGATAAGATTGAACCATAAATAGGATATGCCTTTCAAATGGTCCTCATAACCCCAATAAAGGAAATTATCTCTGATCATGGAGTTTCAAAATAACAGGTGCAAATGACGTTCATAAATTTAGTAATTTAAATCCCTGATTCCAAATACTAATTTTGAACTTGTCATTAACCAGTGCTTTAATTTATTATTGTTAGGATTTTTTGAACCACTTCTGTCTTCTTTCCCCTGCCCTGACCAGCCTCTGGTGGAGGTGCTAATGGCGTGTCTGGGATGCAGCCGAAAGGAAGGCGGTGGGAGAGGAGCAGGAACAGGAAGCAGGAGAAACCCACTAATTGGAAAATCAGCACTGACTAATTGAAAGTTAATTGTGATAGTCCGTCTTCTAGGAGTGTCACAATTAATCCTTTATGTGAACTTCCAGGGATCCTTCCAGCTCGGAAGAGTCCTGACTCCATGAGGTGGAGGTCTCCACTGACTCCTGTGCAGCCCCCAGCGCTGGCTTCTAATTGCACACCTGGAGCTTTGGGCTAAGGCTTCTGACCCAAGCTTGGGGCTCTATAACCTAGAGCAAACTATTCATCTATGCCCTTTTCCAGAAATTTCCCCATCCTGCACTTTTGCTTTTTTTCTCCTCCTTATTATCTGTCTTCAGAACTTTCTGTGAAGACAGTCTTTCACATTAGTTTTGAGTCACGGTCACTTGAGAAACATGAAGTTTCACTGATGTGCCTTCTTTGGTTCTGTCTCTCTTTTCTGGGGAAGCCTAGTGGAGGCATTTCTCTTATTACCAAGCCATGAGTCAGGCCCTGCTGTGTTCGAATATTAAAGCTTATTCATTCTACTTAAAAAATAATTTTGGAAAAATATCATTTATAGTCTTCAATATATAGTTTCACTCACCTGGTGAGGAAATTAAGGAAGGTCCAGAATGGATAGTAATATCTAGAATGGGTAGAAATCACTTACACAATGATATTTTAAACTGAGAAATGGCCAGGTATGATATCCCACACCTGTAATCCCAGCACCTTGGGAGGCCAAGGCAAGAAGATCACTTGTGCCCAGGAGTTGAAGACCAGCCTGGGCAATGTAGGGAGAGTCCCATTTCTATAAAAAGTTTTAGGCCGGGCGCGGTGGCTCACGCCTGTAATCCCAGCACTTTGGGAGGCCGAGGCGGGTGGATCACGAGGTCAAGAGATCGAGACCATCCTGGTCAACATGGTGAAACCCTGTCTCTACTAAAACTACAAAAAATCAGCTGGGCATAGTGGCGCATGCCTGTAATCCCAGGTACTCAGGAGGCTGAGGCAGGAGAATTGCCTGAACCCAGGAAGCGGAGGTTGCAGTGAGCCGAGATCGCGCCATTGCACTCCAGCCTGGGTAACAAGAGCGAAACTCTGTCAAAAAAAAAAAAAAAAAGTTTTAAAATTAGCCAGGCACGGTAGCTTACACCTATGGTCTCAGCTGCTTGGGAGCCTGAGGTGGGAGGATAGCATGGGCCCTGGAGGTTGAGGCTGCAGTGAGCCATGATGGCACTACTGTGCTCTAGGCTGGGTGACAGAGTGAGATTTTGTCTCAAATAAGTAAATAAAATCATTCAGTGTAGGAACATACTGTAACGGCAATCACCCCATGTTCTTCAACACTTCCGTCCGTGACTTAGTAAAGTTTCCTAAAAATCAGTGGTCTGCACTGCCATTCCAACTGGACAGAGCTTCACATTTTAACTCTGAAATACGCATTCTGATGTGATCAATGCTACTGTCCAACGGTCATTAAAAATATCATTGTCTTCACCTTCCAGAAATTTCCTCTGAGAGCCTTTATCTTTGGGCACAGCCTCCTAAAACAAACCGCTGTGCACTAACTGTATTTAATTTTTCCTCATCGTGGATGGCTGACAGTAGGGATCTGGAGCAGATCAGAACAAGCTTTTGTGGGTCTGTCGCGAATGTGGGAAGCCATGACATTTCCTGTGTTCCTATAAAGCTAGCAAAATGGTTTTTCACAAGAGAGTTTCATCTCACTATCCACTATTTTCCTGTGATAGGCCAGTCCCCGATTTTCTTTTCTTCTTAAGAAGAAATTTTCTTGTTTTTAAGTTGTTTCACAGAGCCCTTTCACAGGTCCTGTAACGGGGTCTAATATGCCCCCATGACTAGAATTCTCTTTGTGTGGTAAGACCAGGCTTATGTGCAGATCAAAAAGAAGAAATGTTCTCTCATGGCCACATCGGAATCTTGTTTGCCACCAAGGAGGGTAAACCGGATTCTGTCTCATTAATATTATGTAGAATAATACTCTTCACATATGCATCCTGCTTAACAAAGCAGCCTGTCTTACATTCTCACAGTCACTTCTTACAGCGGTCAGCGGTGGAGGAACGTAGGTAGGGCTCATTATCCTGTGTTGAGAGGTGAGGAAACTGAAGGATAGCAGGGGGACACTGAGTCCAGGCTTGTTGGCAAAAGAGCAGGGACACAGACCATGGCACAGTTCTTTTTGAAGAGGACCATGCTGCCAGGCATAAAAGTGGCACGCGGGTCTAGTCCAAGCTACTCAGGAGGCTGAGGCAGGAGGATCGCTTGAGCCCAGGAGTTCGAGACCAACCTGGGCAACATAGTGATATCCTGTCTCTAAAAATAAATAAATGAATAGATGAATAAATAAAAATTTTAATGTTTTTATGTTAAGAGAAAAAGGAAGAAAAGAATCATGCAGCCTAAATTTAAAAGAAGCACTTATTGTCCTATTACCTTAGACTCTCAGTATTCAGGACAGAATCACTAAAAGCTGGTTTACATGAAGTCAATCCTTTCAGAGAATTCTGGAAACAACCCTCACAAAACTCTTTAAATAAACCCAAAGCCACAAGAAATCCACTCTTACCACATTACATGAGCGCACACCAACTCCAACAGATCCAGAAAAAGAAGGCGCCTGCAGCCACAGCACCCTGAAGCCTCAGCACGAATGTCGGCCCTGGGCCTGCTGGCAGCAGAAGTCTGTATTCCTGGAAAATCACCTCTGCCCTGCAGAGTGAACCCCAAAGCCTCCAGGGAGACTTGCTGAGAACGGAGCTCCCTAATTGCCATCTTCTTTAAGTAAAATGTGTTTTGTTGTTTTGGCAGGAAGCCATACGCTAATTCTCAGAATGAGTCATTATTGAAAAGTATTAGCGACTAGGAAGGGTTATCGGTATTCAAGGAATCTGACCCCTGGCTTTGAGAATCCTCAACGATGTTACTTTCTTCCTTCTCATTCCCTTTGAGGCTGTGGTCAATACGACAATTTAACAGCTAAAGCGAATTTATAACCACCATGAAATAGAAGCAGAAGAAAGATATAATAGTGAATTCACACACACATACACACACACACACACACACACACACACACCCTCCCAGCTGTGGGCTGACCTAAGCCAGGTGGAACAATTTAGCTTTAATGGGAAGATGTCAATTTGTGACTAAGTGTTTCATAACGAAAAATCTCCTAGTATCAGCCTGATAAACTCACAGCAAGAGCAGACTTAGCCCAGTAGGGGACTTGAACCAGCTCACCAGATGTCTAATTAATGCCCGCTGTCAGCTGCTCAAATGCCACTTATGGAGCATCTCTCTTTGCAGCCACTGTTTTAATGATAAAGATTATGCACTGATGTCACTGTGCTCCTGGGTTAATGTCGTGGTGGGCAGAATGACCGGCATAGACCGAGCAACCAAGCATGTTGTGCTTTCCACGGACGAGATCGTGCTCTACGACCACCTCATCCTCTGCACCGGGCAGCAGTACCAGGTAAGGCCTGGCACAGGGGGCACAAGCCACGTGTCTGGAGAGCTCCATGAGAGCCATCCACATGTTTACTGGGGCACACGCTGTCTGGGTAAAGAGCATCCCTCTGCCTGGACAGCTGCCGCTCTAAATTCATAAAAGCGCCCTTCGGGGCCCGCACACATAACCAGAACTGTTTCCGCAAACCCTCCCAGAAACCCATTCCAAGAAAAACATTCTGCTCAAGGATGAAAATCGCAGCAAGTTGGAGAAATGTCATTCTTTAAGCTGTTGTCCAAAAGTCTAACACTTACTGCTCGCCCTCACTGAATCCAGACACAAGCAGGCATGCATTTGTGGTAAATTAATTTATGCCTCCAAGAGACTGACATTTGGCTGTGGCAATGGGCTTTCGCAAAAGTATTTCAAACATGTGCACCTGCTGTCAACCCTTTTTTTATTTTGTCTCTCAGTTATGAAAATAGGAAATCTGATTGATTGGTTTCCCAGTGTCCATGCTCTCCTTTTGGTCACACTGTCCGGCCACATTTGAATAAAGCATTGCTGGATACGTTGAAGCTGTTCAATGTCTTAGGGCAGCAGATTTTTATATTCCACTTTGTAATATGCATGAGTGTTTCATGTAGCCTATAATAGTAAGGTATTTCTCCAGTGAAAGGAGGCTTATTCTGTAACTCAAGGATGAGGTCTAGACAAGTTTGTCAAGCCCATGGCCCATGGGCCCAAGCTGGCTTTGAATGTGGCTCAACACAAATTTGTAAACTTTCTTGAAACATTATGATTTTTTTTGCAATTTTTTTCTTCAGCCCATCAGCTGTCTTTAGTGTTTATATATGTCGTGTGTGGTCCAAGACAATTCTGCTTCTTCCAGTGTGGCCCAGGGAAGCCAAAAGATTGGACTCCCCATGTTAGGCCATCTTGTGAACAGTTGTGGATTCGACGTGGGCCTGTGTAGGGCAGTTTCCTTGACATTGCCAAGCACAGAGGAGGCAGCCCATGAAGGAGACAAGGCTTCCTTCAGACAGGGTGTTGTCACAGAGTGCTCCGCAGCTCTTAGCATCACTTATCCTCTATTTTCTGCTTTGGCTGCACATTGAAGTGACCTGGGGTGCTTTGAAAACACATCCATGCCTAGGCTCTGCCTCCAGAGATTGGGTTCCCTGGGTTCATCCTATTCTAGGGTGAACCTCAGTCGTCAGTATTTTTTAAGTGTCCCACATGCTTCTAAGCTAAAGATGAGAACCACAAGCTTGCACTTTCTTGGCTAAGAATTCCTCATCTACACCTTAGAATAGCACTTCTCAAACTGTGCTGTGCACACAAATACCCTGTGCATCTTGTTAAAATGCAGATTAGGAGCAGGAGATCTTGGATGGGGAACCTGAGACACTACATTTTCTTTTCCTTTCTTTTCTTTTCTTTTTTTCTTTCTTCATTCCTTTTATTTCCCTCCCTCCCTCCGCCTCCCTTCCTTCCTTCCTGCCTCCCTCCCTCTCCCTCCCTCCCTCCCTCTCTCCCTTGCTTCTTTCCTTTCTTGTACTTTTAATTGCATTTGTTGTGTGTCGAATTTATTCCTGCGCCATAAGTTTCTGTTTCTTCCGTTTCTTACAAGCTGTCTTCTTCTGTGCAGCCTCTTCTGGTTTATGGACTATTTGTTCCTTTTCAATTCATCTCATTGTAGCAGGCAGCGCTCACACGTGGGCTAAGCCGACCCTGAGCTCTGTGAGTCTGGCCGCACATCTGGGGTGCTTTGTTCACCTGGCTATGCTCAATGACCAGAGAATCTACATGTAAACCCTTATGTTCAGCGTATCTCTCTGCATGTTTAAGCATGTGGAGCAAGCGTTCAGCACTCTTCTTGGGCCACTGACCCTGTGTCCAGTCCCACTGTTTGGCCTGGACACACCTGCCAACTCCACCCTGGTAATGTCAGAATGGTGTGCATCGTCTCTGCAAACGTGACATCTTTCAGATACTGGGTGCATACCCTTGATGGCCTGGGCAGCTTCACAGGTGTTCTTCAGTGAACATGAAGATTTGGACCTCTTGATTTGCATGATTTTGTGGCATTTTCTGGGTCTAGTGAATAGTGACCCATTTTCACAGAATAAGCCAGGCCACTTGGGGAAGAGGCAGACGCCACATTTCTAACACGCTCCCAGGTGAGGCTGATGCTGCTAGTCAATAAAACCTCTGAGTAGCTTGGAGCAACCCCTGAAGAATTTCTCTCCTCCTTTCCCCTCCCCTCCCCTTCCCTCCCCTCCCCTCCCTTCCCCTCCCCTCCCATCCCCTCCTCTCCCCTCCTCTCCCCTCCTCTCCCCTCTCCTCTCCTCTCCTCTCCTCCCCTCTCCTCTCCTCTCCTCTCCTCTCTCTCCTCTCCCTCCATTCTCAAAGGGTAGAAAAGGATATGTTTATGATTAAAGGATAAACATTTACTGCAGGGATACTTGGTTTTGATATTTAACTATTGCTATTACTTTTTAAAACATTAAACCAGACAGAAACACCACGCACCCCCTTAGCTTGTCTCCCTGTCACCTGCCTGCCAGGTTCCAGCTGCTGCCACGACTGCGTACTTTGGAAACTGAGTGGAAGACCCAGCCAGCTGCCCAGAGCCTCGGGCATCTGCCCATGTGTGCCCAGCTGCCCCTGCAGCTTTAGTCTGTGGCACATTAAGCTCTTGCCCTTTTTACAGCGGAAAAAAAAATGAAATGAAGAAGTGATAAAGGGAGTTCCAATTTAATTTTTCCAGAAGGACATAAAATCAAAGTACATAGAGTGATACAGAAAGGGCAGCTGAATTCACTGGGGAGCCTTTCTCCCCCTGCCCTCCACCGTTCTCTTCAACTCTCTTTTGGTTTTGTCCCAATTTTGTGATTTTTCTAAAAAACAAAATAATGAAAACAGAGCTTAAAACCAAAGTAAAAAAACAACCTATTATAAAATGTAATTACAAACTTCAACCTCTAATCAGACCTTTTAAATGCCACGCCTGACTCTAAACTGTTGTGTAATGTTTTTAATATCCAAATGCACCTCACTATTTTTTATTAGAAAATCCATGCACAAGGTAAAATATTATATTGCACTGCAGGGCTGAGCGTGAGGACAGCTGGTCTCTCTCCCAGCCCGCTGTTCCTCCCAGCCTTTTTTCCAGAGGCAACCAGTCTGAAGCATTTCTGTTCTTAGTTTTTCACTGACTACCCGCGCAAGTCCAAATGCAGTAAAATGTTTATAGAATGTTTTTCCTTGCTCTGTCAACTTCGGACATTATCTACAACCTTGCCATTTTCGAAGATGAAGATTTAGCTGGCTCACTTTCCGGACTCCCTAACCCCTTCCCCTCCCCTCCAGTCAATGTTGATCATTTAGCAAACACACCCTGGTTTTGAAAACGCCTCTGAGATCACAGAGCCACTCTCCGTGACTCATGGACAGTTACGGAGCAGCAGACAGATGCCTGTCCCATGCCTGGATTTTAGGAGCATAATAAAGCGGAAGAACAAAAATTTATCAACTCAAAGTCAAATGAGTTTGGTGTTGAGCATGAGAAGACTGTGGCATGGACTGTTCATGGGTGGGGGGGGACTAGCAGCTGGCAAGCGGGCAGGTTCTTCCAGGCAAGCGAGAAAAAGAGCTGGGACTGTAGTATACAGAGAGCTTGATGTAGATCAGTGATGTGACATTGTCTCCAAAGGGGTTAATCATGTCTTCGACTGGGTCAGCAATAATGTGGCATCCAGAATGGCGCAGCACAGGTGAGAGCCTGCCATGCACCGGGTCAAGGAAAGAGCCATGTACACCAGTACTGTACCTCCCTGTAAGAGACCTGAGAAAGACGCTCCCCCAGGTCATTTGACAGCACCTACCATAAAGAGCTCTCACTCGAGAGTGATTACAGAGGAAAATAAAAGCATGCAGTCAACGAAAACTGGCTATTTTAAAAATGGCTGCAAATTCTTTGATGACTCTTCCATCTAAGAGGTAGAGTCTATGTCTCCTCTCCTTGAGTCTGGGCAGCCTTCTGACGGCCTCGGTCAACAAAGTGCAAAGGATGTGACATGATGTGACTTCTGAGGCCAAGTCACAGAGGCCATGCACTGCCTCCTGGATTGTAGCAGCTGTTTCTCCTGGAGTCCTGGGGTGCTACATGAGAAGTTCTGATGCCCTGGGCTTGTCATGCTGGAGATACCATGGGTGAGCTCTCTGCCTCACAGTCCCTGCTGATCCCAGGCTTTCAGCCAGCCTTGCAGGGCACCAGGCATGTGAGTGAAACAATCTCAGATTCTCCAGATCAGTCTATCTTCCATCTGAAGGTTGCCAAGTGACTTCTTTTTTTTTTTTTTCTTCCAGATCATTGTGCTTGTGGTTGGTGATAATGTATTGTGCACCTAAAATTTTGATGAGAGCAGATCTCATGTTATGTGTGTTTTTCATAATAAAATAGTTCCCAAAGGAATTTAAACTATATATATAATTATATAATCCCACACTGTACCCCCTGGCCCCAGGATTCTTCTTCCCCTAGTTGTTTCTGCCCAGAATCACCAGTGGACTGGCAGCTGTGTGTTCTGAAAAAAGCTCTAAGCTTGGGGGAGGGAGAATGGGGGTGTTGTTTTATTGCCTGGGCTAGAATGCAGTTTAAAAATGGGTATGCCTATAATTGTGCTTAATAATAGAGACATGAAAAAAAATGAGGAAAGACAATAACAAGCAGCCAACCAATATTTCATTTAAACCTGTAAATAAATGTGATGTGGTACTGATAAAAGTGTATATTTTGTGTATTTAAAGTGGAGAGTTCTATAAATGTTAGTTAAGTTTACTTGTTCCAGATCTGAGTTCAAATCCTGAATATCGTTGTTAATTTTCTGTCTCATTAATCTGTCTAATATTGATGTTGATGTTGAAGTCTCCCACTATTATTGTGTGGGAGTCTACATCTCTTTATAAGTCTTATATATCTGGGTATTCCTGTATTGGGTGTGTATATATTTAGGATCTTTAGCTCTTCTTGTTGCATTGATCCTTTTATCATTATGTAATATCCTTCTTTGCTTCTTTTGATCTTTGTTGCTTTAAAGCAACTCCTGCCTTTTTTATTTATTTATTTATTTTTGCTCTCCATTTGGTTGGTAAATCTTTCTCCATCCCTTTGTTTTGAGTCTTTGTGTATCCTTGCATGTGAGATGGGTCTGGATGCAGCATACCGATGGGTTTTGGCTTTTTTTGCCTGTCTGTGTCTTTGGATTGGGGGATTGAGTCTATTTAAATTTAGAATTAATAATAATATGTGAGAGTTTAATACTGCCATTTAATGTTAGCTGGCTGTTTTGCCTATTAGTTGATGTAAATTCTTGATTATGTTGATGCTCTTTACTTTTTGGTATTTTTTAGAAAGGCTGATACTGGTGGTTTCTTTCTATGTGTAGTGGTTCTTTCAGAAGCTCTTGTAAAGCAGGCCTGGTGGTGATGAAATCTCTGAGTGCTTGCTTGCTCACAAAAGATTTATTTTTCCTTCGTTTATGAAGCTTAGTTTGGCTGGATGTAAAATTCTAGGTTGAAAGTTCTTTTCATTAAGGATGTTGAATATTGGCCCCCACTCTCTTCTAGCTTGTAGGGCTTCTGCTGAGAGATCTGCTGTGAGTCCGATAGGCTTCCCTTTGTGGGTAACCTGACCTCTCTCTCTGGCTGTCCTCAGTATTTTCTCCTTCATTTCAACCCTGGTGAATCTGGCAATTATGTGCCTTGAGGTTGGTCTTCTTGAGGAATATCTTTGTGGTGTTCTCTGTATTACCTGGAGTTGAATATTGTCCTGCCTTGCTAGGTTGGGAAAGTTTTCCTGAATAATATCCTGAAGCGTATTTTCCAGCTTGGATTGATTCTCTTCATCACATTCAGGTACACCTATCAAACGTAGATTAGGTCTTTTCACATAGTCCCATATTTCTTGGAGACTTTGCTCGTTTTTTTATCCTTTTTTCTCTAATCTTGTCTTCTTGTTTTATTTCATTAAGTTGGTCTTCGACTTCTGATATCTTTTCTTCTGCTTGATCGATTCGGCTGTTAAAACTTGTGCATATTTCACAAAGTTCTTGTGTTTTTCAGCTCCATTAATTCACTTATATTCCTCTCTAAATTGTGTATTCTTGTTAACATTTTGTCAAACCTTTTTTCAAAGTTCTTAGTTTCTTTGCATTGGGTTAGAACAACTTCTTTTAATTCACAGAAGTTTCTTATCACCCACCTTTTGAAGCCTGCTTCTGTTAATGGAACACACTCGCTCTCCATCAGGCCTTGTTCCGTTGTTGATGAGGAACTGTGATCCCCTGTAGAGGGAGAGGCATTCTGATTTTGGGTATTCTCAGCCTTTTTAGGCTGTTTTCTTCCCTTCGTTATAAATTTATCCATCTGTGGTCTTTATAATTACCGTCTTTATAATTGAGTTTCTGAGTGGATGTCCAACTTGTTGATTCCCAATGCTAAAATCTGAGCAATCCACTGTGCCGGCCAAAACAGTGACGTTAAGATTGATGGTGCTTTTCTGACTCTGCGCCAAGAACCACCGCACCAAGGCAGCAGCAAAACCGCCTCGCTGGCCCCAAGAGTCGCGCTGCTGGTGACCCATGGGGCTCCTCCACTGGGAATCTCCTGGTGCGTAAGCAACAAAAATTCGTCTGAAAGTGTGGCGTCCTCTCGTTCTCTGCGCTTTCACTGGGAGCTACAATCCTGAGCTGCTAGTGATCAGCCATCTTGGATCTCTCTCCGCCAAGTGACTTCTGTCCACAGCACACAGAATAAAAAAAAATTGCGCATCCAAACGCTACCCAAATTTCTGACCAGCAAAATCATGGAAAGTTAAGAAAGTGGTTGGTGTTTAAGCTACTAAGTTTGGTGTATGTTTGTTGAACAGCAAAGGACAACTAGAACGAAAAGGTAACACAATAAGAGAAAGAGAGCAATATAGTATTTGGAAAAATCAGAGGAAGAACATACTTTTGAAAATGTTTAAAAAAATGCAGGCTACACACACACACACACACACACACACACACACATTTCAGGCAACTATTTACCATCCTCAATACAACTTGATCATCTGACCTCTGAAATGGGAGCTGAAGCCATAGAAAGAGCAGAGGCAAAGCTGAGAAGGCCACAGATGAAAAGGGAGATGCGCGAATAAGAAATAATTAAAATGAAATCCCCATTAGAGACAGAACGGCTGCTAAACAGTTAGTGATGCTGAAGACAGAGCACCCCTGGAGGGCAGAGGCAGAGGCAGAGGACAAAGGTAGATTCTTGGTTCAGGAGAAAACAGAGTCTGATAGGCACAGAGGCAGCATAGAAATAACTGGCTTTCCTGAAGAAGAGACTCAAAGGAAAAGAGATAATAATTAAAGATATTCTAGAAGAAAACATTTTTTACCTGAAAAACATATTGTCCAGCTGACCACATTCTAGACAAAATCAAAGAAAAACTTTCTCAGTTATGTTCTGACAGAATTACAATTCTTTCTTACTTACCCATCTCCCTTTTTGTCTATCCCTGTGGCCTTCTTAGCTTAGTCTCTGCTCTTCCAATGCTTCAGCTGCCATTTCAGAGGCTGGGTGATTAAACTGCATTGAGGTTGATAAATAGTTTCCCATACAATGGCAGGAAAATAAAAGAGCAAACTTCAAAAGAAAAATATTATAAACTTTCCCCCTAAAAAAGAAAAAATAAATAAAACAGATAACAAAATTGTTCCTCCATTGTTAAATAGCAAAAGAAAATGAAACTAACCCCACAGAATTTCAATGAAAGTGTAGCGATTCAGTAATTAGATGACCACCTAAATCTGTCATATTTGAAAATAGCAGATAGCCATTCTTTTTTATACAGGGCCATGTATATATCTTCCATGTTCTTTGCTTAATGTGCACTCAAAATAATTGAGATAGAAAATAAAATTTAGAACTTTGGCCAGGTGTGGTGGCTCACATCTGTAATCCCAGTACTTTAGGAGGCCAAGGTGGGTGTTTGAGGTCAGGAGTTTGAGACTAGCTTGGCCAACATGGTAAAACCCCATCTCTACTAAAAATACGAAAATGAGCCAGGCATCATGGCAGGGTCCTGTAATCCCAGTTATTCAGCAGGCTGAGGCAAGAGAATTGCTTGAACCCAGGAGGCAGGGTTGCAGTGAGCTGAGATTGTTCCATTGCACTCCAGCCTGTGTGACACAGCGAGACTCCATCTCAAACAAAAGGAAAATTTAGAACTTCATAATAGTATAAAAGGATGGTTGGCAAGCAGCACAAACAATTTAAAAATGTAATCTAAATAATTTTTGTAAATCTGAGAATAAATGCAAAAATAGAAAATGACTCTTAAGCTAAATTAATAAAGACCAAGAAGTTGTTGAACACTGGCAGGAAGGTGGCAAGGGAGAAATATGCATTGTCTTAAGTGGAGAAACCCAAGGGTGCTATTTCAGTGTTGATGCTTGTATTTAGAAGAATTGAGATTAAACAGTCCTTTGAAACAGCATGAAGAAATTCAGCTTCCCAACACTGCAGAAGATACAAGGGGAGAAAACAAAGGAGAACAGCCATAATGGTTAAAAGTGAAGGCGTTAATCAGAATGACATTAGGAAAAAAATACAGTGATAGTGGTGCACACTGTATTTTTTACAGTGGATTAGGGTTAGGGCTTCAAACCACTGTCTTACAAGAACCTAGACTCTGCTTTTACACTTAATTCAAAATACAGGAGAAACACCAGATCAAAGGGCAGCAAATGTTTAAAAATAAGAAGATGATTCAAAGTGCAGCAGCAAAAGACTATCAGGCAACTTTCACACAGCTGTTAGAAAAAGCAACAGTATTCATACCTAAGAAAGTGAATTGGAGAAAGAAAAGCATTAATCCTCACCAAAGGTAAAAATCATGGTGAGAATATAGAAGTTATGAGACAGACTCCATGGTAATGGATGGAACTCTTACCGTTAACTCTGATGTCACTGCCATTTGCGTCCCCATGTTGTAGGTGAGAGAACCGAGGTGCCGTGAAGCTTAGGTAGCTTGCCCAAGGTCACTTACCAGGGAGATGATAGTCTAGGGTCCAAACTCAGGTGGTCTGGCCCTGGACCAACCACTGTCTCTGTTTCGTTCTCTTTCCCTCTACTTCTTGTTTCTTCCCTTTCTCTCTCATTGATATGGTACAGGGCTTCTGCTTGATGGCTTTTAAAAGTCATTACCCCAGAGATTCTAGAGCTCAGTTTTTATAGCTAGAGTCAAATAAGCAGTTCAAAAAGAAAAAGTTTATTTCTTTCTCTCATTAAAAATATCTGGAGAAAAGCAACCCAGGCCGGGTAAGTGGCTCTTTGATGTCATCAGAAACCCAGGCCCTTCCATCTTTTTTTTTTTTTTTTTTTTTTGAGACAGGTTCTGACTCCTGTCTCCCCAGGCTGGGGTGCAGTGGCATAGTCACAGCTCGCTACAACCTTGACCTCCTGGGCTCAGGTGATTCTCCTACTTCAGCCTCCCGAGTAGCTGGGACTATACGGGTGCATACCACCACGCCCAGCTTTTTTTTTTTTTTTTTTAATTTTTAGTAGAGATGAGGTGTCCCATGTTTCCCAGGCTAGTCTCAAACTCCTAGTCTCAAGGGATCTGCCTGCCTCAGCCTCCCAAAGTACTGAGATTACAGGCATGAGCCACCATGCCTGCCTCCCTTTCTATTTTTAATGTGTGGTTTCCATGCTCAGCATCTCAAGATGGCTACTGTGGTTCCAGTCATTCCATTTGCAAGAAGCAAGATAGAGGATGGACTAGAGCTCGATGACTTTTTTCATTGCCTCATCCAAGGACTCCTGCTTATGTCTCTTGACCACCTCTTAGGTCATGAGTTCAGAAATGCAGTTTTCAGCTGAGCGTATTTTCCAAGAATCTGTTAATAAGAAAGAAAGGAAGACGTAATACTGGGTAGGCAGCCAGCAGTCCTAGCCACCACGAGTTATTGCTGAGTGATGCTGGCACTGTGCACTCGCAAATCAGTGTGATTGAAAAGTTAATCTGCTGCTCTCCACTCAACAGTTAGTGGCACTTTAGTTCGTGGCAGAGAACCCTCAGTTTGGATAGCCAGTCCTCGTGGCACTTCATTAAATATACCCAAGTCCTTGAGTTAAAGACTATTCTCTCCCTTGCCTTTTTCCTTTTCAGGGCTGGTGACCTCTCTTGACCTATAGGAGTGTCTGGGTGTAAGAAACTCTTGGTAGCTTCTTCTAAATGTCTGCCTACAAACTCCTCTTAATGTTGAAATCTGCTGTTCACTGAAAGAAAACAGTATGTGATGAACCTTTCAGAAAAGAAGCTTCTTTTTGCTTTTCAGGACTGGATAGCTTTGTGGCCCCATAGGCACATATGGAGGAAGGAAACTTCTTGTACAGGCTTCTTCCCAGTGTCTCTATACAAATTCTTTTTCTGCTAAAAGCTTCCATTCAATTAAAGAACACAGCAAATGATGAACTGGTTACAAAGTAACTGTCGTTTTCCATAGATCACATTCTAATGTATTCAGTTCTCCTAAACTCTGTGCAGACAAATTTATTTGGCTTTGGAATTTATAATTCTAGCTTCACTTTTGCCTATTTTGTGAAAATGCCATAACCCCATTGGGTTTTCTTTAATTGCCCTTATTCTTTATAGTAGAGAAGCGTGCAAAAACAACTCTACACATTTAAGTGCGCATGAGAATTATGTGGATTATCAGACTGCAGTTACATTTCAAGATTGTAGTGAGCTATTTTCAGTTTGGACCTTATTCCTTTTTCTCCTCTTCCTTTTATTTTTTGCCTAAACACCCACTATTTGGAATGATAACTCATTGAAACTTTTATAAATTAAGTAGCTCTCAATTTGTTCTTTCGCGCTCCACTTTCTGCGAAGGCTTCTTTGTGATTTGTTAAGTCATGACTTACTAAATTGATGTAATGTTACCCAAATTTTATTTTCTTTTATGCTACAATGCTCCTTGTAGTTCCAGTGAGGTTTCAAAACCCTGAAGCACAGTATTCAGTATTGTGCATGTCAAACCTTTTGCCAAAGCCTTCAGCGGGCTGCTTTATAATAACTATGAATATAATGGTAATAACATTTCAGTGGGGTATTGCTAAACGAGTTATATTGCTAATAAGAAAACTTTTCCTCCACAATTTTGGTTACAGTAAATGACCACTATTTATTGAGTTGTTCCTTTCTGCTAAACATAATATCACTGCAGCCTCTTACTGAAGAGAATTCTCTCTCCATTCAGCTTTAAACATTGGTTCTGTTTTGCTCTGTTTTATTTTAATTTAATCTAGTTTGAAATTGCATTAAATACATCGTGATAGTATACTAAGGTTTTACGATTTCTGTTGAGGAAGTCTATAACCAAAAGTTTCCTGTCAGCTGGAGTTTAGTCAGCCCCATGCATTTAAGCACCAGCCAGCATTTGCCTGCTTATCAAAGGAGAAAGGACTTCTCTGCCCCAATATCCATCTGGACTGCAAGTGAACTTGTTGCCTGCCATAGCTCTAAGACTATTCATGTCTCACAGCCCTGAGGAATTAGACCCTGAATGCAGCAGGCCAGTTGGTATTGGTCTTCCACCAAAGGCCTCAGGCTGCCTCTAAGCTGCCCCTCTGCTTGCCCCCTTTTCCTTCTCATAATCTCCAGCTGGCAGCCAATTAAAAATCAGAGGGACCAAGTGGTGGCCCATTTGGGAAACTCAGGTCACTATTCTGTTTTATTTGGTTTTTGCAATGACACTTCTTTGTCTGATTTTAATTTGAACCGATATAATAAAAAATCAGTAGTCTACATGAAAACCCAAGGACCTGGCATTTCTTGGGAAGTCAGATCTGGCCATACTGGATCCATACTCTATGTTGGCAGCAACTAGAGGGAGCTGAGTCATGGCTGAACTCTCTGGCCCGAGCATGGACCCTCCAGTTTGCCACAGTATCCTTGACGCAGAAGACATGTATCAACTGTCATCCTCTATTGTGTTTTTACTGTTACTTTCCTTACAGTAGAGGAAAGTTTCATCTATGTCAAAAATACGAGAAAGATGGAGGGGAATAAAAAGAAGAATATTTCTCTGACAAGGCAAGGAATAATTCCGTACTTTTCATAACTAAATGATAACCTATTTCCTTCCTGTTCTTTACTGCTTAGCCCCTCTCTACCCTTGAATTTCAACCCCAGATATAATTGTTTCTGCAGCAGATTATTTTGCCAAAAATGGCTGCCACATCCAATTCAGTTCCATGTCCTCTTCCAGAGTCTTGCCCCTTCTACTTGAAGAGGTGGAGTCTCTTCCCCTAATCATGGGCAGGCTTTTATGGCTGCTTCCATGAATCAAATATGGTGGAAAAACACTGCTCAACTTCCAAGACTAGGTCAGAAAAGAACATGGACCTGTCTGTATTGGCTGTCTCTTTCTCAGAACACTTGCCTTTGCAACCCAGTCACCATGTTATGAGGAAGCCCAAGCCACATAGAGAGGCTGCATGTAGGTGTCCTGGCCAACAGCCCCAGCTCAGATTCAGCCCTCAGCCAACATCAACTGCAAGGCAAATCATGACGATTTGTTGTCACATTTGAATACCCAGCATATTTTCCAAGGGAAAGAAAAAGGATTGAGATAGTTTTAACTATCTTCAGATGATTTCTAGACCCCCTGAGTCACCCCTAGCCTTTGAGTCTTCCTAGTTGAGGCCCCAGACACTGTGGAACAGAAACAAATCATTCCCCACCTTGCCCTGTCTGAATTACTGTCCTGTATAACCTGGGAGCCTAACGATTGATTTTTACCATTGAGTTTTGAAATAATCTGTGACACAGCCTTACATAACCAGAGCAACTTCCTCTGAGAACTGTTTCAGGTAGGAGCTTATTCTGCCTGGTTTTTAAATTTCTTTTTCTTACCTCAATTAAAATCTGATTGATTGTATCTGGGGACAGAAAAAGACATACTGAACATGGCTATGTCTACTTTTTTTTTTTTTTTAAACCATGTCAGCACTTTATCTATTACCACTGAAATAAGCATTTCTCCAACATACTTCAGGTCCCATGCCCTACAGGGGCTGATATTAGTCAACACCTGACAGACAGAGAGGTTCCCAACAGCAGTCAGCGGCGGTACACAGGGAAAGTTCCTTGCAACCATTTCATTCTCAACGAGGAAGAGGATTGCTTTAAAGCGCTGACTTGGATAAGGAATAACTTCATCACCACAGAAGGTAAGGATGTCGGTAACTGTGCATCTCTTCAGAATAGCGTTTTATTTTTATAATGAGTCTCATTCTTCATCTAGTTCCAGTATATAATTAGTGCCTAATTAATTCCAACCAAATCATTCATCTGTCATGCTTTGTTTTCCAGATTAATTTACAACTTGTTGTCATTTTTGGATACCCAGCATGTTTGCTGCAGGAAAGAAAAAGGCTTGAGATAGTTTAATTATCTATAATTATTTTATTATACAAAATGAATATCCAAAGAGCAAAGCATGGCTAAAATCATTAACTAATTAAAGAATAATTTAATAAGCAAACATGTTTAGCAATTATATGGAAAATATGTCTTCTTTTGTGAAGCTGAAAAGACCTAGGAAGAAAAAGGCCTGTATTGGAAGGGCCTTTTCTTCTTTTCACAAGCCATTGTTCCCTTTCTTGGTGTTGCCTGTGCAGTCCTTCCCACAAATACACAGACTCGAATTGCATGCCACTTTTTAACTCGACATGAAAAAGTAAAACATTTGTGCAAATGCCCGTACCACTTGAAAGTGTATTCTCCATCATCTTTCTCTCTATTGCTTGAATTTCATTGACATCATTCAGTTAGTAAAACAACCAGAATAGGGCCTGGCTACCTTTGTGTCTTTAATGGAAACCTACAAGTCCAGGTTTGGAGATGACCTACAACAGCCCCTTTCTTTTGCCCAAAAGTGAGACACGGTTAGTGGCCTGGTTGAGTCTAGAGTTCAGTCCAGGGAGGTAAAACCACTACGTGCCCAGAAAGTGGGCATCACTGTGTAAAATTAAACATGTTAATTTATTTAATACATGTCTGTAAATATGTCTAATAATATTTGTTAATATAATTAATACATTAAAATTAAATATAATTTCTTCTGATTTTTGGTGGACCATTTTAGTTATTAACTTTTGCAAGTTATTACATTTACTACATTAAAAAGTTACTAATTTACTACATTCAACATTTTAAAATGAGTATCAAATGGCATTCAATACGTTGCTGTATTCAATTTGCAATTCATAAATAGGATTGACCTGTAGTTTTCTCTTTTATGCTTTGCTTGTCAGGCTTTTGGAATCAAGGGTATGCTAGTCTCACAAAGCATTTTTGGAAGCTTTCTATATTCTTTGGGGATCTGAAATACAAAGTAACTTAAAGGTTGGACAGAAATCACCCATAAAACCAACTGAGTCTGGACCCTTTGGGTAGAGGTGGGATATATAGATGGATTATACTGGCAACCCAGAGTTTTTAAATGTCATCAAGTATTTCATACTTTCATCAGAGCTTGGAATTATTATCAGTTTTGCATCTGTGTATGTTTAAACCCGTCTTAACCTTTTAGTCATTCTGTAATCACTATCCCATGATCTATGTCGACTAAGGGAATTTTCAAATCAGGGACAATTCCCTAACCTGTGGATTGGTGAATTGTTACTGTAAAATACCAGTTAGTAAATATTTTAGACTTGGGTGAGCATGGTAGCTAACACCTGTAATCCCAGCACTTTGGGGGGCTGAGGTGGAAGGATCACTTGAGCCCAGGAGTTTGAGATCAGCCTGGGCAACACGGAAAAACCCCACCTCTACAAAAAATACCAAAAAAAAAAAAAAAAAAAAAATGCTGGGCATGGTGGTGTACACCTATAGTCCCAGCTACTCGGGAGGCTGAAGTGGAAGGATCAATTGAGCTTGGGAAGTCAAGTCTGCAGTGAGCCATGATTGTGCCACTGTGCTCCAGCCTCAGTGACAGAACAAGACCTTATCTTAAAAAAAATTTTTTTTAGACTTTGTAGGCCATATGGTCTCTGTTGTAACTCTTCAACTCTGCCCTTTTAGTGAGCAAGTAACTACAGGCAATATGTAAATGAACCGGCATGGTTGTGTTCCGGTAAAACTGATTAACAAAGCCAGACGATGAGCTGCAGCTTGCAGTAACCTGCTTTTAGCCAGAACATTTTTGACAAATCATTACCGTTTCAAGTCCAGACTTCCACATGTACCATAAGTTCCCCAAAAGCACAAAAGCCAGTGGTTCAATACAAAAGGCACAGTATTGTGCACAGTCTTTAAGACTGCACCCAATCCTGTTAGCCTGCAGTGCTTTAACTTTGAACCTTTGGCTGTTTTGGGTGTTTGGACTAGGGGGCATTTGACCAAGAAAAGAGCGTTTGAAACTGGCACTGCAAGGTTTTAAGGTGGAATGTTGATGGCAGAGAATTTAGAAACCCCAGAGCAAGAAGCACCACGGTCTCTTTCGAGTGCCTTCCATTGTCCTTTTGGTCCTCAGACGGGGGAAGAGCATCAGTGCTATTCTGTTGACTTGGCCAGTTGTCAGAGATGGTGATGCTGTGACGCCCCCTTAAAGGGAAGTGCTTTTTCAAGATGTAAGACTGTGTCCCAGCAGCCAGTGCATAAAGCCATTTGGAGCGCCTGCTTTTGTCCACCGACTAGCCAGGATAAGAAGTATGTGGAAATTAGTCTTACATGGTGATTTTCTCACATGTAGGTCTTACCTGTAGGTGATTTTTGCCAGGTCTGGTGCTTAATGACTCCCCCAGGCACCTCCCAGGTAAGTGCTCTTAACACTCAGATGCTGGGACCAAGATCTGGGAGCCTTCAGGGAAGCCTGACCTGGCCAGGTTAATTTAACTCTGTGTACAGACCCTTTTCAAGTGAATTCTTAAGTAAGAAAAGTTAAGAAAAAATGTTGACATCTTGCCTTAAGAAAACTTTCTCTTTGTATCTTTTCTGTAATTCAGTCATAGTCAGACAGGACTTTTGTCCCATTCAGATCTTATTCTTGCCATTATTATTCCTGCAGCATCAGTGGATCACAGTCCAAATCTCAGAGCAGAGCAGGCCTAAGACAGAAAGCCCATCCCCACCTGAGCCAAGAACCAACAACCACAGACAGAATTCTACCCACAGAGGCTCCCAGGAAATGCAGCAATGAGTAGACTCCAGCATGAGAGGGAGACCTCGAGGTAGAGCCTCCTAAATCCACCATTGGCTTCCCTGGCAGGCTGAAATATGTGTAGCAGGGATGGCATTCCATGTAGAAATACACATTCATTCCAAATCGCTTCAGTCACCTCGTGACCTCTAGTTCTTAAGTGAGACTTTGGGTATATGACACGTGAGCTTCATTACTGGGCTTTCAAATCCCTTTTCATACTGTGGAAAACCTAGTGGTCTTTCCAGAACTGCATTTTGAAAAGAAAATAGCTATTACAGCATTGTTTCTGAGACATCTACAGTACCATACTTGGCCGAAGCTCCAAGCCATTTCTTTGATAATTTCAGCTCTGCTTCACCTCAATGTCACTTGTATCCAGCATAGTGCCTGGCACCTAGTACATGCACAATAAATGTTTTCGTGAATGTAAGTGAAGACAGTTCAGGATGTAACTCTTTTCCTTACCCCCACAGGGTGAGTTTTATCAAAACTTTTTGCATTCAGTCTAACCTAAAAATATATGGCCAAGTGAGATGAAGATAAGAGAACCCTTGAACGAAATTGATGGTATTCTTTACAAAGTCGTCCTTGGTAATGAGAGTAATAACATGCTGGCAAAACAGGATGACCTAAGTTCTTTATCACAAATAACAGACCTTTATAAGGCAGTCTAGCTCAGGTTCTGGAATCACATGACTTGGGTTCAAATCTTGGGTCTGCCGTTTGCCTGGGCAAGTTACTTAACTGGTTTATGTCTCAGATTCCAGATAATATCTACCTCATATGGGTTCCTGTGAGGGTAAAAAGAGATAAATGAGAGCACATGCCATACTCAGGACAGTGTCTCATACATATAAAGAGTTTTATAAATAGAGGCTGCCATTAGCATTGCTCTTACTACTATGTGTGATGGATTAAAGGTACCCCACAGTAGAAGTCTCAGCCCCTGCCACCAGGGCTCTGATGAAGTTGAGGATATCGTCTCTATTTAAAGACAAGGATCCGTGTACACCAGGTGCCAGTCAGCTATGCAGGCACTGTGGCCTTCAGGAAAGCCCTGGAGGCTGTAAAGTTTGGAGAAGGCCTCTCCAAGAAAGGAGGGTTTGAGCTTAGCCTTGAAGAGGGACAGGGTAAACAGGGAGAACAGCTGGGGGAGTTTGGATTGTGTCCAAAAGACACTGTGCCAACAACATGGGCTGGGCAGAGTCTCTGAAGGGCAGCAACAGCAGATGAAGCTGGAGGCGTGGGCAGGGACAGGCTCTGACTGGCTGCAAGTAGCCAGCCACATCCATGTTTAACTGGTTACCTTTTAGGAATGGGACCTGACCAGATGGGGACCGCTGTGCACACATAGCACTTTGGGAAAATGGCCTTTCCATCTGTAGTACCCATGCCAGCAGAGAGAAGGGTGACCACGGGAGAATGGCTTACCGTGGATGGCCGCAGCCGATCAGGCGAGGCAGCTGTGGATGCAGGAGCTGGCTGGAAGTGGCCACCCCTGCTGCATTTGGTGGTCTTGATGGCACAGTCACTTCTAGTTTATTTCCAAGTCAGCTATGAGATGGTGGTGTTGCAGGGCTTTTCCTTAGCTCAGCTAAAGACAGGGTCCTTGTCCATCCCGTGGCCACAAAAATGTAGGCTTGCAGACAGTTCGAAGGGTGAATAAAGCAGGGTTTTATTGGGTGAAAGGAAAAAGCAAAGGGCGGCAGGGGTGGGAAGCAGGATCCTCCGCAAGGCCAGAGTCCCTGCTAGAGTGCTTCCAGCTGGCTGCTTGAATCCCGAGTTCCACACAGGAGGAGGAGGGGCCGGGCTCCTCCCCACTGCAAATGGCATGGACTTCCTGAGGCTCCACCCCAGTGTGCAGGTTGTTTGGAGTTTTTCTGGGGACCCCCTCCCACGTGGCTGTCTCATTGGCATTTGAAGATAGAAGCTAGAAGTCTGGCACGTGATGGAAAGCAAGGAGCGCGGCTGTGTTCCTGCACATTTGGAAGGTCGCACAGAGCTATCGGTGACCGTGCTGGACATCTCAGTCCTCGCTTTTTCTTCATGTGACCCTAATAACACCAGGAGGAATGTGAACGGTTTTCATCATGGTTTATTTTTACTCCCTCAGTGCTAATTTCCCCTTTTCTAAATAGTTTAGCATGTGAGTTGGGGCAAGGGAGCCGAGGTGAGTGAAAAATCATTTCATTGTGTCCATTGTTTGCGGTTGGGTGACATGTCCCTCCAGGAACCACACCCTGAATCCTGGCAAACACCAGAACTGATATTACTAAAACCCAGGGATGTGAGGGGAGAATGATGGAGGGATTGTTCTAGAAGGACAGTGGATATTGAACATCAAGAACAAGAGATGTTCCCAGGAAGAAGTCGGCTCTCCTCTGAACTTCTGCCCACTGCAGACACACACACATACGACCCCAGAGTGTAGCTCCTTCCACAGTCACTGTTTTATTTCACCATCTTCTGCTTCCAAAGGAGAACACAGTGGTTCTGTGATGGAATTAGTTCTGCTGGAGGACATGGCTTTCTGGGCTGTAGAATTGGATACAGAAGTAAGTTACCTTAAACTATGAGAACTGCTCCGGTGCCATAGAGAAGAGCTGACATCCCAGGCTCAAATCCTGCTTTCAGCTGCAAACTAAACCTGGAGTGTTCCACTGGGGGGTTTCTGATAGAACCCAGCAACCCGATACATTATAACAGTTTATGGCACTAATTGAAACTAATTGAAATTCATCTGCTATTACCTCTGTACTTTCCATGAAAATGAAAAGTAGGATGAAAGTAAAGTAAAAAAAAAAAATAAATAAACTGCCTTAATGACTCAAAATGGGTCAATTATTTTCATCTTCAGCTAAATACAGTTTATTGCCTTATTAAAAGCATGTTTGTAGGAAAAGTATAACATTAAAATTCCACTGCATGCATCATCAAACAAAGTCTTTGTTATGTTATATTTAACATATTCTTCCCTTTTTATTCGGCAGAGCAGAATGGGACAGGTCACACTTCGGGCATAGAATTCTTATGCTTTGACTTCTAAAAAGTTAAAAGAGCAGTCTCTGGTGTTCTATTTGTGGGCCAGGTATATATATTTTTTTTCTTTTTTTCCTTCTTTTGTTTTTTGTTTTTTTGTTTTTTTGAAACAGAGTCTTACTCTGCCATCCAGGCTGGAGAACAGTGGCGTGATCTCGGCTCACTGCAACCTCTGCCTCCCGGGTTCAAGTGATTCTCCTGCCTCAGCCTCCTGAGAAGCCGGATTACAGGCATGCACCATCACACCCAGCTAATTTTTGTATTTTTAGTAGAAATAGGGTTTCACCATGTTGGCCAGGCTGGACTCGAACTCCTGACCTCAAGTGATCTGCCCACCTCAGCCTCCCAAAGTGCTGGGATTACAGGCATGAGCCACCATGCCCAGCCAATTTTTTAATGAGTGTTTATATCACAATTTATTAATATTCTGTGATCTCTACTTAAAATTATTTCATTATCTAGTTATTTGCTGAAGACATTTAGCCATATAAAATGCCAGTTGGAGTATATTTTAATAGCATGTTACACGTCCATCTGCAAGCGTATTGCAGTGCTGTGAGCCCTGGTTTTGAAACAGACTCACAGGGTTTGAGTCCTGCTGACCCACCTGCTTGCCATGTGACCTTGAGCTCATGATTTAACCTCTCCATATCGGCCTGTTCTGAAGATGAATGAGTCATATGTAATCACTGTATGTCTCTTTTGAAGCAGAAAAAAGGAAATATAATTCTTCATTAAAATACAAAGAATAGGTTGATACCCATATAAATCATTTAAAATATGTAAACTATAAAATGTAGCATGTAATTCTTGTTTCTCTGGCCTTAAAAATATAATAACTATGAAGAAAATATCATGTTAGTATTGTGTACATAAATCCTGAATTTATTTCTTATACCCTTGGGATCTGACTTCATGGCCAGACCACCAGACCAGCAAATCTTTCCCTTCAAGTCCTGATTTTCTCCTTGGAGAAGCTTCATCTTTAGAGCATTGAGCATGACCATGAAATGGCAGCAGAGCAGACTTCCCAGGTGGTTAAAAGTAAAACACTCAGTTCAAAAGAATAAAACGCCTTTTTAGCATCTACTAAAAATATATTTTTAAAAAAGCTCTCTCATTATTTTTTGGATACATCTATGACTTGAAATATTAGCACATTATTTTATTTCTTGAACTTAATTGGGAAATCAACTTAGCTTTCCTTTCCTACAAAGTCATTTTACCTTTAATTATTTGTTTTCTAACTCCTGAAACTCTTACATACTGCCTTCAGGAACCAGGATGATGAAACTCGTATTTTCCCCCCTTGATTAACAAAAATTGAAGAACTTCCTGAATCTTGGTGCATTATTCTTTTCGTTTGTTTGTTTCTTTTTTTAGATAGAGTCTCACTCTGTCCCCCCCCCCCCCCCCATGGCACAATTGTGGCTCACTGCAACTTCTGCACCCCAGGTTCAAGTGATTCTCCTACTTTGGCCTCCTGAGTAGCTGGGATTACAGGCATGTGCCATTATGCCTGGCTAATTTTTTTGTGTTTTTAGTAGAAATGGAGTTTCACCATTTTGGTCAGGCTGGTTTCAAACTCCTGACCTCAGGTGATCTGCCTGCCTCAACCTCCCAAAGTGTTGGGATTACAGGCTTGAGCACTTGGCCCCAAGTTGAAACTTTAAAGTGTGATCGCCTCATGTGCAAAATGATCACCTCACGATCAAAATTGCTAATTTGTTCATTTACACCTTGGGAGGCCAAAGTGGGAGGATCACTTGAAGCCAGGATTTTGGGACCAGCCTGGTCAATATAGCAAGACATGGTTTCTACAGAATTTTTTAAAAAGAACTAATCAGGCATAGTGGCACATCCCTGCAGTCCCAGCTACTCGAGAGGCTGTGGCATGATCACTTGAGCCCAGGAGTTCGAGACGTGGTTGCGCACTGCAGTGCAGCGCAAGTGACAGCAAGACTCCGTCTTAAAACAAAACAAAAAGCTAAAAGATCATGTGTACATTTATACCAGCATTTTAATTGGCAAGTTCTAGTGCGCTTCAGTCTGAAGTGGGGAATGGACAGTCACTCAGGTATTGATTGCATCCTCACTTTCCCTCTCTCTCTCCCCTGTTGGGCTGTAGAGGCCCCTCTTTCCTCTAGGAAGCACCCTTGCACATTCTGTTTCAAAGGCTGCCAAGGGTTAGCAATGAGGGAATGACTTAGGGCTCCTCCTTGCTTGCCAACTTTAATTTAGGAGCTTTCACACAGTTGCCTTTTTATGGGAGCTCTGCCTGGACCCAGTTCCCATCCAGATCTGTAATCAGAGTAATGCATGATTTATTCCCGAGAAGGAGCAATAAAGATTGGTCTTCCATGAAAACTTCCATGGTTCTATTCCCTTATCCTTTATGGAAAATCCACCCAGAGTGTTCTCATCATTGGTTCTTTGCCATTTGAAAGTGGGGCAGCCCATCCTTTACCTCTGTCACCTGTTACATTGAGTACAAAAGCTGGTCATTTCTCTTAGGTAAGCTGATCTGGGAAGGAAATGGTGACCAGATCTTTTGGCATAAAACTGATATCCAGGGGAAATCATCAGTTTTTCCACTCTACTTTTTTCATATGTGTCTAGAAACTTCAAAACAATGTATGTGATATCCTGGTGATGTGAAGGAAGTCCCTGCAATACATTATCTCCTTCTAAATATTTGCAAGAACTCCATGAGTTATAAAGTACACAGTGGTAGGGATACATGGATTAAATTCATCTTTAATATGGACATACTATGTATCCAGAAAATTAAAATTAATAAATTCATATTTAATTAGCTGAAGTTTTCTGGCATATTAAAAGCATGCTGTAGACCAGGTGCAGTGGCTCACACCTGTAATCTTAGTACTCTGGGAGGCCAAGGTGGGCTGATCATTTGAGGCCTGGAGTTCAATACCAGCCTGGCCAACATGGTAAAGCCCCATCTCTATTAAAACTATAAAAATTACCTGGGTGTGGTGGTGGGTGCCTGTAGTCCCAGCTACTCAGGAGGCTGAGGTATGAGAATCGCTTGAACCCAGGAAGCAGAAGTCACATTGAGCCGAGATCATGCCACTGCACTCCAGCCTGGGCTGCAGAGTGAGACTCTGTCTCTAAATAAATAAATAAATGAATAAAAGCATGCTATAAAAGAACATATGTCATGGCCCCCCCATAACTGGGGCTGCCTCACCTGCCTATACAGCTGTCACACTGCCCCGTGCCACTGGAGGCCCAGCCACCCACCGTGCACACTGGGGCACACAATTGTCAGCCCCAACATCTCCTCAGACACAGCCAACAGAGTCCGGCTGTCATTCACTCACCCCCGGTTCGTCCCACCCATACTTCCAGCAGCCCATTTCTCTCCCCTACTTTTAAATCCTTTCTTTCTTCTAACTCTTACCCAAGGATTCAGGAAGATGTGTTTCTCTGAGGCTCCTGCTGTTCGTCTGTCTCTCTGCCCCTCTTTCTTTCTCTCTCCATTTCCTTCCTTCCCCATCTTCCTTGATTCAGCCCTAAATTGACTTAACCGTTGTGACATGAGAGTTACCAACTGCTACTTCCATATAAAATATAAGAAAGTCTGGTCATCCAATGTCACATTTACATCTCAAAGAAAACCAGGGGCGGAAATCTCTCAAACTCCTAAAAATTCCCAGAAGTTGCGTCAACATCCTGAGTAGCTGGGACTAGTGGTATGTCCCATTTTTTTTTTTTTTTTTTTTTTTTTTTTGTGGAGACGGGTCTATGATGTGTTGCCCAGGCTGGCCTCAAACTCCTGGCCTCAAGCAGTCCTCCACCTCGGCCTCCAAGGGTGCTGGGATTACAGGCATGAGTCACCACACCCAGCTCTGTCTTTCCTTAAATAGCACATTAAAGATGTGATTTCTTGTTTCCCTGAGTTTAAATGCCACCAATATGACAGGAGTGTTACTTTTATCATTTGTTGTAGGCACACACAATTTTGGTTACATTTGGGATTATGCAGGATTTTACGAGTTACATTGGAAACCTAATAACCAGATCTAACATTGTTAAGGAGAACGTATTTCTGTCTTAAAATCTCAGATGTATAGCCCGTTCTGTGGCTGGATATTTCTTATAATGCCGATATTTCTTAGTGAATACCAAGCAGAAATAGGTGGTGGGAAAATCTGGCTACAGAGAGGTCATTTTGTGCTAAATATTTAAAGGGCACTAAAGTATGATCCAGGTAGCAGAAAGAAAGCCTTAGGATCAGCAATCTAATAAACCTCCGACACGTGTATCCACGTATCTAGTCAGGAAACATAGCACTATGGTGATAACCACAGTCACATCCTTTGTAGGCCAGCCACTGTGGGAGGCTCCAGGAATAAGATGGTGGGAAGGGCGAACGTGGACCTTACAGTCCAAAGAAGTCATCTCTCAGAGAAGCCTGAGTGTAGCCCAGGTGCGTAGGCCATGGCGAGTGCTGGGAAGGAAAGATAGAGGCCACCCACAGGCCTGCTGGTACCTCACCTGTGTGGAAGCTGGACAATCTGTGGGGCCCAGATACAGCTACAGGCAGGCTGAGGCCCTGACATGGGTTCTTCAGAAGCACTGTTTCCAACTCATCCGTATTAGTAAAATTACTCTGATAAATGTCAGTAATCATATTTTTACATCAGTTTGATTTATCCCAAAATGAATAATCAAAGTCTTCATCTACGAGGCTTTTTTTCTGGAGTGGGCCCCAAAATATAAGACTTGGGTTATTTTAAGAGTTATCACCATGTTTATATTTTGCCGCCAGCTTATAACATTATATATGAGCACTTGAGTGAAGCCCATGTTATCGTTAAGAGTTCTAAATGCTATTGTTATTGGTGATGATAACAATATGAGGGATTATGGATCAACTTTGTGCCTGGCATAGAGTCCAGAAATAAACATGAACTGAATCTCAAAATTCTTTACAAAGTAAACGTGAGCAGCGCTGCAGAAAGAACTCACAACTGCACAAAGGTGAAGAAAAGAATCTCCCACACAATGGACATATTTAAAGGCAAGAGATTGTGTCAGAAGCAGAGGCCCATGCCTGTAATCCCAGCACTTTGGGAGGCCAAAGTGGGCAGATCACTTGAGGTCAGGAGTTCAAGACCAGTCTGGTCAACATGTCGAAACTTCGTCTCTACTAAAAATACAAAAATTAGCCGGGCATAGTGGTGCAGGCCTGTAATCCCAGCTACTCAGAATGCTGAGGTGGGAGAATGGCTTGAACCCAAAAGCTGGAGGTTGCAGTGAGCTGAGATCACACCACTGCATCCAGCCTGGGCGACAAGAGAGACCCTGTCTCTAAAAATAATAAAAAGGGAAGAGGTTGAGCTGGTGAAGAATAGTGGGCCATCTTACATATTCATAGCTAGTTTTTATCATGTTTTCTTATGTTTGTGGAGGGATGCGGTTTGACCTGTAACATGTTCTTATTTATTTAATATAACAGATTATATTATCATGAAATTCTACTACATTTTGTGGGAAATGAGAGAACTATAACTAGTGTTAGAAAGCCTGTTTAAATGAAAAGTTTGAGATGAAATCACACAGGCAGTCACCCCCCATATGACCATGCTGGTTTGCACTGCTGGTCAGTAAATATTCACCTGCTGTCCCTCCTGTGTGGGGAGAGTGGACGTCCTTACTTTCGTGCTCGTGGGCGTGGCCAAGAGACTTACTTTGGTTGGTGGAATATGAGTGGACTGACATGGGCAGAGGCTTGACGTGTGCCTGGGCCCTTGTGCTTGCCTTTCTGTGCACCTGTATTTGGCCTAGGTAGAAAATGCCTCAGGTAGCTGTCAGTCCAAGCAGGATGAAACACACATGGTGCAAACAAACCCAGCCACAACCTGGAGCCAGATCAGCTGACATCAGTCCAGCCACAGGTGTGCAGACCGCCCATAACAGCCTTGTTGTTTGACATCGAGTTTTGACGTGTTTTGTTATGCAGCATTTCTATGATGGTAACTGACTCTTAAGATAACCAAAGTCTTATATTTTTGTTAGGAAATTTTGTTTCACATTAAACATAAAGATAGCCACAGCTGTTTAGAAGTTAGGATATCTAGAAATAAACCTCTGATTTTGAAATCAGAGATTTTACAAAATGTACTACCTTTGGAATTGAAAGGTATCACCCTCTCCAGCTGCCTGCAGTGCGTGGACCAGGCTTGCTGGATCGGACAGCTCTCCAAACCCCAGCAGCATCGCAGGCCTAGTTTGCCATGAGCCTATGATGAAAAAGCCCAGCTCATAGTAGAGCTGCTAACAGCTACCATGAAAGAGACCAGAAAATACAAAATCCTTAGCTGTGTGAGATCTAAACACAGTTAAATTAGTTCAACTGAAAAGGAATATTGTTTTGGCAGCCCTATTTCAAAAGGACAGAAGACCTCAAACCTTTGACAGTTTTCGGTTCAAGTTTTGCCTTTCTTGGAAGGCTGATTCTTTGTTGTGCCAGACAGCCAAGATTCAAGTTTAGTAGCAGGTGGGAGCCTCAATAATTTAAGCAAAATGTTGCCTCTTTCAGCCAAGGAAAATGTAGCTCACAGAGGAATGTTACTTTGGAGCATCTGAACAGAGTGGGAGTCAGAGCCACAAAACTGTCCTAGCCTCCTAGCGAAGGCAGGAATGGAGCGACCCCTCTCCCTCACTTCAGCCCCTTCGTGGCTTTCCATAGTTGAAAAGCAGGGAGTGTGGGAGAACTTTCTAGATGGTGTTAGCTTCCGAGAAGCCATCCGAAAGTTACTGTCGTTTATTTTTCTAAGTAAACAAGACAAGCCGTCACACCCCCTTTCAATTTTGGATTGAAAACAATTTGGGCTTGATTTCCTCAACCAAATTGAATTAATACACTTGCCATGTATTTTGGCTTGTAAAATTCCTTTTCATGCTATTTCATGAACATGAGAAAAACAGGGAAAGATTCAATGAAATGTACATTTTGTGGTAAAATTGGTATAACCTACCTGGAAAATTAGTCTACAGCAGTTTATTACTTTGTGAAAATTTGAAAATGCCAATTCAATGTCAAAAATAGCATATTCTACATTTCATTAACTTAATAGTGTCATTGATCTGAAAACTGATAAAATAGAACAGCATATGTAATTACCTCTGTAGTCTTTTTGAGAAATGTAAATAGTATAGACTATTAATCAGCAAAACACTCTTACACAAGGGAAATCTGTCAGGATTATTTTGTGATTTTATTTTTGCTAACCAAAATACCGTCCTTCAGCCCCTTCAGCTAGGTCTTGACATATTAAATTCTAAAAATCAGTACCGAATCTTTGTAAAATTATCTGTTGAAAAGCAGAATGTTCTAACTTTTATTCTCAAAAAAGGAAAAGCTTCCTTGAAATCAATCCAGTTCAATATTTAAATATTAAAATATCAGTAACATCATTAGCATGAAATTTTTTGACCATTGCCTTTTTGTCTGTAAGGAAGAACGAGTGTGCATGCTAACATTAGTAATTTTGTTTCCTTAATAAGTACAGCAAATCGGGAACAAAAACAAGATAAAAGGTTTTTTTTCTTAGACGGTTTCATTCGGTGTAATTTCAACTTCAAATTATAAGACCATAAATGAATGTCCTACTTCTGCATTAAAAGTGCTTGACTACTTTGTGGGATGTTTTGTGTCGATTCTTTACTAAATTATCTTGGTCGCCGTTGCTAGGTAACACCACTGGCTTCCTGCAGCTGAAAAAATGAAAGGGTTATAAGGAGCAATTCGGTATTATTAGCGTTTGTCTAAGGTTTTTTGGTTTTCTGAACTGTATATCTTAGTGTTTTCCCTTCTTTCCTAGGGAATGTCATTGTCTATGGCAATACAATTGATACTTACACCACCGTGGAGACGCTCTTGAACCTTGGCGTGAGCGGCAGCCGCATCCACCTCGTGCAGCCCCCGCCCGCCTCGAGCATCACCTGCATCAACAACTACTCGGTGGAGAGCGCGGTGGCGGATGCGCTCAGAGCCTCCGGAGTCACCATTTACCAGGATGCGATCCTGGCCCAGTGGAATGACGGCCTGCACCCAGACCCCATCTACAGCGCCTCCTTCACCGCACCCACCGAGCCTTTCAGACTCCAGTGCTCTGTAAGTGGATCCCCGCAAACCTCACCCACCAGCCAGGGACGGCGGCCACCTCCAAGGGATTTGGGGGTCTGGAAGATTGCGGGGAGGGAATTTGTAGTCGCAGATGTTGGATTTTGTTTTCTGTCTGTTCAGCTTACCTCCTGCTGGGTAACAACCCACCCTAGACCCAGTGGCATAAAGCAGCAACGATGTTTATTATTCTCTCTCCTGGTCGGGGGCTTTGGCTGGACTCAGCTGGGACATTCTCACTGGAGCGCGCTTATGCGGCTGAAGTCAGGCAGTGGGCGGGCTGGAATCCTCTCAAAAGCGCGGTCATTCACATGTCTGGCTGTTGATCCTGAATCAACTTCAGATGAGATTTTGGCCGGGACACTTAAAAGTGGCCCCTTCATGGGACTGGCTTCCTCACAACATGGTGTTTTGGGTCTGAGAGTGGTAGAGTGGAGAGAGAGGCGGTGTCAGCCGTGTCACCGTGGATGACCTGGCCTTGGAAATCAAACAGCATTCCTCCCACCACATTCTATTTGCTAGAGGCAAGTCGCTAGGACCAGCTCATATTCAAGGAGTGGGAAATTAGACCCTGCCTGTTCATGGAAGGGAGGTCAAAGAGCTTGTCATGCCCCAGGACATTCTGTCAGCTCATCATGACAGCTCTGTAAGGGGAAGTATCCCCAATTTACAGATGAGAACACTGTGGCTCTAAGTCAGTGGTGGTGCTGGTTCCCTGCCTAGGGTGGCAGGGTCCCAAGGTCTATGCTGCCGTTAACCTCTTAAGATTCTGGCAACAGCAATAGTGAGTCTTTTCCCATGACACGGAACCTCTGGCAGTGCGTATAGAGAGAGCACTTTCCTTTCCAGGTGGGTGACACCCCACCTTCCAGCCTGTGTTCTCAGAGTTTCCAGCTCAGGAGGTTAGTAGAAGCCCTCGGGGGAGACAGAGGGAAGGGGCCTGTCCATCTCACTGAGAAGCAATGGACCCTTGCTTGAAGGGGAGGCTGAGGTCAGTGTGAGGATGACGGTTGTGTAGGTCAAGGGTGTGTCTTAGCAGTTGTGATAAAGACTGCCTGCTAACATCCAGTGAGCAAGCCAGTTAGGGGCAGAGGTTCACAGCAGGCCCTTACCTAGGAGTAGGGGGTGATCAGCCTAAGTCAGGGTTCTCACTCAGGGGCTATTAAGGGTTGAGGATAGCGGCTCTCACCCCTACCCAGACCCAGAGCTCAAAGGACAGGGGCTCAAAGCAGACCGCTAAAAAAGACTAAAAAAGAAGATATTCTTTAGAATCTCTCATTTTATCCTGAGATATGTGGAAATTTTGTATTCTACTTTTTAGTGCATTCATTTATTCATTCATTACATAAATATTTATTGAATATCTGCTAGGTCCCAGGTCGTGTCCTAGGTGTTAGGGATGTAACAGTGACAAAGACAGGGTAAGTCCATTTTATTTTAAAAAGTGAGAATGTCTATATATGTATGTCTTGACACCTATTTAGGACAGGAAATATCAAATTTTTTTTTTTTTTTTGAGACCGAGTTTCACTCTTGTTACCCAGGCTGGAGTACAATGGCACAATCTTGGCTCACTGCAACCTCCGCCTCCTGGGTTCAGGCAATTCTCCTGCCTCAACCTCCTGAGTAGCTGGGATTACAGGCACACGCCACCATGCCCAGCTAATGTTTTGTATTTTCAGTAGAGACAGGGTTTCACCATGTTGACCAGGATGGTCTCGATCTCTTGACCTCGTGATCCACCCGCCTCAGCCTCCCAAAGTGCTGGGATTACAGGCTTGAGCCACCGCGCCCGGCTCAAAATATTTTTGCCCAAATTTTCCCTCAAAAATGGCAAACCTGGAGGATTGCCACATTTATCCTGGAGCACCTCTAGGTGAGCGTCTGTGCCCTCTTCAGGAAGCAGAGGCCTGAGAAAACCTCCATAAACATCCCATTGATTAGCAGCTCTTCTGATCTTCACTTTCCTATTCAGACTGGAATCAAACTCCTGACAAAAATATCTGGCAAATTAAATTGACCCTTGAACACATGAGGAGTAAGGGCACCAACCCTCCTCACAAAGTTGAAAACCCACATAGAACTTTTGACTCTCCAAAAACATAGCTACGAAAAGCCTACTGTTGACCAGAAGCCTGACCGATCACATAAACAGTTGATTATATAAACACGTTTTGTATTTTATATGTATTATATGCTCTATCCTTACAATAAAGTAAGTCAGAGTAAAGATATGAAGACAACCATAAGGAAGAGAAAATATATTTATTATTCATTAGATGGAAATGGATCATCATAAAGGTCTTCATCCTCATTGCCTTCACACTGAGTAGGCTGAGGAGAAGGAAGAGGAGGGGCGGGTCTTGCTGCCTCAGGCAGAAAAAAAAATCTATGCGTAAGTGACACGTAGTTCAAATCCATGTTGTCCAAGGTCAGCTGTAGCCTCAGCTGCCTCGATCCAAGGCACCTTCCTGCTACGTTTTCCTCCTAATGCAGTCTGGATCAGACATCAGCCTGTTTGCTGTTGTATTCTTTCTCCCACCTTCCCTGGTCTCCTTGGCATCACAGTGAATGGCCCCTGCAGATGACATTTCCCAGCCTCTATTATTCTCTAATTTTTATCTGTATGTGGCCAACAGTTTGTTCCTGTGGGAGATTAGACATGAGAAGGGGTAGTCAGGGTAGGTGTCTCTCATGCTGTCTGCTTTGGGCAGCATCTGTTAGGCCATTAAGCACCTTTTGGCAGGGATGAATGTCCATCTTCTTCACTGTGGTCTCGGTGTTGTGGATTGAATTACATCCCCCAGAAAGATATGTTGGTGTCCTAACCCTCAGTACCAGTGAACATGACCTTATTTGGAAATAGAATCTTTTTCGATATAAACAAATAAAGACAAAGTCATCCTGGGTCAAGGTGGGCCTTAAATCCGATGATCGATGTTCTTAAATAGAGAGACTTGATGGCATACAGGGACACACAATGAAGAGAGCCTCATGACAGTGGAGGCAGAGGTTGGTGTGACGACAGCTACAAGTCATGGAAGGGCAGGAATTGCTAGCAACCGCCAGGAACTAGGAAGAGGCAGGGAAGGCTTCTTCCCTAGAGCCTCTGGAGGGAGCGTGGTCCTGACAATACCTGGATTCAGACTTCTAGTCTCCAGAACTGTGAAATAATACATTTCTCTTGTCGTGAGCTACCCAGTTTGTGGTACTTCATTACAGCAGCCCTAGAAAACTAAAGCAGGTGATGTTACAAGTGTATGTACCTACTTAAACTATCATTTTTATAACTGGAATCATACATTTTCTATTTGGCTTCCTTCACTCAGCATGGTGATTTTGAGATTCAATATAGTTCTGTGTATCAATAGTTCATTCCTTTTTATGGCTGAATAGTATTCCATTGTATGTATATATCTCATTTTGTTTATTCATTGGCCTGCTATGCACATTTATACATGTCTTTGTGTGGATATTTTTATTTCTGTTATCTAGAAATCTAAAGATGTCTAAGTCATATGACAGGTGGATGTTGACCTTTTTAAGAAGTTGCCATGTTGCTCTCCAAAGTAGCTATACCATTTTACGTTTCCATCAGCAATGTAGGCGAGTTCCAGATGCTCCAAGTCCTTGTTAGCACTTGGTATTGTCAGTCTAATTTTAGCCACACTTGTGGGTGTGGCATGGTGCATCATTGAGGTTTTTTTTTTTTTTTAGATGGAGTCTCACTCTGTCGCCAGGCTGGAGTGCAGTGGCGCAATCCTGGCTCACTGCAACCTCCGCCTCCCTGGTTCAAGCAATTATCCTGCCTCAGCCTCCCAAATAGCTGGGACTACAGGCACGCACCACCACGCCCAGCTAATTTTTGTATTTTTAGTAGAGACGGGGTTTCACCGTGTTGGCCAGGATGGGCTGCATCTCATAACCTCGTGATCCGCCCGCCTTGGCCTCCCAAAGGTTGTGATTTTTTAATTTGTGGTTTCCTGACGATTAATTATGTTTGGCATCTTTTCATGTCTTTAGTAGCCATTAGTATTTCTCCTTTTTGTGAAGTGTTCAAGCTATTATAAATGTATTTAAAATTCTTAAATTTCCAATTGATCACTGCTAGTTTACAAAATGTGATGTATTTTGTATATAAACATTGTAACCTGAAACTTTGCTACATCACTATTAGCTTTCGTAGCTGCTTTTTAGGTCCATAAACAGTCATGCATATAGAGGCAGTTTTAATACTTCTTTCCTGTTATTTAGGTCTTTTATTTCAGTTACTTGCCTTATTCAATGCACTAGGACCTACAATGCAATGTTGAATAAAAGTGGGGGAAACAGACATCCTTGCCTTGTTCCACATCCCAGGGAGAACTTTTAGGCTTTCACTGTTAAGTACGAGAGAATTTGGCTTTGGATTTTTCTTTGGTGCTTTTTATCACACTGAAGAAGTTACCTTCTATTCCTAGTTTGTTTGGAGGTTTTATCATGAATGGCTGTTGAATTTTGTTAAGTGAATTTTCCATATTTCTTAAAAAGAAATATTTTCTTAAAATTAAGAAATATTTCTTAGAAAGAAATATGGAAATTTTCTTCTTAATTCTTTAATAAAGTTAATTACATTGATCAATTTTTAGAAATGTTCAGCCAAACTTAATTAAATCTCTGGAATAAACCCTAATTGGTCATAATGCATTATCTTTCTGTATATTGTTAAATGTTATTTGCCAATATGTTTTAATAATTTTCTAAACTATTTTGCAACTATATTCATGAGAGATGGTGATCTATAATTTTCTATTTTTGTAATGTCCTTGTAAGATTTTGGTGTTCAAGCCATGTTGGCCTCATAAAAAAAATTTGGGCAATGTTCCCTCCTTATTTATTTTCTGAAAAAGTTTGCACAAGATTGGTATTTTTTCTTTCTTGGATGTTTGACGGAATTAACCAGGGAAACAATCTGGGCCTGGAGTTTATATTGTTGAAAGGCTTTTGATAACAAATTTATTTTTTTAACTAGACGTAAGGCTACTCAAATTTTGTGCTTCTTCTATAAGTTTTTGTAAGTTGCAATTTTTAAGAAATGTGTCTATTTCATTTAAGTTTGTCAGATTTGTTGGCATTAAGTTTTTCACATATGATTTTATTATCTGTTTGATGTCTAGGATCTGCAGTAATAACCCCTCATTTACTCCTGATATTGGCGAGTTGTGTTCAGTCTTTCTGACTCTCTTTCTCTCTCTCTCCCAGTGTACATAGGGAATTGTCAATTGTATTGATCTTTTTCAATTAAACAGCATTTGAGTCTGTTAATTTTCTCTATTATCTGTCAGTTTTCTCCTCCATTGATTTCTGCTCTTAATTATTTTCTTCTTTCTTCTTGCTTTGGATTTACTTTACCCTTCTTTTTTCTAGTTCCCTAAGATAGTGTTTTAAGTCATTGATTTATATAAGCATTTCAGCTGTAAGTTTTCCATTATGTTTTAGCTGCATCCCATAAACTTATACATTAACTTTTCATTATCACTTAGTTCAAAATATTTTTAAATTTCCCTGTGATTTTTTTATTGAACGTTGGATTATTTAGAAGTGTATTGTCTAATATTCAAATATTTAAAGTTTTCCTAAATGTTATATTTTTAATTGATTTCTACTTTAGTGTTGTTATGATCAGAGAATAGTGTTTTAAGATTTATGGCCAGGCACAGTGGCTCATGCCTGTAATCCCAGCACTTTGGGAGGCCGAAGTGGGCAGCTCACTTGAGGTCAGGAGTTCGAGACCAACCTGGCCAACCGGGTGAAACCTCATCTCTACTAAAAATATGAAAATTAGCGTGACATGGTGGTGCATGCCTGTAATCCCAGCTACTCGGGAGGCTGAGGCGGGTGAATCATTTGAACCCAGGAGGTGGGGCCACTGCATTCAGGCCTGGGCAACAGAGCGAGACTCTGTCTCAACAACAACAAAAGATTTATTGAGACTTGTTTTATGTCCAAGCATATGGACTAATTTTGTGAACATATAAGGAATATATATTATGTGCTTGTTGAGTTTAATGTTCTATAAATAACAGTTCAGTATGGTGATAGCGATGTTAGACACTCATATGTCTTTACTGATATTTTTGTCTCATTCTGTCAATTGCTGAGAGAAGGGTGTTAAAACTTCTTACTATTATTGTAGAAGTTTCTGTTTTTCCTTTTAATTCTTTCAATTTTTGCTTTATCTTTTTGGGGGCTCTGTTATTAAGCCCATGAGCATTTATAACTGTTAAATCTGCCTTGTGAATTGTGCCTTTTATCATTATGAAATGTCCTTTATCTCTGATATTGAATAATATCCCTTAAGGTCCAGATTATGTGATATTAACATGACCATTCCATTCTTTTTATACTTACTGTTTGCATGATATATTTCCCATCCATTTATTTTTTACTTATCTATGCCTTTGTGTCTAAAGTGTGTCTCTTGTAGGCATCATAAAGGTTATATTAGTATTTTTAGTGTGACATAACAAATTACACAAATTTGGCAGGTTAAAACAACATTCATTTACTAGCTTATAGCTTTGTAAGTCAGAAATGCAGGCAAGGTGTGGCTGGCTTCTCTGCTTAGGGATCCTCGAGGCTCAAATCAAGGTGCCAATAAGGCTGTATTGTATCTGGAGCTTGGAGTCCTCTTCCAAGCTTATGTGATAGTGATAGAACTTAATTCCTTGCAGCTGAGGACTGAGGTCCTCATTTCCTTGCTGGCCCAGCCAGGGGCCAGTCTCAGCTCCTAGATACCATTCATATTTCTTGCCTCAGGACCCCTTCTATCTTGAATCCAGCAACAGAGAATCTTATTCATGTCAAATTCCCTTCACATTTCAAATCTTTCTTCAGGAAAAGCCTGGTCCCTTTTAAGGGTTTACCTGATCAGGTCAGACCCACCGAGCATGATCTCCCTGTCTTAAAGTCACATGTGCCATATTAACATCACCTTACACCTTCACAGTTCACACTTGTACTTAAGGAAGAGGCAGGAATCTTGGGGGTCATCTTAGACTTCTACCTACCACATGCTTTTTATCCTTTCTATCTCTGCATTTTATTTAAAGTACTTAGACCATTAATATTTAATGTAATTACTGATATGATTAGATTTAGATCTACCATTTTATTATTTGCTTACTGTTTGTCCCCTCTTCTTTTTTTTTCTGTTTCCCCTTGCCTGCTTTCTATAGGATTATTAGAGTATTTTTTAGTAGTCTATTTCAACTGGCTTTTTAACTATATCTTATTTTTTTAGTGATTGCTCTATGGATTATAATACACATCAGCAATCTTTCATGTTCAATAGAGTTGATTTGTACCATTTCACATAAAATGTAAAAACCTTGCAGCTATGCAGTTCCTTCTCCCCATATTCTGGATGTCTATTTTGTTAACAGCCATTCTGTAGACTACATCTACGCAGGTTGAAAAATCAGTAAGACAATATTGTAATCTTTCTTTTAAGGTCACATATATTTCGAAGAATTAAAAAGAAGAGTCTTTCATACTCAGATATTTTCTAGTTTTCTTGTTCTATATTCCTTTTTGAAAATCCAAGTCTCCCTTCAGCCTGAACAGCCCGTAGAGCATCTATGGTATTGTAGGTCTCCTAAAAAGTAATCCTCTAGTTTTGCTCCATCTGAAAATATGTGTTGCCTTCACTCTTAAAGTTTATTTTCACTGAATATAGAATTCTGGGATAATAGGTTATTTTTTTTTTCAGCACTTGAAGATGCTTTTCCACCGTCTTCTGACATCCATGCATTTTTGTTTTAAAATCTGCACTCATTTAAAACGTTCCCCTATATGTCTTTTTCCATTGGCTGCTTTCAGAGTCTCCTCTTTATCCTTGGTTTTCAGCGGTTTGACGCTGTGGATATTCTGTGTTGACTATGTCTCTAAGCATGGGGGTTTTGTTTGTTTTAGTTGTCTTGTTTGGGGCAATTCTTGAATCTGTAAATTTATGATTTTCACTAAATTTAACAAGTTATTGGCCATTTTTTCTTATCCCATCCTTCTGTCTTCTCCTTCTGGGATTCCAATTACATATCTGTTAGAGTGTTTTATATTGTTCCCTGGGGCTCTAAGGCTCTGTTTATTTGTTTCCATCTCTTTTTTCTCTTTCTCACTATTCTTCAAATTGGATAGTTTCTATTGATATAACTCCAAGTTCACTGACTCTTTCCTATATCATTTGTATTTTTCTATTGACGTATAAGATGACTACAGCTCACTCTCTAAAAAAAAAAAAAAAAAAAAGCCTCTAAATTGAGGCCAGACACAGCAGCTCACACCTGTAATCCTAGCACTTTGGGAGGCCAAGGTGGTTGGATCGCCTCAGCTCAGGAATTCAAGACCAACCTAGGCAATATGGTGAAGGCCGTCTCTACAAAAAAAAGCACCAAAATTAGCCAAGTATGGTGGCATGCACCTGTAGTTCCAGCTACATGGTGGGGGCTGAGGCAGAAGGATCTCTTGAACCCAGGTGGTAAAGCTGCAGTGAGATGAGATCTTGCCACTGCCCTCCAGCCTGAGTGACAAAGTGAGACCCTGTTTCCAAAAAAAAAAAAGACTAAATTAAGTGCCTGTATGTTGAAATAGGGAGAAAAAATAATTTAAAAAACAAACTTTAAAAAGAAAACCTCTAAAATAAGGGAAATTATCCCCATTCTGGTCATTTCTCCAAGCTTGTACTCTAATATCCAAGCTACCCAAACTTTTAAATACTAATAAGAATCCTCTTATATCAGAATTTACAGTTATTATCAGTAGGAGGATCCATCTCAGGTGGTTATGCCACCAAGGCAGGAGCAGAACTCTCTTGAAATTGGTGTTTTGTCCCCATATCAAAGCCTGTCCACACCCTGCCTGATGGTGCTGCCTCCTGGGCTCTTAGCAGGTGGCCCAGGCTCCAGCAACGTTAGGCTGCAGTGACAGTGGCTCTCAAGGCAGACTTTCCCGTCTTGTCAGCATTCATCTCTCCAACTAGATCATGAGCTCCATGCTGATGTTTTTCACCAAGACATTCTGGGGACCTTGCAAAGTGCCTGGCACAAGAAGTGCTTGTCTGAATGTATGAATGAATGAGGTTTATCAGACCACTAACTCCCACCGTTCTCCCTAGCTAACCAAGGGATTTTGTTCTCCTTAATCAGAATCACCAACATAAGTAGTCTTAAAATAGGTACTCAGAACATCAGTGTGGCCAGGCATTTCCTCTTTCTATTTGTACCCAATATGTAATATCCAGTTGGCATTACAGAAGTACATAGGCTGTATTTGCGAGGTCTGTAACTTGGAACACATGTTCCTATTAACAGTGTTGGTTTTGCTTATTCAGTTTTCAGTCTAGTTGACAAACTCCTATGAAACCCCAAATGTAGCCAAAATTGTGAATGCCTACATTAAAAGAGTATAACTAAACGTTACTGCAATACTAGTAATTTTTAAAACCCAGAAAAACAAGAACTAGTATATTTAATATGCTACTTAACAAAAAGTAGGCTTAATTAGAAAAAGAAAACTGGGTAGGTAGAAAAACTTCCGTAAGGATGCTGAAGGAGACTTCTGAACATTTTCAAGGACTCAAGAAGTTGATGGTACTGTTTTTATGTATAATTTAAATTCAAATCAGGTATCTTTCTATATATGTATCTGGGTAGGAAATCTGTTTTTTTATAGAGATTGGGAAAGACAGGGAGAAAGCAAAAAAGGAGTGTAGGGAAACAGATTCAGAACCAGAGAGAGACTCAGAGAAATATATTTTCCTGTGGCCACTGGGTAAGAGTTATAAGACAGGAAAAAAGTAAAAGACTTAAAGAAGCTCCCTGGGATGGGATTAGAAAACTGAGTTAATAAAGACAGAGCAAGGACGCAGAGCATGTTGGCTCCTTGTGAGAGAGCCAAGGACATCACACAGAGGATGGATCTGAGTCCCACCGTCTAATAGAACCTTCTTCAAGACAGAAATCGGCTGTATCTGCACCGCCCGATATGGTAGCCACTAGCCACCTATAGCTATGAGCACTTGAAATGGGCTACTGTAACTGAGGAATGAAATTTTTTGTTATATTTAACTTAAATTGATTTAGATGTAAATATATGTAGACATGCATGACTAGTGGCTACAACAGGATCAGAAAGCTTCCTGAACCATTCGTGGGTGGGTGTAAGGCAGGAGTACTGAAGGAGCAGGCTACCTCTTGCCCAGGGACAGCTGATGTCTACACAGAGTGGAACAGGTAAGGGGGGTAAAGCAGGAATGTGAAGGAAGCAGGGAGATGGCCATCAGTATGATTGGGACCCATGTCTTATGTTCATTTTTTAGCATGCTTTTAATAAGGTGGCAGATTATTTTTGGTAAAAATAGAATCAATTGAACTTACTTCATTTTGTCAGACAACTAAAGACAAAGACAACTAACTTGCACTGCTTTAGTGACTTTCAACATCAGGATGGAAGATGATGGCCAGACGAGCATGAGAAAGTGTTGAAATTTGAGCACAGAATGGCATGGGCATCATGTAAAGGGGTCGGTGGCCCCTCTACTTAAGGCACCCTTGCACAGTGCCTGGCATATGGTAGATATGCCATCAATATTTCTTGAATGACTCTCTGTCATATCAGGGCAAGAAGCAGCAAGGCAGGAACCCAGACCTAGTAGATATAGAGACTGATGAAGCACCCATTTCTGGAGCATCATAAAGGGTCAGGCTTACTGGGTTTTAAAAGTTAGCAATGGGCCGGGCGCGGTGGCTCACACTTGTAATCCCAGCACTTCGGGAGGCTGAAGCAGGTGGATCACGAGGTCAAGAGATCAAGACCATCCAGGCCAGCATGGTGAAACCCCGTCTCTACTAAAAAATACAAAAATTAGCTGGGTGTGGTGGTGCGCACCTATATTCCCAGCTACTTGGGAGGCTGAGGCAGGAGAGTTGCTTGAACCAAGGAGGCGGAGATTGCAGTGAGCCGAGATTGAACCACTGCACTCCAGCCTGGTACCTGGAGACAGAGTGAGACTCTGTCTCAAAAAAAAAAAAAAAAGTTAGCAATGGGCAGTCTGAAAACTGAAGACTGGATGAGGTCACCCCAAGAAGGAACCTGCAGATACGTGAGTGTCAGACAGGAAGGGAAAGAGGATGGAGGCTGAGCTAGAGCTGTTCAAAATGTAGGAGCATGAGGGGAAGGCAGGATCTGTATAAATATAAACCCTCTTATATGGAAAAACCACTCACTCTGTGGGAGATATTTCATCACTTGGCATCCTTCTCTCCACTGGATGTCTAAATGGAGTGAATAAAAGAGTGACATTTGGGAATCTTAATGTGTTTTTCATACCCAAGACAATCTATCTCTCATACACACACAAGCAACATGGTAACAAACTTTGTTTATGTATTTTTGTACCCCAAATAATAAAACGCCCTGGAGAATAGTCACACTCTTGAGAAGGTTAAAAAAAAAAAAGAGTGATAACTGGATATTTCTGTGATTTTTCAATTTGTAGATGTTTTTCAGCTTCTGTGAGAAGAAGGTGGATTACGAAACATTTAAAGCACTCAATGATGCGTGTCTTGTGTATGACGGTCGACTTGTGATTGATACCAGCTTCCACACCAATGACATAGCCATCAGAGCTGCTGGCTCCCTCACCAAATTCTCCAATAGATATTACTCAAATGAGTGGACTCACAGCAACTTCAGTTCCAAAGAAATTGGCTTCCAGTTGGCAGCAGCTATGCTATATCTCTTCGATCCAACCCTTGAGCCTGTGACCGAGCCACCAGCTGATCTTGACCGGCTCATCCCCATGTACAAAGGAGCCAAGATTCAAGGTAGACTTCCTTCTCCTTGATAAAGCCACAGATTAGGTATGGGTCAGCAGTCAGGCCAGTCCTCCAGGTTTCTCTTAGGGTTGGGGAAAAGGCTCCTTGGTACCTCAATGGGTTGCCACAGAGACAGAGAAAGGGTCTATCTAACTTCTGAAGCATTTATTACAAACCTGGAATCATTGTTATTATGGCTATTTGCATTTGAGCATTTATTAGGGACCACATCCTAAATGGGGTTCCCATTTTACAGATGAGGAAACAGAAAAGGGGATGATTATTAACTTGTCTGGATGTCTCACAGCTGGAAAGTGATGGTTTGCCCTGGCCTCTTACCCAAAACTTCCATTTTCACTGTTAAGTTCAGAGATAAGGAGACCCTTCCAGACAGCCAGGCCTCAGTCTGCTCTTGGGATGGATAAGCTTAACCATTTGCAGCTGTAAAGCAGTGCACTTTTATCCTGTAAACCTTTTTGGCCCCTAGGGAGGAGATGATTTCATGAGTAATGCAGGGTTCCTTCATGTTTAGGGGGTGTGAGAAATACCTTTGAAAATGGTGTTTCTGAATGTTGTGGACCTTCTACCAGAAAAATGCACTAATTTATAAAATTATGTGTTCACTTCCTGGAGGCTTGTGGATGAACCCACAAAGGTCTACGTAGACCCCCAGGGTGTCCACGGAGCCCAGTCCAGTCAACAGAATGCCAGACTACAGAGACAAAAGCCCCCCCCCATGCCATCATTGTCTTCCTCTTCCTAACTAGGCAGCCCCACAGGATCTTGCGTTGCTTCTCACTCTGGGTGAGAGCTGAGGAAAGGTGATGGTGTGGGCAGGCAAGAGGAAGGAGGGCGGCCAGAAGCCAGAGCTGGCACAGGCCCACACCTCAGGGACAAGCCAAAATACTAGGAACTCGATAATGACAGTTTCTGAAACATTGAACAAAGAACTTTGTTGACGGTCCTAATTAAATTCAATTTTTTAATATTTTGGCTACGTTTTGGAGAAGTGATGAGGAATAGGAATGCCATATGCAACATTTAAGGCTTCTAAAGGTCTTGATCTGGTTTTGGCAGATATGGGTTAGGGTGTGGGGAGCTACGGATAATCACAGGATACACAAGATTGGCTTGGAGCATCCTGGAGCATTGGTGGCTCCATTATGGGATATCGTGTCACTTTCACATCGATTTGGTTAAATAAATGTCAGCCACCCCAGGGAATTCCTTGCTGTTAGCGGCACTTTAGTGGAAAAGTTTGAGGAGCATACACCACTGCAAGCGTCTGTTTGTCCTGTGGTGAAAATGTGAGCTCTGTGACTCACCTCATTCATGATTAATTTTACTGTAAATGGAAAACTTGCTGTCTCCTCTAGGGGGCATTCTTCCCGGGTCTTACCATTATCTGCATATTGCCAAGCCTGCCATTCCAACTCCCTTGAAGACACAAATGGCACAGCCTGATTATGTAAGTATTATTTCTGAATTTCATTTTGCTTTCAAATACAAAACCTTGTTTATAAGAGCATGAAATTCTTTACTTGGAGTCTTTAGCGTGTTGGTCCACACATTAGAAGCCTGCTGGAGTAGTCATCCCCCAAGATGGCCCTCAGTGACTCTTGTGCCTTGGTCTTCATGCCCTTGTGTGGCCCCTCCCACACCGAGTAGGGCTGACCTGTGTAGCCAGCGGGGTATTGGGGAAAGGACTGTGTGACTTCCAAGGTCAGGTCAGGTCAAGAAAGATACCGTAGCTTCCAACTTGCACACTTCTAGATGACTTGCTGCCATGCTGTAGGGACCCCTTTAAAAAGGTCCATGTGGCAGGAAATTGAGGATTCCTGCACCAGCCATGATCAATTTACCGGTTGCCGGGCAGATGAGTGCACCACCTTGGAAGTTGATCCTCCAGCCTCATTCAAGCCTTCAGGTGGCCGCAGCTGCAGCCAGCGTCTTGGCTGAAAACATGAAAAGCCTTGAGCCAGCACCCCCCAGCTAAGCCACTCTCCGCTCCTGACTCCCAGAGACCATGAGATAACAAAAATTTATTGTTGTTTTAAGCCATTACTTTTTTTCCCCCCATTTATTTATTTTATTGCATTTTAGGTTTTGGGGTACATGTGAAGAACATGCAAAATTGTTGCATAGGTACACACGTGGCAGTGTGATTTGCTGCCTTCCTCCGCATCACCTACATCTGGCATTTCTCCCCTTGCTATCTCTCCCCAGCTCCCCACCCCCCACCGTCCCTCCCCTATTTCCCCCCAACTGACCCCAGTGTGTAGTGCTCCCCTCCCTGTGTCCATGTATCCCATTACTGGGTATATATCCAAAGGATTACAAATCGTTCTACTATAAGGACACGTGCACACGAATGTTCATTGCAGCACTGTTTACAATAGCAAAGACCTGGAACCAACCCAAATGCCCATCGACAATAGACTGGATAGGGAAAATGTGGCACATATACACCATGGAATATTATGCAGCCATCAGAAACGATGAGTTTGGGTCCTTTGTAGGGACATGGATGAACCTGGAAACCATCATTCTCAGCAAACTGACAGAAGAGCAGAAGATCAAACACTGCATGTTCTCACTCATAGGCGGGTGTTGAACAATGAGCCATTACTTTTTTTAATAGACTTTATTTTTTTAGAGCTGACTTTATTTTTTTAGAGCCGTTTTGGGTTCATAACAAAATTGAGCAGAGATGCAAAGCTTTCCCATATACCCCCAACCCTTCAGCAGACATATAGCCTCCTCCACTATCAACATCCCCCACCAGTGATATATTTCTTACAATTAATTAACCTACACTGGCACATTATTATCAGCCAAAGCCCATAGTTCACATCAGGGTTCACTCTTGGTTTTGTCCATTCTGTGGGTTTGGACAAATGGATAATGACACATATCCACCATTACAGGATCACACAGAGCAGCTTCACTGCCCTGAGAACCCTCTGTGTGCTGCCTGTCTGTCCCTTCCTCTGTCCTAAGGCCTGGCCGCTACTGATCTTTTTGCTGTCTCAGTCACTTTGCCTTTTCCAAAATGTCATATAGTTGGAATCATACAGTCTTTAGACTTTTCAGGTTGGCTTCTTTCACTTAGTCATATGCATTTAAGCTTCCTCTATATCTCTTCACGGCTTGACGGCTCGTTTCTTATTGGCACTGAGTGATCCTCTGTTGTCTGGACGTATCTGTTTATTTATGCATTCACCTACTGAAGGATATTAAGCCTCTACATTTTGAGGCAACCTGGGATGCTTCGATAAATAACTGAAATATCCACTTTCATGTCAGTGGAGCAGGTAGATTGCTTAGCATCTGGAATGGCCGTGGAGACTCCACTGTTTTCCTCCCTTCCAGGAAAAGCAGAAGCTGTGCATATGGGAATTCCCCTGTTTAAAGGACACAGGTGGTTGGTCAGTTGAAGAGCTTCTCTAATAAGATTCTCTGACACATGGTCCCAGCCTGGTGTGTGTTGTCATCTGGGGCCTTCCTTTTGCATATGTCACATTGGCTTTTTAGTCGATGAGGTGGACTGGAAGCTGTCTACTTAACTCCATTCCCATTTTCTTCTCCTGAATATTTTTGAGGGTGAACAAGATGACCAACTTAAAATAAACACATTTTCCAGGTTTCCTTAAGGACAGGGACAGCCATGTGGCAGGTTCTGGCCAATGAGATGTAAGTAGAAGCTCTTGGAAATTTCCTTAAAAGGGAGCAGACTCAAATGGCACAGGTTCTGGTCTCTTCACCTCTCTCAATTCCAGCTGTTCCATTTCCTTCCCATGGACGTTGAACAAGCTCTTCAATATCTCTGCATTTCTGAGATCGCTGGGGAGCATATATATGAAAGGGGGCAGACTCAAATAGCACAGGCTACGGGCTCTTCGCCCTTCTCAATCCCAGCTATCCCATTTCCTTCCCATGGACCTTGACCAAGTTCTTCAATGTCTCTGCATTTCTGGGATTGCTGGGGGGCATATAAAAGCAACACCGGAACAAAACACGTAGCCAGTAAGTGGTGAAGGTGGTTGTTTTCATCGTTATTCCAGATAAATAATGAAACCCAGATCTTCCAGGAAAAGGGTAAATGCTGTGTGTTTAAAACTTACTTTCCTTCGCCTTTCCCAGATTATTTTAGTTGTCCTGCACACATGGTCTGATGCAAAATTGTCTTATAATAAATGATCATCACTTATTATAGATCATCATAAATGCTGTTCCAGTTTCTATTGCTGTGTAAAAAACACTTAGTGGCATAAAACAGCCATTTGATCCTGCTCACAGATTCTGTGACAGGGCACAGTGAGTACAGCTTGTCTCTGCTCCACACTATCCAGAGCCTTAGTTGAGCAGACTGGAGAGTTAGATCAATGGTCCGGATCATCTGAGGGCTGGTTTACTAAATCTGAAGGCTTGTTACTCAGCTGAGCTGGGATGACTCGGGGACAGGAAGTGCTCACTACAACCTCCCCACCTGGGCTGTCCTCACGTGCCTGGGCTTCCTTACAGCATGGTGGCCTCAGAATAGCCAGACTGCTCACATGGTGGCTCTGGGCTCCAAATGCACGTGTTATTGTGCAAGTTGGAAGCTGCATTGCCTTTTGTGACTCAGCCTCAAAAGTCACACGACATCACTTCTCCCACTCCCTCTGTTGGAGCAGTCACAGCAACCACTGAGATTCAAGGGGTGGGGGATAGAGAATCCATCTCTCAAGGCAGAGAGTGTCAAGGTCATATTGCAGGACAGTGTGTGGGATGGGGAAATTGTCATGGCATCTTTGGAAAGTACAATCTGCCACCAATGAGGTGGGGCATGAGGTAAATAGGATAAAGCCCAGAGTATTCACAGGATAAGCACTTTGATCATTACAGATAAATAACTTGAGTCTAATATGCACAAGAGCTAGAACATATTGCACTTGGTTTTAGCCAGAACCAGATACTTCAAGGACAGTGCATGATTTCCTACATGTGGTGTCGTTTATTTATGAGCCACTGACTCTCTAAATAAAGTCAGAGGAGGAGCCAAAAGGAGTTTTTAGATAATGAGAGCTTTAATAAGAGTGCAACTTAAATAGATTCTTTGGCTGGTGCTATGACAGTATGTGAACAGGACCCCTGACTTTAATTAACCATTTTGCCAGGTGGGCCTCCTTTTTAATTAGTACAGAAGATCTAAACAGATTTTTTCTTCCATTTTATTATCCAAAAAAAAAAAAAAAATGTAGGACGGCTCCATGGCAATCTTTTGGGGCTGGAATTAATTTGATTAAGTGAAATTGTTGCCAAAATGGTCAGGCAGTCACCTAAATATAGCCAATTGATCAAGAATGGAGTCCATTGAACAATATTTCACCAGAGGGATTGAATTACTATTCATACACTAGATGTAGCACAGACAAATCTTATCAGATGTTTATAGTGCTCGCTAATTGGAATATTTAAGTCAGAAGATACTGTAGTAATTCATGAGCTCTTTGAGAGGTAACCTGACAAAAGGAAGAAAGGGGACCCCAAGTCGTCTACATAATAAACTAATTTACAGATTCCAGTCCACATGCTTTGTTGGCGAATATACCACAGAATAAAGAAATTTGTCACAACAAATTCTGCCTTGGATACCATCAAATTTAAAATTGTGTGTTCATCGTGAGAGCTGGGAACTTGATTTCTTGAACACCGAGTCTGACTAATCCTGTGTCTTCCATTTGGCATGAATTCCAGAGCCATTTTCCAACCTTTGTCAAAATCATAAAGAAACTCAAAAGGATAATTGTATTCAGGGAAAAAAAGAAGAAGAAAAACCATGTCAGAATCAGGGACTCCATCAAAATTTTAAATTTAATATCCACATTTTTAAACAATTTACTCTTATACTTAAAATAGGGGAAGACGCCAGGCATACGCTACCACATTGGAAGGTTGTGAAATAATCGTCCTGACCCCAGAACCCCTCACCATGTGAGCAGGGCTGGGAGGTGCCCTGTGACATCACTAGTGGAGCAGCTTTCTGTGAGCCATTGCAGAAAGACTTCTGGGCTTCACTGGCTTATCGTGTTCTGTCAGCGACTGTGAACAGGAATGCCCTGCACTACAAGAGTAATTTGTGTCTAAGAAGCCCCTGTATGAGTGAATTATATTTAACGTTAATACAACATATTTGGAGGCACTCTCAGTTCCCAGATGGCCCCTCCAGTGATGGTAATGTAGTGCCAGATCTCCTTAAAGTGGACACTGTTCCTTCCTTCCAAAGTTGAGATCAGCCATCAGTGCAGCCTCCTCATCGCTTTCTCTAGCGTGGCTTCTTTGGGACTCCAAGCCTTCCTCTCTGTGAAGCACTGTATCATAGGATCATGCAGACGAAACTTAGGGAGGACGCCAAAAGGTGATAATTCAGTGTTTACGTTTAAAAGTAAGACCAAAAAAAGCAACAGGTCCATAATTTTTTTAAAAAATCACGAAAAATGATGCTGATGATAGACTGTCAGGGAACAGGATGACATTTAAGGGCACAAAGTGCTCGGGCTGTCACTGCTATCAGCCTGCAGCGGGCAGGGCTCCTCAAGGACTTGTCAAGTCACTACCAACTAAGTGACCATGACTGTCGTCTTGAGGTGCACAGCCTGGACTCCATACGTGAAATCCAAGTCAGCGCTTCTAAACATAAAGAAGTCCTTATAAGCTGAAGGCGGGGGATTGTAAGCTGAAGTGAGACTTTTGGCAAAGTCAGGATTTGTTAACCACACGGGCGGATCTCAAGGGGTGCCCCCTTGACACCTGGGCTCCCTTTTTTAATCACTTCGCACAATGAAACATAAAAGGAGGAGGAGGCCTGGGGAAGCCTGGCAGATAAAACTGTGCCAGTCTGTGGTGCATCCTCTCCCCGACACCAGCCTCACTGCCATGGTGCAGGAGCTGCCCCTCCTTGGAACGCACCTGCAGCTTTCCAGCTTTTTCACCAGTCATCCCCTACTGTGATGCGGACCCCTACCCCTGGGTTCCAGAAGCCAAACCTAAAGCTGCTGTTTCTAAACACAACTGGGCTTTCAAGCCTTGTGTTTAATTTAGAAATACACGCGGAGGTCACATACTTCACAGTCTGTATATCTACATAGATTTTAATTCTGAAATACTGCTGAATATCCCAGGCCATCAGGTAAAGTTGACACCAGGGGTTATTCTGTGAGGTCATGCGCCCCCAACCCCACCTGGTGCAATGGTGGGAGTCATTGCTTAGACTGCCAAGTCAAGACTTGAGAAAGCACACGCGAATGAGCAAAAGCCCATGGGGCATCCAGGCCTAGAGAGAGGCCTGTGGAAGGAGCCGAGGGCAAGGGGTTAGCAGAGGAGGAGGCCAGGCCCCTGCAGCCAGAGGCTCAGGCCTGGCTTTTTCCAAACTCTTCTCCAGAGGAGCCCGCCCTTCCACACCAACTTCTTCCTGGAGCCTGCTTCCTTCCTTCCTCCCTTCCTTCCTTCCTTCCTTCCTTCCTTCCCTCCCTTCCTTCCTTTCTTCCCTCTTTCCCTCCTTTCCTTCCTTCCTTCCCTCCTTCTCTTCCTTCCTTCCCTCCCTCCCTTCCCTTTTTTTCCTCCCTTCCCTCCTTTCTTCCCTCCCTCCCTTCCCTCCTTCCTTCCCTCCCTTTCTTCCTTCCTTCCTTCTTTCCTTCCCTTCCTTCCTTTCTTCTTTCTTTCCTTCGTTTCTTCTTTCCTTCCTTTTTCCTTCCCTCCCTCCTTTCCTCCTTCCCTCCCCTCCCCTCCTCTCTCCTCCCCTTCCCTGCCTTCTCTTCCATTCTTCCTTTATTACTTTCTCGCTCCCTCCCTCTCGCCCTCAATTTGCTCATCAAAAAATCTAGTTTCTTGCCATGGCACAGCCTGAGTATTTAAAAATAACTTGTCCTCACTTTAGAAGTAATGATCAGTTTTTAAAAATGAGAAACTGCATAGTCAGATAACCATAAGGTTAAACAATAAAAATCATCCAGTCTCTCAACCGCAGAAAGTGACCATTAACATTTTGTGAAAATGTTGATACAAAACAAATGAAATGATACTGTGCACCTTTGTGAACTACTTCTACAGTATAAAATGTACTGTGAACGTATCTCCCTGCTGTGAAATATATTTGAACACTAATTTTTTAAAATGTGTTGCCCTCCATTATGGGGGGCATTGTTTTGTTGGATAATATTTTAATGAGTTTGGATTTTTTTAAGCACTTTGTTATGTTGTTAGGTTTCCCATCTATCCATCCATTTCTATAAATGAAGGACCACTTCCATCTCCCTTGAGGTACCGTCCTCCAGCCCAGTTGTTCCTCCCCGCAAACGCCCAGTGTCTCACACACATACCTGGGGTTGGCCCAGGACTCACCCGCCGTGCCTCCTGCCTATCTCGCCTTGTACCTTTACAGCCGGCTGAGCCCCCCAGGGCTTTGCCATGTGATACCCAGACACCCACCAGTTGCCTGTATTTATTTAAAAGTTAAACTGTGTGTCCTTGTTTAGACAAAATCCCCAGGTGATGTCCAGAACTAAGTAAATGTTTGGGATCCGGGTGGTCCAAATTGCCTTGGATTTCTAAATGCCACATTCAAGTTCGGAAGAGAAGCTTAAATCTATATGCACTCAGAAAACATTTATTGAGCGTTACTGTGTACTGAGGTCAGAGTCGAGGGCTGTAGTCAAGGTTCAGCCACCTCCCGCAAAACCCACGTTTGTCCACAGAGGCTTCCCACTGCCTGAGCCAGTGGGGAGCTGTCCGGGGCCCAAATAGAAAAAGTTATCGTGGCATGGAATTGGAGCAGCATCTATCCTTGTCACCTGGGCTCATGTGGCAGTTGTAGCTGGTTTCTACGGAACAGAAAGTCACGAATCCACACCTTCAGCAATTTATAAACTAGAAAGCCACTTGCAGAATGTGTATGTGTATCTCCCGTAGCCTTGAACGTCCTTCCTGGGAACAGATCTTTTCAAATGACTGACGCTGCCCAATTCCTGCCATCAGGCATGGCCTTTTATGTGTTTCTTTTGTTCAAGTAAGCTTGAAAATAACTGAAATTATTTCTGATCAGTTTTGACTAGGAGGTTTTTCTCAGAATGATGCTGTGGAAGCTAAGAAATTTAACAGTGTTAAAACACCTCAGAGGAGAGAATAAACCCAGTTCCATTTATTAGCTGGGTGTGCAGTATTAATAGAGGATGGGTTGTAACCTAGCAACTAGTTTAGAAACACAGAACAAGGCAATCACCGTTTAAAATATCCTGAAGAACATTTAGTCACTGAGTCCAAGTATGTGGTTTCTGACACACTGTTACCTTCTGCTGAGCTTGGTCAATATCTATTACTGTTATTTGCAATGAAGGATAAGATATAACCTGTCTGTTATATTTGAAAAAATAAACTGCTATGATAAAGTTCCTAAAATTCAGAGATGTTTCTAATGTTGTTTTTCTGATCCACATCCTGCCTCCAGGGTTTACAAATAGTGACTGGTAGTGCAGAAAATGGGACTTACTTCCGAATTCATATTAACAAGTATAAAATGGTGGAAACCATCACATGCCTTTCTAAGGAGCCCTTCCCCGCCTCCAACTACATCCGCCTGTTTGGCCAGCATGAGCAGCTCCTCAACAACCTGTGTGCTCGGTACAATGAAAACCTGATCACAGATCTCTATAGGTAAGTTGGACGTTGCATTTCACTACGGGGAAATACAAATATATAACGTCTCATGAATGAGGGACGTGTGTTGTGATGTACCAGAGAGCAAAACGGGAATCGCTGAGAGAAGCCAAGTGGCAGAAGTTTCATTCTAACGAAGAACATCTGAGGCTAATGTGGGCTGGGAAGCAGTGAGTCACAGGAGGGAGGACATGGACTCCAGATGTATCCACACATGGCCCCTGTGGCCATACCAGGGCCTGGACCCCAGGTACAACCAAGCCCCCCATGGACAGGCTCGGAGGAGATGATATCCAAGTCCCTTTCCACGTGGGACTGTCAAGAGCAGTGGTCAGAAATGCCGGAGGTAGATTTGGGAACAGCATGTGGAAGGGTCTGATCCTGATGGGACTCATGGGACAGGGTGTTGCGACTCCAGCCTTCCTCCTCATGGCATGTGTTCAGGCAGGCTCAGGGTGGCCATTTGTCCAGGGTATTGTTAAGGGAATTCCTACACTGACAGGCTGGGGAGACTTGAAACCTTAGTCTTTTGAAACTCTTGAGACATACTTCATCCTATCCAATAGGAAGGCATAGAATTTCCAAGTGGAAATCTACCTCTAAATGTAGCCTGCTTCTTAGCAAAGTTAGGAGACTTTCCGTCTATTCACAAAGCAAGGTGTTGCAGAGCCAGCACTAGATACAAACGTGGAATGAAAACCGTGCAGTTCCAGTGTTCTCAACACCCATAGAAGCAATTGCCAGGATAGCCAACAATCTCTCTTGCCTCTTAAATTTTTTTAAATTGTAGAATGCATCATACAAATAAAAAAGTATGTGAAGTATGTATGGACTTTAAAGGGAAGAATAATGCTGGAACTCTACGGGTCCACTGCCTAGTGAAGAAATAATGGCTTATATTAGCAGGCAGGAAGTCCCTCTCTGATCACCCCACCATCTCCTAGGAGATAGCCACTGTCCTGAGGTTTGAGTTTTTCATTCTGTTGCCTATAAAGCAAGGATCACTGAACTTCTTCTATAAAGGGCAGATATAGCCTCAGTTGCAAGTCCTCAACTCTGCATTTGTAGTGAGATAGAAGCCATAGATGATGTGTAAACAAATGGACACAGCTGCGTCCCAAGAAAGCTTCATTCGCCAAAATGGGCATTGGGCCGGATTTGCTCTCAGTCGTACTTTGTCAACAGTTGTTTTAAAGATGTGTACATAGACACATGTGATTTCCTAAATAATATTTGAGTTTACCTTGCCTACTTCTGACTCAGTTTATAGCTTATCAAAGAAAGCGAGTGTTCAGTTTGCACTGTGTTGGTGAGAACCATCCAGGATGATGTCTGTAGCTGTGGTTCATTCATTCTCCCTGCTGTGTGGTATTCCATCATGTAATGGTCACGATTCAGCCATGGATTTTCCTGTTGACTGTGTTGACACTGGTTCCGGTTCAGGGCTGTTACGGTCGGACGTTGTGAACGTTGTGGATGTACCTCATGTGCAGAAACTCTCTAGATATCCTAGTCCTAGAACTGCCGGGTCACAGGACATGCACATCTTCAGCTTCACTAGTTGATGCCCAGATGTTTCCCAAGTGTGGTCACGTGCCATATAGACTTTCCAGTCAACAATGAACTACATATACAATCGTGGTCCCATAAGATAATAATGAAACTGAAAAATTTCCATCTCCAAGGGCCACCTTCCTATCGCCTAACACAACACATGAGCCACGTGTTTTGTGTGATGCTGAGGTGAACAAACCTACTGTACTGCCCCGTTGGTGTAAAAGTATAGCACACAGTTATGTTCACTGCAGAACACTTCAAATGGTAATAAGTGACCATGTTACTGGTTTATGTATTTACTAGACTATACGTTTGATTGTTATTTTCAAGTGTATGCCTTCTACTTATGAGAAAAGGTTAACTCAGTCTCAGATAGGTCCTTTGAGGGGTATTCAGAAGGCATTACTGTCACAGGAGATGGCAGCTCCATGTGTGTTATTGCCCCTGAAGCCCTTCCAGTGGGGCAAGATGTGGAGGGGAAGACAGTGATCTTGAGGTCCTGACCCTGTGTAGGCCTAGGATAATGTGTGTGTTTGTGTCTTGGTTTTTAACAAAAAGTTTAAAACGTAAAAAATAAAATTGTAAATAGAAAAAACTGCATAGAGTAAGGACACGAATATTTTTGAATAGCTATACAATGTGCTATGGGAGTTTTTTGTTTGTTTTCTTTTTGTTTTTGAGATGGAGTCTTGCTGTTGCCCAGGCTGGAGTGCAGTGGCATAATCTGGGTTCATAGAAGCCTCCACCTCCTGGCTTCAAGTGATTCTCCTGCCTCAGCCTCTCAAATTGCTGGGATTACAGGCACGTGCCACCACATCTGGCTAATTTTTGCATTTTCAGTAGAGACAGAGTTTCACCATGTTGGCCAGGCTGGTCTCAAATTCCCAACCTCAGGTGATCCACCCGCCTTGGCCTCCCAAAGTGCTGGGATTACAGGAATGAGCCACCACGCCCGGCCTTGTGCTTGTGTTTTAAGCTAAGTGCTATTATTACAAAAGAGTCAAAAAGTTGTAACAAAATAAGATTATGAAGTACAAAGAGTAAGCTAAGGTTAACTTATTATTAAAGAATAAGAAAGATAGAAAAACACATTTCTATAAATTTAGTGTAGACTAAATGTACTGTTTATAGTATCTTCAGTATTATACGGTAATGTCCGAGGCCTTCACACTCACCGCTCACTCACTCACTAACTGCCCTAGAGCAACTTCCAGTCCTGTAAGCTCCGTTCGTGGTAAGTACCCTCTACAGGTATACTCTTCTAAAATGCTTTATACTATATTTTTGCTGTACCTTTTCTATGTTTAGATACACAAACAGTTACCATGGAGTTACAATTGCCTACGGTATTCAGTGCAAAAACTTGTGCAAGTTTGTAGCCTAGGAGCAACAGGGGCATACTCGATAGGTGTGTGGTAGTAGGCTAGACCATCTAGGTTTGTGTAAGTGCACTCACGGATGGTTGCCAGCAAAGCGTTTCTCAGGATCTGTTCCCGTCGTTAAGTGACACATGACTGTCGTATTTATTTATTTATTTATATTTTATTGCATTTTAGGTTTGGGGCTACATGTGAATAACATGGAAGATTGTTGCATAGGCACACACATGGCAAGGTGATTTGCTGCCTTCCTTCCCATCACCTATATCTGGCATTTCTCCCCATGTTATCCCTCCCCAACTCCCTACCCCCCACTGTCCCTCCCCTCGTTCCCCCCACAGACCCCAGTGTGTGATGCTCCCCTCCCTGTGTCCATGTTTTCTCATTGTTCATCACCTGCCTGTGAGTGAGAAAATGTGGTGTTTGATTTTCGGTACTTGTGTCAGTTTGCTGAGAATGATGGTTTCCAGGTTCATCCATGTCCCTACAAAGGACACGAACTCATCGTTTTTTATGGCTGCATAGTATTCCATGGTGTATATGTGCCACATTTTCCCTGGCCAGTCTATCGTCCATGGGCATTTGGGTTGGTTCCAGGTCTTTGCTATTGTAAACAGTGCTGCAATGAACATTCGTGTGAATGTGTCCTTATAATAGAATGATTTATAATCCTTTGGATATATACCCAATAATGGGATTGCTGGGTCAAATGGAATTGCTATTTCTAGGTCCTTGAGGAATCGCCACACTGTCTTCCACAATGGTTGAACTAATTTACACTGCCACCAACAGTGTAAAAGTGTTCCTATTTCTCCACATCCTCTCCAGCATCTGTTGTCTCCAGATTTTTTAATGATCGCCATTCTAACTGGTGTGAGATGGTATCTCAGTGTCATTTTGATTTGCATTTCTCTACTGACCAGTGATGATGAGCATTTTTTCATTTGTTTGTTGGCCTCATATATGTCTTCTTTTGTAAAGTGTCTGTTCATATCGTTTGCCTACTTTTGGATGGGTTTGTTTGTTTTTTTCTTGTAAATCTGTTTAAGTTCTTTGTAGATTCTGGATATTAGCCCTTTGTCAGATGGGTAGATTGCAAAAAATTTTTCCCATTCTTTTGGTTGCTGGTTCACTCTAATGACTGTTTCTTTTGCTATACAGAAGCTCTAGAGTTTGATTAGGTCCCATGACTGTCATATTTATTTAAACTTTTCCCAGCAGTGAATGAGAGCTCCTCTTGCTCCACAGACCTGCCAAACCTTGGTACTGTTAAATTTGGCCAGTCTAGTGGCACACAAAGTTATCCTCCCGGGGCTTTAATGTACCCTTCCCCACTTAATGATGCAGTTAACTGCCTTTTCATTTGTTCATGGTTCATTTGTGGTGGTTTCTGTGAAATGCTGATTCATATTTGTTCGTGGAGTGGGGGTGTCTTCTCATTATTGATTCACAGTAGTCATTTATAAACAAATTGGGGAGAAACTTGTGTTGGTTATATATTTTTAACCAACTTTGAAGCTTGTCTTTTTGCTTTCTTTATGATGTCAACAATATTCTTAATTTAATAGAATGTTTGCCTTCTTCAAGAGCATCTTGGATACTTTTGTCCTTTCCCTCTTATAATAGTTTTGTAATCAACTTGTCAAGATCCATGACAAGCCCCATTGGATTTGATAAGAAATGCATTAAATCATAGATCAATTAGGCAAGAATTGACATCTTTGATATTCAGTCCAGTATCATAACATAGTATAGCTCTCAATTTAAGTATTCTTTAATGTCTTTCAATAAAGGTTTATCATTTTATCCATGAATGGCTTGCACAGTTTCTGTTTCATATGATCCAAGATGCTTTATATTGTTCTTTCTGTTATAAATATCATTTTTTATGAATTGCTGCTTGTGTATAGAAATTCACTAATTTTTGGATGGTTCTGTATCCTGGAAATCTGAGATAATTTACCTATTGATTTTTAGATTTTCCAAATAGAAAAATATCATCTGCAAATAGTGACAGCTTCATTTCTTCTTTTCCAACTTTTATAATATTTATTTTCTTTTCTCACCTTACTGCACTGGCTAAGATTTGTAATAAAAAGATCGGCCAGGTGCGGTAGCTCACACCTGTAATCCCAGCACTTTGGGAGGCCGAGGCAGGCAGATCACCGTAGATTGGGAGTTTGAGACCAGTTTGGCCAAGATGGGAAAACCCCCTCTCTACTAAAAATGCGAAAATTAGCTGGGTGTGCTGGCTTGTACCTGTAATCCCAGCTACTCGAGAGGCTGGAGCATGAGAATCACTTGAATCCGGGAGGCAGAGGTTGCGATGAGCTGAGATTGCTCCACTGCACTCCAGCCTGGGTGAAAGAGTAAGATTTTTGTCTCAAAAATAAATAAATAAATAAAAATAAAAAGTGGAGTAGAGGCAGTGAGGGATGGCACCTTTGCACCATTCTTAATCTGAAAGAGGAAGGGGTCAAGATTAAGTGTGTAATAGTTGCCATATGTGTTTTTTATAGATGTTCTTTATGGGATTAAGAAAGTTCCTTTTGATTACTGGTTTTGTAAGCATTCTTATCATAAATGGATTTTTATTTTTATTTTTCAGAAAGGGCACTTAGTCCCTGAAAACTTTTATGTGTAAGGATACCTTCCCGATGCTTTCAAATATAAACTACGTATTGTTAAGTATTAAACGTCAAAATCATGAGCTGTCCCTCCTCAAATCTTTGTAGACTTGGCTCCAATATTTATCTTAAATAATGAAAAACACAAATATTTTTAAAACGAATTCATTTGCTCCTTCACTTATATATAGGGTTTTATTGTTGTGGTCAACCTTACCCAAAATATTTTAGTTAGGGGAGAATCAGTTGTTTGTTACAGAAAGCTTTTGGTTGGTGGGGAATGATATGCTAAGACTTTCTGGAAAAAAAAAAAATGTTTCACATTTGACCGTATTCAAAGTCCTACCTGGTTTGCTTCTTTCTAAATAGAAGGTGATTCTGAAACAGACGGACTTGGTGAGTTTGAGACTACAGCAGGTGCTGCTGTTAACTGACGATAGTAATCATTTCAAAAGTTAATTAGATTTGAGATGAGTGTTTGGGATGGCAAAACGGGGTGACAGCGGATATCAGGAGGTGCCGATGGACGTCGTCCGAAAGGAGCAGGGGCAGGAAGGTGGCTGCCAGTCATTTCTAAGTGAGTCCTGAGAGCAGCGCTGCGCCTTGTCAGTGGCTCCAGGCTGTGCTCGTAGGCACATGCAGCTGCGGCCACATTCTTCTCAAGTGCCACGAAATGCTGCCAGGTCCTAGTGCTCATTTTTGGCCCAGCACTCCTACCCTGTCTGTTGTCAGACCGGCTGGCGAGGCTCCTTCCAAGCAGGGTGAATGGTTGAGCTGATTTTGGCCGCGATATGATTACCGATTGTTTTCCTGACCTTGGCAGCGTCAGCACCCTCTCTTGTTCAGAACAGGCACGTTTTATTTGCACACTTCCATCCGCCGTGGCTGGGGCACCTTCCTCGGCGCTCGCTGCTGCCAGGAAGGCTGACAGTTAACCAGCTGCACGGTTCTTCTGCAAGTCAGGCACGACTTCAGTTCAGTTCCTCTCCGCGTTCGGAGAAACCCTCTGGATCCTTCCTCTCCACCTCCCCCTATCTATTCTCACTCCGTCGAGGGCCAAAGCAGTGCAGGCACTAGCTGTGCCAGTGGGAGCCGTGGCAGCCCTGAGGGTCAGGTGTTGCTGTGGTAGCCGAGGCCTCCCCGGCAGACCCTGGCTGCCTGCGAGGGGCTCACTTGGAGCCATATGGGGACACGAGGTGGCGGCCGAGCTGTCAGCCACCATGAGGCACAGGCAGACAGCTGTCACGGGACCACAATAAGCGAAGGTTCTGCCGCCCAGGCTGGCTTGGATTCCACCGATATTTTATTCTTTGTTTTCACCTCTGAGTGCCAGTACAAACCACTGGCACTGAAGAGAGAGAGAACTAATCCACCATTGGTGACTGTGTGTGTGTGTGTGTGTGTGTGTGTGTGTGTGTGAAAGAGAGAGAGAGGGAGAGAGAGAGAGAGAGGGAGAGAGAGAGAGAGAGGGAGAGAGAGAGAGAGGGGTTGATCAATTGATTGATTTACTACTTTGGAAAATGAATAGAGCCAATTTTATATCATTTGTTGCTTTCTGACCCAACCAGCATTTAAAGTCACACAAATATGTTACTAAAAATCTTCCTTTTCCCAATCTTCCCCTTAAAAACATTTCTGTCCCCACAGGCCTCACTCATGCACACTCACACATGTGCACACACTCATGCACACTCGCACAACACTCATATCCACCCACACACACGCACAGTCACACGCTCACACACACCTGCATCTTCCTCTCTGAAACCTCGCAGTTCTGTCCTCACCCCCGACAAGTCCTTGGCAGTATTTAGAATGGCAGCACCTTCTGCCCTGCTGAAAATGCTCCTCCCTTCAGGACACTGGGGCGAAAGGAACGTCAATGAGGGTGTGGAGAAGTGGGAAATGGGAGCTGGGTTGGAGAGGAGAGGGGAGGCTGAGCGGCTTCCTGAGATGCCGCCTGTCAAGGACCTTAACAAGCCTGTCCCGTGTCTTCTCGGCTTTCTTGACTCTGCTTCATCTTCTTTTAACCCCACTTATTGATGACCCTGCAAAAGAGAGGTCTCACCAACCGAATCTCGCCCTTCTTCACCTTAATTAGCAGCCTGTGCATCCTTTATCCTGGTGATGTGAATAGGTGTTGCCTTAGCTTCTTTGTATGAGCCCATCAGGTACTCACAAACCTTGATTAAACCTTCTCTTTTCACATCTTAATACGCTGAGCTCTCAAAGACTGCCCTGCGCCGCCACCGCCTCCACACACACTCCAGTGGCCTACATTCGGAGACCCAGTGCTGCTGTGCAGTGTTCTCAATGGGGTTCGAGCAGCCCTCTCAAAGGCTGCCGTTACCTTTTTGAACTCAGAGGCTCCAGTTCTTCCTTTAGAAAAGCCACCCGTGTTATCTGTCTTTGGAGCTGCAAAACAGGATGCTGCCAGCCCATGTGGCCCCCAAATTTATTGATTTGACTCCAGTTGGAATCATTTGATCATGACTGTAACATGTTTTTCTGTTCTCTGTAGTCAGCAGCCTTTTGCTGTGTCCGATATTAAATTGCACACTACATTCCAGGAGACTGTTTTTCCAGGTTTATCAAAATCTTCTTGAACAATGACTGCCCACTCCAGCTTCTCAACTTTTTGGTCCATACCTAAAAGGTGGTGGATGGTAATCCTCCGAATATATCCCCCCCCCACCTCACCCCACACATGCTTCCCTGCGGCCTTGTGCCACACCACTGACCTGCTCTCTGTAGACTCTGTAAAGGTTCCTTTCACTTCAGATAGTGCCAGTTCTGTGTGACAGCCTCGCAAAGAATCCTTTCCGAAATGATTTGCTAAAATCAAAATCCATTCTCTTCCTTTTGCTTCCCACTCATTCAATTACAGGCTATTTCTCCGCCCTCATAAAAGGCAATCGAGGTCAGTTTGCTCACATACTCTGGGGATTCCTCACTGATCACGCCTTGGCCTCCTTGCTCCAACAGGCAGATCCCTACCCAGAGATGCTTCTCCTACTATTCCACAGGCCACGAGGCCAAACTCAAATTTTTGAACCTTACTTGTTCCCAAGATGGTCAACCTTAGATCTGGAAGTGTAGACCAAGGAGGAGGCCAGAGTCCGCTGGCCACAAAGTGTATCCGTTCTTATCGACGGTCCTGTTTTCCGATCTTTTCTAGTGTATGTTACCCTCTCACATCTTCCCACTATGGCATTTGTGTGGTACCAACCTTTCCTGAGATGAAAGGTGAGGCCGTGTTTGAACTGCTCTGAAGTTATAGCCAGCACATGTCCCTCCAGATATTCATGCCAAAGATTATAGTGTGGAAGAACAGACTCAACCATTTGCATAGTCCAAAATGAATGTTCAGAGAAATGAACACAGGGAGTTCTGTGTGAAGTATGAACTTTTAAAAACCTACCTCATTTACCATGAAAATAGCACTTGGCGTATCATGTTAGGATTTATTGGAAAGGCTTGGATTGAGATTTTTTTTATGGTTTTGAGGTATCAGGAATGTATAAATTCTGATTTCAAGTGCCTCAGTCTCACTAGTGTTAGTAAGAATCTTTGCCTGGAGGACAGTGCCTGTGAATGAATGAAAGAAGCATGAGTATCCCCTCTAGCAGCCAAGATTTTGTTTTATGTTTAAGGCTTTTATTACCGAGAATGTAAGAAATGAATGAGGAAATTGAGCCCCGGTTAACATCAATCTGAAGTTGGGAATGAGTGGGGAGCCTCTGCCTATTAACAGGTAACTCTCCACCAGGATTCCTCACCCCGCTTGGTCAACGTGCACTCCCACAGTCCTTACACCACCCTTCCCGGCAGCAGAGGAAGGCGTTGGCATTCTCCCTGGCTGTGCAAGAAAACCAGTGCTTTCATTATTTGAAAGGAAATGTGTACATTTAAATCACATATTAATACTCGGGGTGGAGAGTTTCAGCACAGGGATGGCCCTGCATCCCAGAAGACCGTGCTGAAATGTGAACTGTACATGGGACAAATCACATGCAGTGTGAAACACACTTCATACATGCCTGTTGACCCATATCTGCAACATTACTAAAAACAAATAAACAAACAAATGAAAAAAAAACCTCAACTTTTCACCAAGCTTTATAAAAACAAAGAAACACTTCATGGTGAGCCCACCACTGCCACCTCTCAGTTACCTCTCGCTGCCCCGCCCCCCGCCTTCTTACCTGCCACCCTGACCACCCTCTTTGTCCTGTGACCCGGTGCACGCTTGGTATATATCTTAAGAGAATTTACTTTGAAACTCCTACAATCTGTAAAAGCAAATCATCACTTCCCTTTCTTTAGTGTGGAAAGGACACTAGACTAAGACCAACAGAGGGGTCAAATTCCTGCGTTCCTGCTTATCAGCTTTGTGAACTTGAGCAAGCCATTTAATCTCATTGAGCATTAGTTTCCTCACGAATAAGATGGAGATGTAATCCATGATAAATCTTCCCACATCATGGGATAAAAGTATATGTTGGGCCGGGAGCGGTGACTCGTTGCTGGAATACCAGCCCTTTGGGAGGCCAAGGAAGGTGGATCACAAGATCAAGAGATCAAGATCATCCTGGCCAATGTGGTGAAACCCCGTCTCTATTAAAAATAAAAAAATTAGCTGGGCATGATGGTGCATGCCTGTAGTCCCAGCTACTCAGCAGACTGAGGCAGGAGAATCACTTGAACCTGGGAGGTGGAGGCTGTGTTGAGCTGAGATTGTGCCACTGTACTCCAGCCTGGGCAACAGAGAGAGACTCTGTCTCAAAAAAAAAAAAAAAGTATATTTAATGGAAACTAAAGTACAAGTGCAAAAAGTTCTTTGAAGTATGTAAAGTACTACACAAGGGCAGAGTTTTGTAATGACTTTAACTCGTGTGTTCATGTGCACTACACGTCAATATTAGCCTTTATGGAGAGACAGAAACACTTCCAGCCTTTTATGCGGTATTCCCTCCCCCTCCCAAATTAATACAAATTTAGGAAAATGCAGTGCTTCCTTTAATAATTTAAATGAGCAAATGCATTTAAATTGAGTTAGTGTATATGCTTGCTATATCTTATTTTGAAAATTGTGTGGTAGTATATATTGAATATGATTGTTTTCAGTCATGGGCTAAGAAAATAATTTCTTTAAAGAGAGGTCATTATCAATAATTAAATAAGTGAGAAATCTGGTGCTTTACTTAGAATAAATGTGCTGAGTCAATAATGTACCTCCAGGGCACTTTATAGCAAAGGGATGGATCAAATGCTTCTACATAAGCTTCACTTAAAAATGATTTCATTTCAAGCCACTGGACACCCAAAGCAGACTAGGTCTTGAATCCCATTTAAAATTTCAAATTAAGAGCTGTTTGAGTTATAAAGTGTGTCTAGAATCTAATATCATACAGTTTTAAAAGCTACTTTGGAACATTGTTTCATGCATTGTCAATAATCACAAATACTTTAGACCTGCACTGTCCACAGCAGTCAACTGCCCCATGTGACAAGTGGCTACCATATCAGACAGCAGAGAATAGAACATCTCCATTGTTGTGGAAAGCTGTGTTGGATGGTGCTGCTGTAGACCAGTCACCTCCACGGAATTTGTAGAGGGTGCGTTGGACGTAGCATCTATGAACAATCATTCCCTAAAATGCTAATGGCCAGCCCTATTTGGGTCCGAGTTTCAGACATGCCAGTGTGGTAGCGAACAGATGCATGCTCAGTGAGGACCCAATGGAGATGGAGGAGGTGATTTCTCTCCGTGCCTGCTTTTGTGGGGTCAGTTAAAGAACATTCTCCCCAGATCATGTCCCAGAGGTGTACAGATGGGGAAGGGGGCAGTTGTAGGAGAAGGGGCAGAGCTTTCTGGGGCACTTGGTTATTCTACAGGCCTTACAAGGTCTGTAGCATTCGGCCTTGCTAGGTGAGATAAAAATTCCATCTCATCCTATCCGTGTACTTGTTTGAAGCTCAGCTGGCCAACCCCAGGCAGCCTGGTACTTCCCTGCCAGAGATATCAAGACAACCTTGGTTACTAACATCCTGTCTTGTTATCAGAGCTCAAGTCTTGATCTGGGGTTTAGGAATGCTGACTGATGTGCTCAGAACTGACTTCGGTCCCTCTGCACATCTTTATAAAACTGCTGTTCTTTTCAAACCTGTGCAGCAGGAGTTAAAGTCCTTTATAGATTTTCTTCCTCCATTTCATTACATATCCATCTGGCAGCATGTGGTTGAGGGTATTATTTATGAGTTTAAAATAATAGCTGATGAGCCGTGGTTATCTTGAAGGCTGCTAAGCTGCTTTAATATAAATACTTTTTGCTGAACTCCAACAAATGAGTTGTTTTATTGTTGTTGGAACTGTGAAAATAAATGCATTTCAGAAATCATGTTCTCAGTCTACTGAGCCATGAGAAGGAACTGGCCAGCCTGCCTGAATTTTTTATGGCAAACTAACAATTGCAAAGAGACACTTTGAAGCCAGCTGGGCAGCAGGAAGTCACAGGTGCAACCTTCTTCTCCTTCCCCCCAGACCTGAGTCTTTGTAGGGTTCTTTTTGAGGGCTATTTAATTAAGCATATTTGTTTAATTTAAAAATTTTTCCACTACAAAAGCAATATGTGTTTATTACAGAAAATGTAGAAAAATATTTCCAACGCAGAGTAGAATATAAAACCTATGCCGGAGCCCACTACCCAGAACCTATTTCAGATGATTGCATCAGGAGATGAAAAGGACTGAAGGGGAACTGCTGTTTGCTCCTAGAAGTAAGACCTGCAGCAAGCTTGCAAACAGCACAGCTCTCCTCCCTGGGAACCCAGGAGCCAGGCAGACCCTACCTACAGCCCTGCACACTCGCCTCGTACAAGGGAGGCAAGTGAGAACCAGAGTGAGCGGGCTTTCCACATGTCACAACCAAGACAGTGGCACCAATAGGACAGGAACCAGAGTTTCCTGGCTCTCTAATTTCCTTCATACAGGACAAATGGGAGTAGGGTTTCCGTCATGCAATGACCATTCTTTAGAAAAAGCAGTTGTTGTGTTTGACTCATCATTTAGCTATCATAAGAAGATTGGCCAAAAACAAAAAATTATGTTTGGGACATGAGAATAATTTTGCTTCTCTGATAAAATACCTCAGGAGATACCCAGGATAATTCATGTGTGGAGGAAGAAAATAGTGGAACTTCTATTTGTATTTTTATCTTAAAAAAAACAAACAAACAGAAATCATGTTTTATTAGTATTCAAAGCACACACATGGGTGCCCTCTTGGGCCAGATGGAAGACAGCTGTGCATCCTACATAACCTCAACACACTCACCATAATGGAACAGTGTCACAGCTTGGAGGGGCCAACCTTATTAGTTAGTTTTGTTTTTTGTTTGTTTGCTTGTTTGTTTTAGAGATGGAGTCTCACTCTGTCACCCAGGCTGGAGTGCAATGACACAGTCTTGGCTCACTGCAACTTCTGCCTCCTGGGTTCAAGCTATTCTCCTGCTTCAGTCTCCTGAGTATCTGGGATTACAGGCATGCACCACCACGTCCTGCTAATTTTTGTATTTTTAGTAGAGACAGGGTTTCACCATGTTGCCCAGGCTGGTCTTGAACTCCTGACCTCAGGTGATTCACCTGCCTTGGCCTCCCAGAGTGCTGGGATTACAGGTGTGAGCCACCACATCCAGCCCATATTAGTTAACTTTGGAACCTACTGCAGCTTTTGTGTATCTGGTTCTGGTCTTAACTAAACTAACTCCCCACAAAATCGACATGAACACTTAATGGATTGTTCAAAAGAAACTACAGATTGCAAAGCCTGGCAAAGCAGGCACACACGAACCAGGAAAGGGCAGGGCCAGCTCATCTCCTCTTCCTCAACCACACTGTGAGTAAGTACCATGGTCATCTCTCAGGGTTCCATTGCAGACAGCACAATCCTCTCTGGCCCGTTTAAACAGAAAGCAATGTACTGCCTGTTATGGGGGCTTTATGCAATTCCTTGAATGGGCTGGAGGAGCCGGCTTTAGACTGTCTTCCATGAAAAAGTCAGAAAATGGCTCTAGCTGATCTGCCACAGTGAGGAATTTGTGGAAGTGAGAAACTGCCACAACACTTGCTAGTTCCATGGCCAATCCTCTCTGCCATAATCCACACCAGCAAAATGGGTACACTAAGCCCTGATCTCTGCTCCCATGGGATTCTAATACAGCTGACACCAAGTACTGCCACAGCCAGGCTTGCCAGAAAAAGCAAGAAATGCAGTGGATGCATCTCTTCCTCATGGTGTTCCGTGGAGTGGAGGCAGAGTCTCCTTATCAGGGTGTTCGTGTTCATCCTCCACGTTTCTACATGAAACTCAGTCCCATGTAGAACCTACACTGGACCTGAGTCTGGAAATTGTAGTCTTTCACTTCCCAGCCTGTGGTATTTTGGCTAAATCATGCTACACAGTATCTTGAGTGTGGCTGGCAGAAACAGTCCACAGTATCTCTCTTAGCAAACTAATCAACCTTGACCAGAAGTCAGCCTCCCAAAAATGTAAAACTGTCAAGAAGATCCTTTGGAGTTTGTATTTATATCTACTACCAGTAAGGATAATGGCTGCCCTAAGGTCTGCAAAACCCTTACCCAAAATCCTAGGAGCAGATGTTGTGGAATTCAATAATTGTTTTCAAATTTTGGGGTGAACCAGACTTTGCCTCCCACCTGAATCGACTAAATAGCTGCCAAAATGGAAGAAACAAATTTTTAAAAAGATATTGGACATCAGACAATGAAGGACAGTGATCTTTGAGAGATGGAAAACACGTAAGGTGAACCCGATGGTTGATCCAGCTGATGGCCTTGAGAGAGTTCCCAGCCCACAGCAAAGGGAAGTGGAGCCCAAGGAGAGCCCTAAGTTGAGGAGAGGGAGCTGAGTCTGGGGAGACCAAGGCAGGCAGAGTTGTCAGGACATAGTACTGGAAAGGAGAGCGTTGCACAGAGAGAGAAGCTTGGAGATGTGCAGAAGCCTCCCTGGGAGCATTCAGTTGACTACTGATCTGTCCATGTGGGTGAGGAAACTGCAAGGCAGGGGAAAGAACCACTCAAAAGGATTAGAAAAAGCATGACAGCGTCTAATGCTCACACAAGGCTGGGAACGCTGCCTGTTCCCACCAGCCAGACTTGAGAACTTTAAGATGAACGAGGCGATGGGTAGGGTACACAAAAGGGACCCATCTCAGTAGCAGGGAATAACTAATCCTAAACCAAACATTGCCCCAGTCCCACCTAACAAGTCATGAAAGCAAGCCATGAATATATCAAATGCTTTCCAAGTAACTTACCTACATCTGAAAATCAATTTAAGAATGTTTATAGGAGTACTGAAAATTTCCACACCTAACAAAATAATACAACTTCTGACACTAATCAAAAAATTACTGGGAAGGCAAAGAAACAAGAAAATACAACCCACAATGAGGAGAAAAATCGGTCAACAAAACCAATCAGAACTGATGCAGATGTTAGAATTAGCAGACACGCATGTTGAAACTGCTATTATAACTGTATTCCACATGATTAAAAAGGTAAGATGTGGAAGACGTATATAAGACTCATATCAAACTTTTGGAGCTGAAGCTACAATGTCTGAGATGAGAACTGCACTCAATGCGATTAATTACAGATTAGACCTTGCTGGGAAAAGAAGTAAACTTGAAGACATAATTGAAAGTGCCCAAAATAAAACACACAGAGAGAAAAGAATGTAAAACCATGAGCAGGGTATCAGTGAGGAAGGGGGCAACTTCAAGTGGCCTCAAGAAATAATGACCAGAACTTTCCCAAATTTGATGAAAGCCTACAAACCTGAGAAGCTCAATGAATCTCAATCATAAACAACGTAAAGAAAACGACCCCAAGGCATATCATAATCAAACTTCAAAACCCGTGATAAAGTCTTAAAAGCAACAAGAGACAATAAGCACATTCTTTAAAGAGGAGTGAGATGAAATGACAACAGATTCCTCATCAGAAATAATGCAAGCCAGAAAACAGTGGAGCAATGTTGTTAACATACTGTTTTTCTTTCAAATTTTAGAATGCGTTTATTAGATATTATATAACAGCTCCAGTAGAAGACATGCCATACCCCCCATATTACACTGACCACCCCACCCATGCCAACCAGCATCCCTTGAGTTATTCTTTATCTCATTAGCCTATTTAACTTCTCTATTGGCTTACTCTCTGCCAACTGATAGCCTTACTTATGGCCCCAGTGCTGTGGGCTGAATTATGTCCCCTCACTAAATGTATATATTGAAGCCTTAACCCCCTATGTGGCTGTATCTGGACATAGGGTCTTTAGGAGGTAATTAAGATTTAATGAGATCATAAGGATGGGACCCTTAGGAGAGGAAGAGACAGATCTCTCTCTCACTCTCTCTCTCTATCTCTCTCTGTCATGTGAGGACACAGCAGGAAGGTGGCCATCTACAAACTATAAAGAGAGCCCTCACCAGAACCTGATCATGTTATCACCTTGACCTTGGACTTTCACCATCCAGAAATGTGAGAAATACATTTCTGTGGTTTAAGCCACCCAATCTATAGCATTTTGTTACATCAGCCTGAGCAGGCTGAAAGATGTGCACCTCAAATTCGTTGCTTCTTTGTCTCCTCATAATTCACTAGGCTGTGATGCAGGCAAACAGAGGGCATTGGGCTCTTTCCACTGGCAGATGGTCATTCTGTGCAAGGCCCATGGTACCCACTGGACACTTCTATGTAGCAATGTGGCAATGGCATCCATGTCAGTTAGTCCTGGATTCAGTCCCTGATTCTGACCTTATACCAGCCTCAAGTTCCTTCTCTAGGCATAAAGGGAGTGTCCTCATTCTCAACAAAGCCAATAACATGAGTGAAAAGGAGAGAGCATGCCGTGCGTGTCTTAGTCCGTTTTGTGTTGCTATAGTCTCAGCATACCTGAGACTGGGTAATTTGTAAAGACAAGAGGTTTATTTAGCTCACAGTTCTGCAAGCTGGGAAGTTCAAGGGCAGCATGATCCTGGCTTCTGGTGAGGGCTTCTCTGCGACATCATAACATGGTGGGGAAGGTCAAAAGGGAAATGGCGACATGCAAAGACAGTGCCAAGGGGCATTCTGGCTTCAAAACAGACCGCTCCTGAGGGGACACATCCATTCCCATGAGAACCAGTTCAGCTTCTCAGAGCAAGTACTCATTCACTACCATGAGAATGGCAGCAGCCATTCATGCGGCTTCTGCACCCACCACCCAAACACTTCCCATTGGGCCCCAGCTCCCAACACTGCCACATCAGGGATCAAATTTCAACACCAACACGAGGGCGAGTGAGTGGCTCAAGCCTGTAATTTCAGCACTTTAGGAGACTGAGGGGGAAGGATCACTTGAGCCCAGGCATTATGAGCAGCCTGGGCATGTGCTTCTAGCTAGTCGGAAAAAACAATTAGCAGAGTGTCTTGCTCCTAGCTACTTGAGTAACTGAGGTGAGAGGATCACTTGAGCCTAGGAGGTGGAGGCTGCATTGAGCCTCCCCAGCCTGGGTGACAGAGTGAGACCCCATCTCAAAAAAAAAAAAAATTCATCATGAGTTTTGTTGGGGAAAAAGAAAACATATGCAAACCACAAACCATAGCATTGGGGGTCCTTCAGACCTTGTTGAGTGATGCTTTCTTATGCAAATCTCTTTTTTTCTTTTTTTTTGAGACAGAGTCTCCCTCTGTCACTCAGGCTGGGGTGCAGTGGCATGATCTTGGCTCACTGCAACCTCTGCCTCCCAGGTTCTAGTGATTCTTATACCTCAGCCTCCCAAGTGGCTGGGATTACCAGTGTGAGCCATCATGCCTGGCTAATTTTTGTATTTTTAGTAGAGGTGGGATTTCACCATGTTGGCCGGGCTGAACTCGAACTCCTAACCTCAAGTGATCTGCCTGCCTCAGCCTCCCAAAATGCTGGGATTACCGGCGTGAGCCACTATGCCAGGCCTCTTATGCAAGTCTGCAAGTCTCTTAATTTCTCTAAGCCTTGTTTCCCTTATCTGTAAAAGGGGTCTTATAATTATTCCCTGGGCGTCTCTAAAAACTAAAGGAGGTGCTGTATAGGAAGCTTTCAGATCAGAGTCACCCTGGAGGGACTGTTCCACAGTTGCTGGGCTGCCCGGCTCTTCTCTCAGCCCTGGGAGGCCCCAAGTGTCTTCACCCTGGCTCTGTGCGTGCTACTCAGCGGCATCCCCAGCACACCCCCAGACAGCTGTGCACAGTGACAGATGGCAGAGCCCCAGCATGGTCCCAGCCATTTTTCCTTCTCTTTTAAAGGTACTTTTTGTCACCTTCCCCACAAACCTCAAGTTGTGTTTTGTGACTTGTTATTCAAACTATCGAGTAATCTGGGGAGAAGAGAGCACCAAATGCCACCAACGATGCCCCTGCGGCTGCTAATAGGAGCCACTCTCTGGATCCCACGGTACCCTCTTGGCCCCAGCGGCTCTGACAGCTGCTGGGGCACTGTCTGCCAGGCCAGGATACGTGCTGAAGGCTCTGAGGGCAGAATAGAGCCCAGCACAGTCACACTGGGATCCCAGAGTTTCACAGCATTAATAATCTATAGTTCAATCATTAGGAGCAAATCCAAGTGAAATAGGAAAATATACGCCGTGCTGGAGGCCATCAGGCTGCTGGGAGAAAGGCTTCTCTGCTCCTTGGCAGGCTTAATGATTAGTTCCCAGCCACTGGCAGCCCCAGCTGACAAACGGCGCCTGAAAGCTGTAGGCTTTCTGCATGTGATAATTGGCCAGTGCTAGAACTCATTCAGGATATTCACAAGGACGCTACTAGGGATCTGCTCGGCTTTTCAGACCCCTGACTGAAACCCTCTCTCTACTAGGAAGGGTGTCCCTTCTTGGGGCAATTGTTGCCCTCAGGACAGGTCTGCAAGTGGATCTTATGCAGGATGCCTCCAAGGCTGCTGGAGTCCTGGGGACGTGACACATGAACAAATGTGACCCCACTCTCTTTTTCCAATTATGTGCTGGATTGAAGTGCCACCTTAGGCCTTTATTGCAACAGCTCAATCTGCAGCACACTAGGTAGGAAGAAATCTGAAGCATTTTTAATTTTAGGGTTTTTAAAAAAAATCATTCAAGATGTTCTTGGATAAAAAGTTTTAAAAAGGCTTTACTTATATTTTTCCTGGTCATAAGCGTTAGTCAGGAACCTGTCTGCAACTGACAAAAGCCCAGCTGAAACCAGTGGCCACTGGGAGGAGACTTTCACGTCTCCCACAGCTAAACCAAGCAGTGCAGGGCTGGCACTGGAGCAGGATTTGAAACGCCGTTGGCCCTTTGTCCCTGCTTCCTTCTCTGGGATTGGCCTCCCATGAAGGTGGAAATCGTGAAGAGTCACAGGCTCATGCATCTGACAGCTTGCTATTCAGAGGATGGAGCAACCTCTCTTGCCTAGTGCCACCTTGAAAAATTCCTGGGGAAGAATCCAAACAGTCTGGCTCCTATGATGTGTCTGTCCACCTAGACCACCAGCATGGCCATGTCCCAGCCCTGAAGCCAGGGGGCAAGACTACCTGGGGGTCAGAAGGGATCCTAGGCAGACAAAAAGCTTTCCTTTGCAGGGTGTGGGGGCTCATGCCTATAATCCCAGCACTTCGGGAGGCCGATGCAGGCGGATCACCTGAGGTCAGGAGTTCAAGACCAGCTGGGCCAACATGGTGAAACCCCATCTCTACTAAATATACAAAAATTAGTCTGGCGTGGTGGCAGGTGCCTGTAATCCCAGCTACTCAGGAGGCTGAGGAAGGAGAATCACTTAAACCTGGGAGGCAGACGTTGCAGTGAGCCGAGATCATGCCATTGCACTCTAGCCTGGGTAACAGGAGTGAAACTCCATCTCAAAAATAAACGAATAATCAATCAATCCATAAGCTTTCTTTAAACATCCGGTACTTACTGGATATATCCAAAGACTTTCAGCCTCGCTGGGTTCCCTGAGTATTTCTGTCTCCTTCTTCCACTTCTGGACCTGGATAAAAACCTGCTCTACAGGTCATAGGATCTGGCCCCCAAGAGGCTACACAACGCAGTGCAGAAATGCAGGGTGTAATTTTCTGTGGATAGGAAGGAGCCAGAGAAGACAAGGCCCTTTTCTCTGTCTCCCATTGGCTGTCTCAAGACCCGGATTCTCCATACAGCCTCTCCTAAATTATCCCTCATGGCTGAGTGCGTTCCCTTAGCATGAAGCAGTGGCCTTCCCATAATACATAGTTCTGCATTGTTCCCCATCTTCCAGAATAAATGAGAAGCTCCTAAAAGCTTCCAGTGAGGAAAGCAGGTCACTTAAAAAGGAACTAGAATCAAACTGGTATCAGATTTTTCAATAGCAACCTCAGAACCTAAGAGATATTGAGGCAATGTCTTCAAAATTCTGAAAGGAAATAATTCCAAACAGTAATTCTATTACTGATGTGGTTTGGATTTGTGTTCTTACCCAAATCTCATGTGGAATTTTAATCCTGATTGTTGGAAGAGGGGCCTGGTGGGAGGTGATTGGATGAGGGGGCGGATTTTCCCCCTTCTGTTCTCATAATGGTGAGTGAGTTCTCAGGAGATCTGGTTGTTTAAAAGTATGTGGCACCTCCCCTTCTGTCTTCCTCCTGCTCTGGCCATGTAAGACATGCCTGCTTCCCTTCCACCATGACTGAAAGTTTCCTGAAGCCTCCCCAGCGATGCTTCCTGTACAGCCTGTGCAACTGAGAGCCAATGAAACCTCTTCTCTTTATAAATTATCCAGTTTCAGGTCTTTCTGTATAGCAGTACAAGAATGGACTGATACAATTACCATCCATCAAGTAAGAACCAATGGAATAGGGCTATCATCAGTGCTCATCAATGAAGGAGAAATGGTATAACAAGAATATCATCATTTTCCAGAACTCCCGAGGGAATCATGGACATGGGTATGGAGCATCAGTGGCTGCTGACACAGGAAAGGAGACAGCCAGACCGTATGGGCTTCTTGGTGGGAAAACACACCATCTGTGAAAAACAAGCCAGATTGAACCTGAGTCTGAGCAGGACTGTCAACCTGCCACAATATGTAGGAAACAGAGAGGATAGAGAAACATGTAAAACAATACCACAGCGCTGCAGCATATTAAATTCAGAGTGGGAAACTATGTGACAAACAGCCCGATTCCCTCAACAAATAAATTGCAAGAAATAAAACTGATGGAGGGGGAGCCTTTGAATTGGAATAGATTTTAAAAACATATCCACCTATTTGGATCCTGATTCAGATAAGCTGTAAAAAAAAATCTATGCCATTTATGAGATCATTGGAAATTTGAAACCTGGAGAGTTGATGACGATAAGGAATGACGATTAACTTTGTTAGCTGTGAAGATGGTATTTCAGTCACATATATATATATATATTTAAAAAAAAAAAAAGAACCATTATCTTTTAGAGATACATACTGAAGTGTCTGGAGACTTGCTTCAAAATAACCCAAGAGGGAGAATGGTAGAGGGAACTAGAGATAACGCAAGATTACCCATGAGCTAATAACTGTTTTAACTGGGTATGAATGATGGTTGCTCATTATAGGTATATTTCTAACTTAAACATAATTTAAAATTCTCATAATAAGAAGTTATTTTTGAGAAGCAACCAAAGTTGTAAACTAAGGAGTAAGGCAGGGGCTGTGGCACTGAGGGGCAATGAGGAGAAGTCCTAGCTTCCAAGAGGACAGCCAGGTGGGCCACAGAGGAGAGGAGGGAGGGGTCCTGGACACAATCACTTGGATCATTTGATATGTTTATGTGGAAACTAATTTTGAAGGGTGCTTTACAGAGCTGCTGGAACATTTTGAAAAAAAAATTGTACTAGATGCATTGAAAACTAAGAAAAATAGGGCATTATTAATTCTAAGAAAAGTTAAAAGTTATACAAGAAAGGCCTGTGATTAATATTTGGATTGTTAAAATAATGTAATCACAGAATACAAATTTAACAAAAAAACTGTGATACAAAGTATTTGGGAAATTTGGAGAGAAAGAAGCTAGGGTTTGTGTTTAAAAAGATAAAACTTCGTTTATTATAACAAGGTGTCAATAGTTATGCCTAAAATTTATAAATGAGAAGGGTCTGGTAATTTTCTTCAAAATAACCCAGGAGGGAGAAGAGTAGAAGGAGCTAGCAATGACACAGCATGGGCCATGAGTCATTAACTGTTGAAACTGGGTGATGGGTGATGGTACCTTATATAAATAATCATATTTGTATCAACAGTCATTGGGAAAGTAGCTGATAATCTCTGAGTTACTTAACACTCTGGTTGCAAGAAACAGAAATGAACCAGAGCTATAGATTTAAGGTAAAAAGGAGATTCCATTGTGAAGATGGTTGTATATCACAGAACAAAGGGCAGAGATAAGGCTGGGCCTTGGGAAGACCCAGCAGGAAGGACAAGGCCGGGAGAGACCGTGCAGTGGCTGCTTCTTTCTTTTGCAGACTGGCTTTCTCTGCTTCCCCCACAGCTCCCATGTTTACGTCACAAGCCCCAAAACTAATAGAAATTATCCAGATGCATCTTGGTCCCAACTCCAGTTTCCTGAGAGAGTGACTGATAGGCATGGTTTGGTGGGACAGTTTCAAACTATGACTGCAAACCATTTGGCCCTCCTCCCAGAAAGATTGTGCAACGTATGTCCCCTGCCCTCAAACCTGGGCAAGCTTATGACTACTTGCCTTTACCAATAGAGTTTGGCAGAAGTGTGACCATGTGACTTCTAGGGCTGGCTTATAGAAGGCCATGCAGTGCCCATCTTGTTTGCCAGAACATTCCCTCTGAATTTCCTGACCTGACATGTAAGAAGTCTAACCATCTCAGAACGCCATGCTGTGAGGAAGCCCAAGCCATGTGGACAGGCCATACAGGCGCGCTAGCAAGTGTCCCAGCTGAGCCAAGCCTTCAAGTCATCCCAGCCCAGGTGCCAGACATGTGAGTGAAGAAGCTTCCAGATGGTTTCAGCCCCAGTCATCTTAGTGGCTCCCAGTCACTCACTGTTCCATCTGACACCCTGTCATCATGGAGCAGAGCCAAGTGATTGTGAGCATAATGAAATGGCTGTCACTCTATGCTACCAAGTCTTGGTATGGTGGTTGCACATTAATACATAACTGAAATGCTTGGATCAAATGATGTTCCCTTTTTCATGGCATCATGAAGTGCAGCATGACTGCTGGGGCCTACCCCACAAGGAGAGAGGGATGGTAGGTGGTGGAACAGATTCCAACAAACAAGGCTCAGCAAACAACCCTCAAGGCCTCCACTCCATTTCTTAGTCTGATTTCACAGCAGCCTGTTGCTCACCTGGGTGGAGGAAAGGACATATGGACTGAGAACTCTTGATCTCTCATATCTAAGCCTGCTTCTCAATTCTTGTTCTCCCACATAGTAAGGCAGTGCAAAGGAGAAAAGAGAGAAGTGGTATGTATTTGCCATGGTAAATGGTATCATTAATTCCCTTCCCTTCCAGCCCCATGGTGGTCTTCCAGTAGAAACAGTTACCAAGAAATGGGAACTACCTTCAGAGCTCTGGCATCTTCCCTCTGTGGCCTCTCGAGTACAGAGGAGATCATTAGAGGGTCCTCGTGTTGCCTAGCAATCTGTGAATGCTGTTTGCTATCATATTATTAATATGATAGGAAAGCGTTTCATAGAAGACATTCATCTTGCATTAATGAAAATCAAATTTACTAATATGACACAAAATCTGTTCTTCCTTGTGACTTTCTATACTTAAGTAGCTTATTTATTGAATTAGACCGTGAGTGATTTCCAGGCTTGAGACTGTTAAAGTATCATAATAATGACTTTGTTTTCAATAATGTCAGATGGCCCTTCATGATGAGATTATGCAGCCCTGACTTTGTGATCACTGTTCTTAGAGCTTTGCTGCCCTGGGGCCTAGCCCCATACCTGTGAACTACACTCCCACTCAACTTTGACTTCTTCCCACCGAAGGCTCAGCTGGGTGAGGATTCTGGTTTGAGCAAGTATACCTTTAAAGAGGGCCCCAAGAATAATAAATGGATCTCATTCAGCATAGGCATGAAAGGAACTTCAGCAGTTATTCAGCCTTCATCTTCTTTCTCTAAAAAAAATGACAACAAACAACCCTAAATTTTCAGCCCCTCCACAGAGAGTAAGAAATACAGACAGTTCCCTACTTTCAAACATAATTTGTTCCTAAAAACAAGTATGGAATTCAAATGCCCAAAAGACAAATAATAGACTCATCTCTTTAACAAAGAGAATTCTCTTCTCAAAGAGTTAATATATGATTCCTTAAAATGTTCTTTATTATTTTTAGTATGTGAAAGTCTCAGTTTAACAGATAGACAGGAGTTAAGAGCATTGATGGCTAAGATGTAAACAAACAGGTTGTATTAATAAGAAATGGAATGCACAGAGCCAGTATCCAAAAGCCAAAGGCTGCATCTGAAGGCATCTAGAAAGAAATCATATGAAAATCTAAACTGCAGAGCTATATTTCTAGAGCTTTTTTTCAAATAAAGCCTTGTCTTCTGTTTACGAAAGTAGTACATGATCACTGTAGAACCCAGCACGGGGCGCTGTGGCAGAGCGATAAAACAGAGAACTGCAAAGAAGAAACCAATTACCCAGAAGCAGTCACCCAGAGGTGATCATTGTTAATTTTTTTGGTGTGTGTCCTTCCAATATTTTTCTCTAAATATAAAATGTATACATAAGCAATATTTCACATGCTGATGTGCAGCTTGCTATTTTAGCTTCTCAACATTTTCTGAACATTTTCCCATTTCTTGAGATTTCTATTTTAATGGCATTATTTTTTAACGACTGAATGGAGTTCTACCATACCAATGTGCCTTACTTAATTAACTGGGTTGCTCTTAACTTTTTGTTTGCATAATTAACCCTGCAGTAAATATTCTTGATGATACATCTTTTTGGCATATCCTTGATTATTTCCATTAATTTTTTAAATATTCTCAATTCTTATGCATTCAGTGTATTTTTATTGAACATCATTGTGCTGCTACTTGGAACACAGGCACTGAGACATGTTCTTTCCTTCACAGAGCTTAAAATTAAGTAGGAAAGATAGAAAATTGTACATGGCTGTTAAAAAAATTACCACCACCCAAATGAGCTTGTCTCCCTCCTCTTAATCCCACTCCTCTGCCTAATACTGACCAGTCTCAATTTGTGAATATGAATTTCTCAAATGGGATTACACCGCACATGTTTTCTTCTACCTTTTCGCTTAAGAGTATGTATAAATATCGAAGTTATTTCCATGTCAGGACACATGGTTCTCACTCTTTTTTAATGACCTTTTTATTTTTCATGGAATAGCGAAATCCCAATTTACTTAATGACTTTCCTACTAACGAACATTTAGGTCATTTCCAATTTTGTCCTGGCATTGTATATGTTTCCACCGAACATGTGTCTCTGTGCATGAATGGGATTTCTGGATCAGTGGGTATGTACATTTAAATTTTGATCAAGGTTTTATTTTAAATTATCTTCAAAAAAGGTTATTCCCATTAACAGGATAGAAGAGGGCTTGTTTTTCCCCATCCTCATGAACACTGTTTTATTTCATGTTTTATTGTTTGTCTAGCTGCAGGAGGAAGAAAGAGTAAAAATGTATCTCTCATTGTACTTTCCACTTGCATTTCTTCAGTGTCCAGTGAATCTCTTCATAGATTTATTAGCCATTTGTATTTATTCTTCTGTGAATTACATGTTGTTATCCTTTGCCCGTTTTTTATTAGGTTGCCTGTTTCTTTTTTATTTATGAGAATTTATTATTTTAAAAGACTAGTAATCCTTATTATGTACATTGCAAGTATTTTACAGTCTGCCTTTAAAAATGGATAGATATTTTTAGGGCAGTTCTAGGTTTACAGAAGAAAATGATCAGAAAATGCAGAGTTCCTTTAAGGCTAGGAGTTTGAGACCAGCCTGAGCAACATAGCAAGACCTCCTCTCTGTGGGAAGAAAGTAGAGAGCTCCCACGTACCCTTCTCCACTCCCAGCCTACACAGCTCCTACTAATATTTGCATCTTTAGTGTGGTACATTTGATACAACTGATGAAACAATATTGATGCATTATTGTTAACTAAAGTTCATAGTTTACATTAGGGTTCGTTCTTGGTGTTGTACATTCTATTAGTCTTCACAAATGTATACCGACGTATACCCATTATTACAGTGTGGAGCAGAATGCCTTCACAGGCCTGGAAATCCTCTGTGCTATGCCTACTCATGCCTCCCGCCTCCCACACAAGCTTCTGGCAACTACTCATTTTATTACTGTCTCCATAGTTTCACCTTTTCCAGAACATCATATGTTGGAATCATACAGTATGTAGCCCTTTCGGACTGGCTTTTTTCACCTAGTAATATGCCTTTAAGGTTTCTTCATGTCTTTTTAGCACTGAATAATATTCCATTGTATGGATGTACCACCATTTGTTTATCTGTTCACCTACTGAAAGATATATTGGTGGTTCAAAGTTTTGGTGATTATGAATAAAACTGCTATAACATGTAATTTTTGTGTGTGGACATAAGTTGTCAACTCTTTTGGGAACACAGCAAGGAACACTATTTTGGATGATATGGTAAGAGTGTTTAGTTTATTTGTAAGAAACCACCAAGCTGTCTTCCAAAGTAGCTGTACCATTTTGCATTTCCACCAGCAAGGAATGAGAGTTCCTGTTGTTCCACATACATGTCAGCATTTGGTGGTGTTAATGTTGTAGATTTTGGCTATATCCATTGTTGTTTTTAATTTGAAATTTCCTAATGACTTACCATAGTGACCGATTTTGGATCAATAAATTTAAAACATATATGTATTTTTAACAGGTCTTGTTACGTTGCCCGTGCTGGTCTCAAACTCCTGGGCTCAAGCCATCCACCTGTGTGGCTGGGATTACAGACACATGCTGTCATGCCCTGCTCAAATGCTTACTTGCTATCTCTATGTCTTCTTTGGTGAGGTGTCCAGATCTTTTGCCCATTTTTTAGTTGAGATGTTTGTTTTCCTCTTGTTGAGTTTTAAGAGCTCTTTATGTATTTTGTATACTATTCCTTTATTGGATATGTGTTTTGCAAAGATTTTCTCCCAGTTTGTGGCTTATCTTTTTATTCTCTTTTATCATTTGTTTTTGATATATTTTTTATATAAAGGTTTGAATTTTTACATAATCAAACCTTCCCTAACAAAGAAGAATAATGAAATTCTTCTTTCTGAATTCTGTCTCTGATGAAAATTTCTCCACCTGAAAATTGTAAAATCTTCTCCTAGTCCATCACTTTTGTAGCTTTGTTTTACACTGACATCTTTAATTCACCTGGAAAACTTTGTGTGTGTGTTTGTATGCAGTATAATATAAGAATTTAATTTTACTTTTTCCAAGCATAGAGATAATTTTCCAAACAACATTTTCTAAATAATTCATGTTTTTTTCCTATGTAATTGAAATACTATCATTATCATACACTGAGCCAGCTATTTTCTACAGATAAGTCAGTTTCTGAATTTACTACCCCCTTTCATTGCTCCATTTTGTCTCTTTCTGTACTCTTCATTCTGTTGTAATGACTGAGACATTATAAGTTTGCTTGATATATTTAATGTGTAGTTTTCTTAGCTATTCTTATACTTTTCCAAATGTATTATCATGTCCAGCTTTATAAAAATTATTTTTGAAATTTTAAATGAGTCTGAATTGAAGTTATAGGTTAATTTGGGGTACATTCATAAAATGGAATATTACCATTCAGGTCTTTTTAAATTTTCTTCCATGAACTCCGATAGGTTTTTTTCATAGAGCTGGTACATTTATATTTACGTTTATTTTAGTATTTTTTATGGTTTTGTTGCTGCTGTAGATTGACTTTTTTTGTTCCATTACATTTTCTGATTTTTTAAAAAAATACTGGTAGTTGGGAAAGATGTTGGTTTTGTATACTGCTCTCTTGTTGAAATCTCTTATTTTGTTTAGACATATCTTATTAGATTATCTTGGAATTTATTTTATACATGATATGATTATCAGTTGCAATAATAGCACCTTTTTTTCTTCCCCTCCAATATTGACACTTTCTGTTTATTTTTCTTATTTTACTGAATTGCCTAGAATTACATGTACAGTATTAAATAGTAGTGGAGATTGTACCCGCCCTTGTCCTCTTTTTGCCTTTTGTGGGAAAGAGACAATGAACAAGTAATTTTTTAAGGAGAAACTAAATCAGGAACTTCAAAGGCCAGTGCATATTTCAAGAATTAGGGTCAGGTAATATTAATGCATTTTCTTACTATCTTCCCTCAGAAAAATTAAACTGAAATATCTATAAAACATATAAATGTAACTCACATTACATTTAAAATATAAATGTAGCTCATTCCAAAATAGCTGGCATAAGCTCTCATTTTAATTGTAAGAGGCTCTCTTTGGGCTAAGGTCACATGTTTATGTATTTGAACTGCCATTACCTTCAGCTTTAGGTAGGAGAAACATTATTTCAGTTATGTCTCTGTTACAACATAATCAAGACCTTTACCAAAAGAAAGTGGGAAGTGGAGCTGTCTACCCAATCCTAGAGAAGGTAATTTCATGAAAGAAAAGAAATGCACTCCAGCCTGGGCAACAGAGCAAGATTCCGGCTCCGCCCCTGCTCCAAGAAAAGGGCAGAAGAAACAGGAGCCATTTGAAGTCCATAAAAGCCCCTATCACAGGATTTCTTACAAACAGAAGAAATTTGTAAGAAATTTCATCTGGTAGATCATATCTGTGAGTAACATGAATTGCTGGGCAGTCACTCACAGTGATGTCAGCCCTCATCTGCCCCAGGTGAGCACCCACAGTCTTGGGCGTCAACACCCCTTGCTTTCAGGCACTGCCCTTCTCTCCAGTCAGAGTCCATGCTGAAGCCCCAGCTGCGGTGGTGCAGCCTGGTTCCAGTGCTGCTCCACTGCGATAAGTAACTAAGTACAGGATGTTTAAGGAATAAAAAGAAGCCCAGAGTGGCTGTAGCAGCCTGAGAGAGGGTCAGAGGAGCTGGGTCATGTGGATCACGTAGGTGGGGGTTTGGACCTGGGATGCTTGTTTCGAAGCATGAAGGGCAGCAACGTGCCAATTCGTGTTTTAAACATCTTCCATAGCTGCTGTATGGAAGTCACAGCCATATCCCAGGTCTGGGAGTTTGGATGGTCAGATTTCAGGTGTATTTCAGAGGCAGTGTGTGCAAGACTTGCTTCGAAGCTCTGGTGATATATCCACTGCTTAGTTGACTCTCAAACTCAACAAGGCCAAACTTCTACAAGAAAAGCTCCTTGACGCTGGTCTTGGCATTGACTTTTGTGATACGAAACCAAAAGCACGGGTGACAGAAGCAGAAATAAACAAGTGAGTCTACGTCAAACTAAAAAGCTTCCGCACAACAAAGGAAACAATTTCTAAAAAAAAGGCAACCTACAAAATGGAAGTATTTGCAAACCATATATCTGATAGGGGGTTAATATCCAAAATATATAATGAACTCATATAATTCAATAGCAAAAATAAATAAATAAATAGCCCAATTAAAAATGGGCAAAAGACCCTAAGAGACGGTTTTTCCAAAGAAGACATATAGATGACCAGCAAGTACGCGAAAAGAACTTAAACACGACTACTTATCAGGGAAGTGCAAATCAAAATCAGAGTGAGATGTCACCTCTTACCCGATAAAATGGCTGTTCTCTGAAATATAGGCGCTGACAAGCGATGCCAGGGTATGGAGGTTGACCCCAAATCCTGTCCCAAGATCCTCTCAATTCCTTCTTATCAAGACACCCCTTGGGACCTTGCCCTTCCTCCTGCAGTCAGCTGAATAAAGGTGACTTCGTTTACACCCCAGGTTCCTAATCGTTTTTGGCTGGTAGAAATCACCATTTTGCTCCCTTTCCCTGTGTTCCTTTGCCATGTCTTCTGATGACACTTTACTCCAGTGTTTCTCACCGACCCCCCGATCCCACCACCTCTCGGGAAATACTGAGATTTCCCTGGGATGGCCATCAACTGTCTTATCACGTCTTCCTGGAACCACACCTGTCTCTTGGGGCCCTGGTCCAGCTCTGTCTGTGCTAGGGTCAGTCTGACCAACTGGACATTCCCACTTTGGACTTCTGCGGGCACTTCTGTCTCTACTTCACTTTAAAAAAGGAATGGACTCATTCCTTGTGCTTTGTCCCTGTTCACCTCTCTGTCCTGTGCCCTTGCTCCACTCCGCATCTGAGTCAGGACCTGGGAATATCTGCAGACCTCTTTCCCTCACTCGCTTCCCCTCACCTCTTAAATGTGTCTCCCATCATCTGCTGTCATTGCATCTGCACTTAGCAGGGCCCCTTTGCTTCCGGCCATACCCTGTCCAGTGCAGGAGCACCTGTCCTGAAGCATAAATAGGCTGTCCACAGCACTCACTTGTTTAAAGCCTTCACATGGCTCTCCAGCACTTGGGAGTTGAAGTCCAAGCCCCACACACAAACACTTGAGTCTGGCCCAGCCCACTGCCCGCCACCTTGCATCCGACTGGACACTAGAGCAGTTAAACCACCTGTCATTTCCAGCAGGCCCTGCCTGCGTTGTGCCTCCACGCTTTCCTGGTGCCTGGAATACCCCTGGCAAACACCTACTCCTTCTCCAGTGCTTCGGTAGATCCTCCCTGGTGCCTCTGTACGCAGAGCCTGTGAGTGATGGACAGAGCCCACGTGCGCTCTTTTGCCGCCCTCATCCCACAGTATTGTACAGTATTGTGTTTGTCCTTACATGTCCGTCATCTCTTGCGGTCAGAGCACCTCTAGATGCTGTGCCCGCTGCACATTCATCCTTGCACTTAAAATGATGCTCACAGGAGGCATTCAACAAACTCGCTTTCTTCACGTTTCTATCTAAACCAGCGATATCCAGTAAAAATATAACAGGGACCACATAAAACATTTTACCCTTTTTAATAGTCACATTTAAAACATAAAAAGAAGCAGAGAAAATTAATTTAATAATATATTTAACCCAATATATCCAAAACTATTGCTATTTCAACATTTAGTCAATACAAAAACGTCAATAAACTATTTTACATTTTTGTTGCATTATCTTCAGAATTCAGTGTTTATTTTGTACAACAGGCACATCTCAATTCAGACTAGCCACTTTGTTTGTTTGTTTGTTTTGTGACAGGGTCTCACTCTATCACCCAGACTGGAGTGCATGGCACAATCTTGGCTCACTGCAACCTCTGTCTCCCAGGCTCCAGTGATCCTTCCACTTCAGTCTCCTGAGTAGCTGGGATTACAGGCGTGTGACACCCCACCCAGCTACTTTTTGTATTTTTTATAGAGACGGGGTTTCACTGTGTTGCCCAAGCTGGTCTCGAACTCCTGACCTCAAGTGATCTGCCTGCCTCAGCCACCCAAAGTGCTGCTATTACAGGTGTGAGCCACCACACCTGGACCAGACTGGCCACATTTTAAGTGCTTAGAAGCCACTGGTGGCTCATGGCTCCTGGACTGGGCCATGGGGGCTTCAGCAGGTGCTGCTGTGGGCCTCATTTTCCTACCTGTGGAACAAGAAGGTTGCCAAGATCTGTAATCTCTTATCCCTCTCAGTTCTAAAAAAAAACCCGGCCCTCATACCTGGTGAGGAATTCAAGAGAACGTCCTGTCTGAGAGTGAAGTGTCCCCTCACCTCTGGTCAGCTGGATGCCAGCAGTTTTGTTAACTGTTAGAACTTGGTTAGAAGGGAGGCTGCAGTGTTCTCCCCTGGAAAGGTACCACTTTGACACTATTTATGGAGGCATTTTTGCCTTCATAACTAATTAGTGATACTTTGAGACTATATAAATGCCTTATTTCTCATAATATTTTCCACTATTTTAGACTCCATGGACAATTCTTGCCTGAAATAATTATTACTGCACTGTTTACCAAAAGGTGATTTTTCTGCTTCCATTAATCTTATACAGTTATTACGTAGCATTCTACTGTAAGGAAGAATTGTCCCTTCTCCATCTGTTTACTTATTCATTCACTTTTATCAGTGTGGACTTTCGGATTCCTGTGCTGTTCTGTGGATTGTTACCCTCATTATTGTGTTTTGGTGAGGTATGGACTAAGAATATGTTAGTTAAATGTTCCTGTTTGATTTTTGGAAACCACAACCCTGAAAATCCTAAGGTTGACAAAGGAAAAAAAAAGTGAAGAAACAGTTTGTAGTTTCTAATTCTGTGAAAGCTTTAAAAAAAAAAAAAAAAAAAGGAACACATTAATTAGAAAAGCCTGTCTTCTGAAAGAGAATTATTTTAAACATATATCCATCATTTAATTATTTTTTAAGTTATTGTAAACGCATTTTAAACACGGCATGTCTGTTCTGTCCTGGTCATAATATTTCTATTAAGCACTTCTTCAGAATTTAAAGAGCAATTACTTTAACCGAAGGAATAAAGGAGTGAAATATCTTGCTCTATGGGGTTTGCTAGTTCTTGCAGCCTCAGCCTCACAAAAGGTCATTCCACCTGGCTCCTTTGTCCCTCTGAGTCGTGGGGGTTTATATGTGCACATACATATGTTTTTTTCTTTTCCCACAGAAAATGGATAGGAAATGGCACGACTGTGCACGAGGCTGAGTGGCCGCCTGGCCTAATGCTGGCCTGGGCTCTCTGCAGCCTAATTAAAGGAAAATGGTTGTGCTCTCTATGAAGAGAGAAGCAGAATGAGAGCAGATGAGCACAGGAAGGGAAGCTGAAGCACTAAGAGCTTCCCCTCTTCTGCAGAATTAAATGCTAACCTTGCCTTATACTATTAGTCCTGAACTTATATAACAAATCAATGTAAATAGCTGGCCAGCTTCCAGGGCACTAGATTTATTGTACAAATTCAATTAGCGCATCCCCCAAGAAACCAGCAATGTGCAAAGAAATACTGTAGATGGAACAGAAGGGGAGAGGTGGAGCGCTGAATCTCAGTCCTGTCCCTGATGGCAGACATTGCTGTAAGGGACTGCCAAACCCCGCTTCCCAGCATGGCAAAGTGTGCGAATGACCAGCGGCTGTGCGTCCAGGGTCAATTTAAATAGAAACAAAATTCTTTAGCGTATAATCATTGTGCTATTTCTACAAGAAAACCGGTTTGCTCTGCAAGTAAGACCAAAAGTCAGGCAGGTCAGAAGAAAATTCAGCCTGCCAGGGCTTCAGAATACCTGGGCCTTAATTTCTGAGCCACTATTCCTGACTGCCATCTGAATGTGTTCTGTGAACCACTGGTTTAACTTCTTTTTTTTTTTTTTGAGATGGAGTTTCACTCTTGTTACCCAGGCTAGAGTGCAATGGCGCAATCTCAGCTCACCACAGCCTCCGTCTCCTGGGTTCAAGCGATTCTCCTGCCTCAGCCTCCTGAGTAGCTGGGATTACAGGCATGAACCACCACGCCCAGCTAATTTTGTATTTTTAGTAGAGACAGGGTTTCTCCATGTTGGTCAGTCTGGTCTCGAACTCCCTGCCTTGGTCTCCCAAAGTGCTGGGATTATAGGCATGAGCCACCACACCTGGCCTGGTTTAACAAGCAGTATTTTGATTTACTTGGCGCACCCAACATAGTAAGCAGGCAAAACAGCAAAGAAACAATTCCATTTGGACAGTTTGTATTTAATTTTCATCAATTCAGACACGCAAAAAGGTAAGGCTTCAGCTTACCAATTTCCATGTAGTTTTTATTTGTTTTACAGAATTCTTTTTTAAATTAAAAAAAGGTCTCACTCTGTTGCCCAGGCTTGGGTGCTGTGGCGTGATCACAGCTCACTACAGCCTCAAACTCCTGGGCTCAAGCGGTCCTCCTGCCTCTGCCTCCCAAATAGCTAGGACCACAGGCATGCACCGCCGCGTCCAGCTCATCTTTATTTTTTAATTTTTGTAGAGATGAGGTGCTCATGTTACCCAAACTGGTCTCAAACTCCTGTTCCCAATCCTTCCACTTCAGCTTCCCACAGCACTGGAATTATAAGCATGAGCCACTGCACCAGGCCTATTTCCACATAATTCTTTAGTAAAGGACAAAACTTCATGAAGGCTAGCTCAGATGTCCCGCTTACCTTTACTGCTCTAAAAAATTGCAGGCAAATTAATTTATACAATACTTTTGAACGGAGGAAAAGCATTCCCTGAGGAGAAAAACTGCAGTTATACCAAAGACTCTTTGAATAAAGCAGCAAATTTAAAAAGTTTATTTTTAATGCTTTAGTCTCTAATTCACACCAGAAAGGATTTGAAGCAGCCTACACAGATATATGCAACAGGATAATTAAGAACAATCTCTTCCCTGTGCCAGGCATAACGCCAGATCTTTTACCTGGAGTGTCTCCTTGAATTCTGATAGTAACTCTTGGAACAAAAGACCATCATTATCCCCATTTTACAGCTAAGAAGACTGAGGCTAAGTGAGACTAAAGCTAACTAGCTCAAGATTACATAAACTGACAAGTGGCAGAGCCGGGGTAAAAAGAAAAAGGACATTAGTAAATGGGAAACTGAGGCCGGGACAGCGACATGAATCTGAGCAGAGGTGGAGAGACCCACCAACACAAGCATCGGTCTTTGTTTAGTCAACACGCATCCTGAGAATGGATCACCAAGTCAGCCCACACGTGTGGCTCCCCGCTCCTTAGAGATCACAGCAAGAAGGGAAGCGGTAGCACTGCCTAGGTTTGTAACTCATTAATTAACATATTCCATCTTCTAAGCTGTTCCTAGGCTGACTATCTGGTATTCAGAAAAACATGGACAGCAGATAGTCCCTTCGGTTAATTCTTCAAGGTTATTTCTGAAAACTAAGACTCTGGTTGCAAGGGTAGCAGGGAATTTCTGGTCCTGTCCAGAGCAAATGTGCCCTGATCAAGGCACAGAAGGTTCAGATTCCATGTTCTTACAGACACCTAAGGACCTAAAGGAAGACTCGTGCTTGCAAGAGAGCACAGCCGCCCTCCCTCGGCAGGGGGCTCGTGGGTCCTGTGGGCTGGTCAGGATTACCCTCCCAGACAGCTCCGGGTGTTCAGACAACACAAATCATGCCGGCCACAGTGGCCTCCAGCAGAGGCAGACCATGCACTTGGAGCAGAGACAAGCTTGCAAAGCCGTGCTTCCCAGCACCAGTGCTGCCAGGCAAGGGGGCCCAGGGTGCGGGAGGCACCCAGTGTTAAGCAATGTTAGCTTCTTTTTTTTTTTTTTTTTTTTTTGAGACAAAGTCTCACTCTATCACCCAGGCTAGAGAGCAGTGGCACAATCTCAGCTCACTGCAACCTCTACCTCCCGGGTTCAAGCAATTCTCCTGCTTCGGCCTCCCAAAGTGCTGGGATTACAGGCATAAACCCTTGCATGTGGCCACAATGTTAGCTTCTGAGTTCCCAGGTAAACCAGGATTATTGACCAAACACCTGCTCTGGAGCACTGAAAGAGAGGATTTTTACAAGCTGTTAAGAAAATAGCTGATTTCCGCTGAAGATTAGAATTTCGGTTTTAGCGCCAATGAATTGTAAGCCACTTCTCCTTAGAGCAGAAAACATCTGAGGCCAGCTCTACGCGGTGACAATGAAACCATCGCCAAATTATATTTCAAGGCTGCTTCTTTTTCTGTTATATAGATCTTAGCACGTGACAATTACAACTGGTCATCAAATAACGAATTGGTTTTGCTTTCGAACTCATTAATCTTACATTTCTAGATCTGCCTCCAAGCGATCAAAAAATTCACTGGATGCAGATTCCTGCAAACTCAGGCTGAACTCAAGGAAATATTTAGTGAGATTTCCATTTCGGTTTTCAGGATTTTTTGTCCCAGGACCTCAGGGCTGTGTCTGCTCATGTCATGCGGTCTCATTTCTGAGCAAACCCAAGAATAACTAGAAATACTTACTCGTTCCTATTCTTATTTTTGAAAATTGTACTAAAATGCATGAATTTATGTTCTTTCCTGAGTAGAATACAGTGATCGTAACCCTGCCTGACAGTGTGAATGCAAATTGTGCCGGTTCTCTGCAGTTAAGCCGGGTCCAGCCACATGGGAACATGTAGGGCCCTGAGGACACCAGAGTTTCCCATGGGCTTGGAGGTAGAAATCACACATGGAAAATATTCTGTGGGTGTTTTACCCACAGTATTCCATTTTGGAGTAGGCTGGAGTCTACAGTGATAAATATGTTCCAGGTCTGGAAATTTCAACCAAAAAATTCTCCCAATTTTCATAAATTTAAGAAAAGATTTTTGTCAAAAGTAGATGCCGTAGCGTCTTTGGAGCATTACGGCAGATACAATACCCATTCTCTCTTTCCCCTGCAGGAACAGAATTCTGATGTAGAGGAAAGTACACCATATCTAAAATAAATGACAGTAGCTCCCAGCTTTCCATGTAACCAAGAAAGCCATATGACCAACCACTTGTCAGTAAGATATAAATGGAAGTGCTTTGTGAAACTTCCAGGAACTCCTCTTAGAAGAAAAGAGATGAGTCCTCTTTTTCCCTTACTTCATCCCAGGACATATATGTGATGGCTGGAGCTCAGTAGCCATTTTGAATCATGAGGCCAAGGCCCTTATGAATGGGACTGTACTGTGATGTCCATGGAACCACCTGCCAGTCCTAGACTCCCCATCTAGACCTTCTTTACGTGAAAAAATACACGTCTGCCTTTTTACAGCCACAGTTACTTTGAAATTTTCTGTAATTTCAATCCAATCCAATCGTAGCTAATGTTGGGTATACCTAGAGAACTGGAGGGATTAAGAGAGTGGTTAGAAAGACTGGGGAGACAGCATAAGGAAATGGGATTTGCTAGCACAGTTGTTCAGAGCATGCGTCACACAGAACCACGGGTAAGACCTAGTGCAGCCACTTATTAACCCTGTGACCTTGGGCAACTCATTTAACCTCTTTGAATCTATGTCTTCATCTGTAAAATGGGCCAGCAAGTCCCACTTTCCAGAAGTAGAATTAGGATGAAATGAGACAATGTGCAGACACCGTGTGCAGGAGTCTGTGGGTTTGCGTCTCCAGATGAATCTAAGTGTACCTGCAGCACAGCTGTGGTGAACGGGATGCCCGGCAGGGGTAGGGAGCACCCCTGGGTGACGTGCAGGACAGCTCAGGCAGCGCAGTCACATCGCACTCGTGATGGGTTCGTTCCACCAGGAATTAGAATAAAACATAACAAGCACATCAAACCTGTGATTTCATAGATATTGCTGCTTAGGACAAGACAAAAGCAATTATTTCAGCTTTTTTAAAAAGACAATGTAAAGAAAATTTTGGGCCAGGCCTGGTGGCTCATGCCTGTAATCCTAGCTACTTGGGAGGATTACCTAAAGCTGGGAGTTTGATACCAACCTGGGCAACATGGCAAGACCTCATTTCTGAAAGATATCAAATAGAAAATGAGCCAGGTACGATGATATACATACAGTCCTGCTATTTGAAAGGCTGAGGCGGGAGGACCACTTAAGCCCAGGAGTTTGAGGCTGCAGTGAGCTATGACTGTGCCACTGCATTGCAGCCTGGGGGACAAAGCAACACCTGTCTCTAAAAAAAAAAAAAAATTTGGAAGTATTCAGTAACATAGTCACACAGAAAACAACTGATTCCCAAGTGACTGAAGTTTGGCAAACACTAGCTCAAGAGAGGCAGCCTAGGGATGAAGCTGCAGAGAGGACAAAGAAGGGAGGTCAAGAGGGCCACAGTGCCCCCGCCTCCCCGAGCACACACCAGCCCCCACCTCCCCGGCACAC
>NW_022437005.1:7049790-7350075 GCF_009761245.1 Sapajus apella
GCCCCCGCCTCCCCGAGCACACACCAGCCCCCACCTCCCCGGCACACGCCAGCCCCCGCCTCCCCGAGCACACACCAGCCCCCGCCTCCCAGCACACGCCAGCCCCCGCCTCCCCAGCACACGCCAGCCTCCGCCTCCCTGGTGGGCTCCCCACTGCAGCCCTGCCATGCCAGGTCATCATAAGTGGCTCTGCCATTCCCCACCCCCACCCACCATGTGTGCACTTCTGGGGATAGGGGCTCTCTCTCCACTTGGTACCCTCAGTGCCCTTCACATGGTTGACGCAGGCGTGAGGGCCATATTCGATTCATTGCAAAGAATTGCACCGTAGGTCTTCTCCTTCCTTGCCATTTTCCAACTGTTAATGTCAGAAGACACCTAGGACAGAGAAGAGAGGAGAGAAAAGTCTAGGTGGAAACACAGGAAGGAAGGGATGTTCGTTGAGGGGTGGAGTGAGGCAGCAGAGAAAGAGGACCAGAGGAAAGCAACCACTGGAAATAGGGAAACAGGGCTTAGGAAGGCCTCACTGGACCTGTTAGGATGGATTGAGGGAGGGAGGGATGGAAGGGGGGGGTGGATGGATGGATGGATGGATGAATGGATGGGTAGATGGATGGATGGGTAGATGGATGGATGGGTGGGTGAATGGATGAATGTGTAGGTGGGTGGATGGATGGAGGGACGGATGGGTGGATGGATGAATGGGTGGGTGGGTGGATGGATGGATGGATGGATGGACGGATAGGTGGATGGATGAATGGGTGGGTGGGTGGATGGATGGATGGGTGGGTAGATGGATGGATGGGTGGATGGATGAATGGGTGGGTGGGTGGATGGTTGGATGGATGGTTGGATGGATGGATGGACAAGAAAAAAGAAGCTAGGACATAGTTCTGGTATTATTTGCAGACATCGCACCATGAAAGAGGACATGGGGCAGAGGGGCTTCAGGAAACATATTTACAAACCTACCTCCCTCATACGAAGACCTCTTGCCAGGCTTGGCACACCCAGATGCCTGCTGTGACCCGTGGAGAGGAGCAATGCCAGCCAGGCTGGTGGGAAAGCAAGGATGAACCACGGAGGGCATCCCCAGCAACTGAGCTGATAGCTGCCATACGAAAACAAGGATCCAGCATTGCCTAATCTGACTCATCAAAGAAGGGCCTGAAACCCAAATTCCAAATGTCATTCAGGCCAAAGTAGATGCGTCCGTGTATCATACCTGGCCTCGGGTATCTGTTTGCTACCATGATATTCATCACTGCCTACCTTCTGTGTATCGAATGGAGACGTGGCACAGGCTGCTTCCTAGAGAGGCCAGCACCACCAGCCATGCTCGATCCTCTGGCATCACAAGGTTGAGACTCATGGCTGTGAGCTTGACCTTCGGCCAGGCATCTTAGGAGAACAGTCTGCCCTCCACCATGTCGGAAGGACATGTACAAGCAAGAGCATCATTCTCTCAGGAAACCGGCCACCCTGGCGGCAGCAGCCCACCTGGAGAAAAGGGACCCCTGACTTTCCAGCAGCCCGCTCTGCAAGCGTGAGTGGCAGCTGGGGAGCCTGTGAGCAGCTCTAAAAGCAGAAACTAGTTATTCCATGCCAAGAGAAAATTAGAATGCTTCTTAAGAAAATCTTGGAACAATGATGTGTTTCTTCCCTGCCCCCCTCCTCCTCTATGACACCTAGTGCATAGTTCAGCACGCCCTGCCACACTGTGCTGATGTTGGGAAGGGCACCCCTGCGGCCACAGAGCTCCTTTCCTGCTGGCCAGGAAGGCCTTGGCCTTGGAGTTGAGATCCTGGCCTTTAAAGTAACTTTACCCACTTCTCTTTCCCGGTAGACGTGTTGGATGTTTTCTTAAAACCTCTCAGTGTGTTGCGTTGATCGGCTTTCCTCGGCCTTCAGTGTGGCCAGTGGCCAAGCCGGCTTTCACATCTCCACTCAGTTTATGAGTCTGTCAATGAAACTGCCTGGATGAGCAGGCGAGGATGACCTCTGGAGACGTCTAGTCAATTACTTAATGATTGGACCATATCGACCAAAACTGGTTGATTCAGTTCCACGAGGCGACATCTCCCAGGGCTTCTTGGAAAAGTGTATTATTTGCAGAAGTGATGGGGAACTTAAGTCCTCCCAAGTAAACCAGCCTGGTCATTGGCAACATGAAGACAGTAACGTCTTCTATTTTGGTCTTGAAGAAGTGAAACTTTTTTCTCACGGCTGTGTAAAATGATTTTTGTGGCACTGACACTGAAATGCACATAGCCCCTTAGAAAGCACACTGGGACGCTGTGCGTACCTGGCGCTGTCCCCTGAACATTTCTAGACAACAGGCTGTGTGGGTTACTTCATGGCTCCTAGCAGTTTTCCCCTTTTGAATATAAATTGGGAAAAATATTTTTTATTTTTAAAATTCACAATATTTATGGAATTACCAGTTTCCCAAAAGCTCATCACGAATGCTGATGGTGCCATAGTACCTGGTGGCCAAAAGTGCAGAACCTGGCCCTCAGCTTCACCAGGATCCAAGACGTTCCTCTCCTTCCTGTGCATACAGAAGGAGCCTAAAGCATAGAAATCGTTCAGCCTGGGGGAGGTCTAAAACTTTTATTTATTTATTTATTTAGAGACAGGGTCTCACTCTGTCACCTAGGCTGGAGTGAAGTGGCGGGATCATAGCTCACTGCAGCCTCGAACTCCTGTCCTCAAGGGATCCTCCCACCTCAGCCTCCCTAGAAGCTAGGACCACAGGCATGTGTCACCACCACACCTGGCTAAAGTTTTTAATTTTTTCTTGTAGAGACAGGGGTCTCACTATGGCTGGTCTCGAACTCCCAGCCTCAAGCAATCCTCCCACCTTGGCCTCTCAAAGTGCTGGGATTGCAGGCAGGACACATCACACCTGGTTCCTAAAACTTTTCTTAAAGCAGAATTTCCTTCTAACATTCTTAAAAGGAAATCGTCTTCATTTGACTCAATGTTACAATCAACTGTAAAATAGGTTTGGTTAAATTCAGAGCTTTTCCAATCTGAATGAGGAAAGCTGCCGTGCGGCTGCTGTGGGTGATTTTAGGAAGCCCGCAGGTCCCAGGCACCCTCCTGCCTCCCGGCCACCTTCACCTGGGAGCCTGTAGCTGGTGCTAAAGTTCCCCTTGTTCTCCCAGGGGAAAACAGCCTGTCCGAGCCCTGCCCTCACGTGACATGCAGGCCTCTGCCAGGAGCCTGGGCCCCGAGGCCCAGCCCTGGGGCAGCCACCATGGGCACGCGGAGCACACAGCCTCAAGTTGCAAGTCCATTCCCTTTAGAGTTGCTGGCAAGAGTGATGTTTAGTGTTGTGTGGCTGGGAGAACACCACTCTATTTCTGAAATAAAACTTGGACACTAGGATTTTTTTAAATGTTTTATAAAAATTGTTACACAGTCCTCATTTTCTCTAATACAATTCAAGTTCCTCCAGAGTGAATTTGCCAGGGATTCAGAGTGAGGGAAGGAGAGAGGGTGAGTAGGCAGCGCACAGAGGACTTTTTAGGGCAGTGACACTGTTGGCTGTGGGAACCCGGGTGTTCGGGACGGGCCACATTGGGTTCCCAAGAGAAGTGGGACTTCACAGAACTCCCTCTCTGAAGCAGGCGATGGAGGGTCCCCGATGGGCAACACAGAAGGCAGAGTTGTAAAGGCACTGGGCAGGGAGCGTAGCCCAACAGCACCTAGGTCGTTGGCACAGGTGGCACTGGAGGTGAGGAAAGCAGCAGGCAGTTCTGTTCGGCGGCCGTAGACCCCCAAAACCAAGGGGGTGGGAGCTCCGATGGTGCCACGGAAACAGACATGGGGTATTTCAGCCGCGGAGGGAAGACTGTGTTAACAGCTGGATGAACATACAACCTGAACAGCAACGCGGGCGAGTCAGCAGGAACTGAGGTCGCGTTCTGGTCCAGCGAGTGGGTGCGGGGCGAGGACTGAAAGCGCCAAGACTTGGCGTTGTAGCTGTCCTCTAGTGCCCTCGTGGCCCCTGGGACACTTTCCCTCCATCCCTAAGAACTAACTTCTACGTCTTGGAAAACAAGGCACCAGTTTTCTCCTGCCCCTGCGCGCACACACAGCGTCCATAAACAGTAGTGAGAACAGCTAGCCCCATCCAGAGGAGAGCAAAGCCCACCTGAGCCACGTGGCTTTGACCCTGAAGCAGTTAAGTTCCCTTTTCCAAGACACTTAAAGTAAGAGTTAAAATACTAGTAAGAGTTCTTGGTTATTCCAAGAATGCCTCAAATTTTCAGCAGTCACCTGTAAATAAAGGCTAACCTTATTGTTCTCCATATAAGAAAGCATTTCAACTTTCAGTGAAAAGTTAGCAAATATGAACACCAAAAAATGCAGCTCTCCTACAAGAGATTCAATTAGGCATCGATGTGACCGTGCAAAGAGTATGTTGCAGCGCCAAGGCAGCCTGTTTTTCTGGCCATTATTAATCCAGAAACCTTAATGATGAACAACATTTGTGTTATTGCCTACCCAAATTTAATTTATTTATGCAGCAGTTAATCTTGCAATCTGTTTTTCTCAAACGAGGGCAGATAATGGAGACACCCTTCTTTACAAGTCTTCAGGCTTTTAAATTCTGATAAAATCAGGATTCTTCACTGGGTCTTGCCCCAGCTCTGAATTAAGCCACTTTAAATGTAATTATGGGACCTGGCCTTACAGCGGGAACATCCATTTAAAAAATTGATTGGCCAAGCTGTTCCACTAGACATTTTATGAGCAAATGGTTGCAATGAGGCTGGAACTGTAATTTATGAAGGCAAAAAAGCAGGCAAATACTTTATTAGTGGTAATGAGAGGGTTGCCAGCTCACTGAGTCTCTTCTTTCCTCACCAGCTACTTCACGGAGCCGTGGTGCCTGGCCATCTTCCATGATCGTTTTATCGATCTCAGGAAAGAGTTGCGCCAAATCTTAGCCTCCAAAGAGGTAAGAGTGATTAATGGATATGTGGATTATTCCTTGCAAATTATAAGCAGCTGACATCTGTTGATCATTTGGGCTTTTCCCTACGTTCCCATTTAATGGTTTTACTTTTTAAACCAACTGTATCTCATATAAACGAACTGCAGCGTGTGTACATGCAGACTGTGATATTTCAGGGAAAGTGATTTTATTTAAATCTTTTTATGGGTGGGGGGCAAACTTCTTTTCCCTTTTTATAAGGAACTGTATTTTCCTGATGAGCTCAGAGTGCTGGCAGAAAACCGAATTGGCGTTGCATCTATTTGCCCTCAAGAAAGAAAGTTACATTCCTTTAGTTTCTGCCTGTACTTGCCAGCCATTAGTGGAACATTCGCATGTGTGTTGTTTTAAAGATGTGAGGGAGACCGTCCAGTGCTCCTCAAAAGCACACCCCTTTTATAACCAGAGCGTCTTTCACAAAATGCTACAGAGTTAGCTGGACGTTGGGCTCCGTGCTCAGCAAGAAATTTGACTCTGCAAGTGTATATAGTGAACTATTTGTGAAACTTGTAAGTTAAATTATTTCTTTCAATAGGAAAGTCTTTAGCAGAACCGTGGAGAATTAACACCTGTGCTCAGTGAGTGGTTTAATCTCCACCCTGGCTCTACCCTGCTTCACTCAGCCAAGGGCTGGGGCCTGGGTTAGCTTCTACCTCATTTCATCATCTGTATGGGCAATTCCCATGTCTCCATTGTCACTTCCACCTGGGAATGCCCACACGCCATGCGGGTTCCAGGGTGAAAGCGACCATATGCAATGGCACTGCTTGAGCGTGCACCCCGTCCCCTGTGTGCTCCCCACTTAATCACAGCAAGACACCTTTAAGGAGGAAGGAGGAGCCACTGTTATCATATTGACTTTCCCAGTGAGGCGACTGAAGCTTAGAGGGCTTTTTGGGGGCTGTGTGTGTGTGTGTGTGTGTGTGGCTTTTTTTGTTTTGTTTTGAGATGGAGTCTCACTCTGTCACCGGGCTGGAGTGCAATGGCTTGATCTCCACTCACTGCAACCTCTGCCTCTCAGGTTCAAGTGATTCTCCTGCCTCAGCCTCCCGAGTAGCTGGGACTACAGGCACCCGCCATCATGCCTCGCTAATTTTTCTATTTTTGTAGAGACAGGGTTTCACCCCATGTTGGCCAGGCTGGTCTTGAACTCCTAACCTCAGGTGATCTGCCTGCCTCAACCTCCCAAAGTGCTGGAATTACAGGCGCAACCCACCATGCCTGACCAGCTTAGAGATTTTAAATCAGCCTCCCTGGTGACACAGCAAGCTTCACACTCCAGGGTGTCCCACCCCAAAGCTGGGAACATCGTTATTGAGCCATGTGGGGCTGAAGCGCATGTCCTGGGACCGTCTCCTCAGTGCCCCACTTTCAATTTTACTCCCAGGGTCCAGCTGGGAAATGTAAATCATTTCCTAATCTGAAGCAGGCTCAGATTGGGAAACACAGGTTTAAAGTTTAAACTGAACTGCAGTGACTTAGGATCCAGCAGGTAAATGCAGCTGAGGGAAGTGGAGGGCTGGGTGGCTGAAGGCCCAGGTCAGAGGCTGCTGAAGGCATGCATGTGGGAACCGAATGCATTAGAGACCTGCAGGCCAAACGGCCCGGCACTTCACCCAGGGCTGCAGGAGGCCAACCCAAGTGGAAACCTGAACCCGAGTTGCAAGTCTGGGGCTCATGGAACACTCAGCTCCTCGGACACCTCCCTTCCTCACAGAATGTCATCTGCAGCTTCCAATTGCCCTGACAGTAAAGGGCCATTCGTTTGCCAGTGATTCCATCAAAACTCTGTGCCTCGGTCTTTCTTAACCCCAGATCTGGGCTCTTGAGTTAACATTTTGCATGGAACCAGAGGGTTTTAGGCTTCAAGCTTAAAAGGGATGCCAAGGAAACTGTCAAGCCCAAGGCATTCACTGCTTTTCATACAACTCACTGAGATACCCTCAAACTGATTCCTGTGTACTGATATTTCCCGTGGGCCTGTTTGCTATGAATGAACTCAGTCTGAAGAGCAGGCCCAGGCAGCAGACCAGAAGTGGCCACGGACATTTGCCTAAGGTCATTAAAGGCCCATTCTTGTGGGTCTTGTAGATTTCCAGAAAATGAAACCTCTGGAAGAAAGAAACCTCCATGGCAGGACTGTTCTGTCTTCAGCATTTTCGTTTGTCAAATGGGAAAGGCCACAGGAAGAGGTGATGCATAGAGTGGGTCACCTAGCTCAGCTGGACTGCGCAGTGTGGCCTGGGGCAGATCCTCCCATTCCTGCAGAACTGGGGCCAGCTGTTCCCACCTCAGAAAGCTGTGGAGGAGTAGCAGAGGGGAAGTATGCGATGACACAGAAGAGTGGCCCGGTGAGTGGCGGCCACCACGAGCCGCAGTAGGGGTGACGGTGGAGAGGGCTGCTGTGGAAATGACATGCACACAAGCAGATATGCAGGAATTTCACCAAAGAGACTGGTATTAGGAAAATAAAGTAAGATGAATAACCTGCACTAAAGAATAATAGTAATTTATTTTCTCAAATATTAAAATGAGGTACAAATGGCCAACAGGTTTATAACAAATGCTTAACGTCACTAATCGTCAGAGAAATACAACTCCAAGCTGCAGTGAGATGTCATCTCACCCAGTTACGATGGCTTTTATCCAAAAGACAGGCAGTAACAAATGCTGGCGAGGATGTGGAGAAAGGGGAACCCTTGCACACTGTTGGTGGGAGTGTAAATTGATACAGCCACTAGGGAGAGCAGTTTGGAGGTTCCTCAAACAGCTAAAAATAGAGCTATCATATGACCCAGCAGTCCCACTGCTGGGTACATATCCAAAAAAAAAAGGAAATCAGTATTTCAAAGAGATACCTACACACTCATGTTTATTACAGCACTCCTCACAATAGCCAAGATAAGGGGTTAACCTAAGCATCCAACAAATGAACGGATAAAAAAATGTGATCTATATACCCAATGGAATATGACCCATCTGTAAAAATTTAAAAGTCCTGTCATTTGCAACAACATGGATGGAACTGGAGAACATTATGTTAAGTAAGATACTCCAGGCACAGAAAGACAACTATTTTATGTTCTCACACATATGTGAGAGCTTAAAAAAAAATTGAATTCTTGGAGATAGAGAGTAGAATGATAGGTACCAGAGGATGTGAAGGGCGGCAAAGGAGGGGTGGATAACATGGGGATAGTTAATAGGTGCAAAAATACAGTTAGGTTGGATGAATAAGATCTAGGATTTGGTAGCACAGTAGGATGACTATAGTTAACAGTAGTTTATCTTATATTCTAAGATAGCTAAAAGAGTGGAATTGGAATGTTTCTAACACAAAGAAATGATAAATGCTTCACATGACAGACACTCCATATATGATTTGATCATTACACATTTTATGCCTGTGTCAAAACATCACACCCCATAAACATACACTACTATTATGTACTCATAACAATTAAAACTTTTTTTTAATTTTTAAATATTCAAGTAATATGACCCATTTTATTTCACTTTCTATCCTGTCTTCTGGGAAGTACAGAAGTTCAATCCCATTAACTATGATATCCTAGAGCTTGGTATATCAATTTTCTCCTCCTTCTGTAAAGAATGGAAGAAAGGACTATTATCTATCTGTTATCTATGACTGTTGTTAAAAGTTATCTGTTATGAAAATTAGAATCTTTATAACATGGGCCAGGTGAAGTGGCTCACGTTTGTAATCCCAAAACTCTGGGAGGCCAAGGCAGGTGGATCACCTGAGCTCAGGAGTTCGAGACCAGCCTGGCCAACATGGTGAAACCCCATTTCTACTAAAAATACAAAAAATTAGCCAGCTGTGGTGGTGGTTGCCTGTAATCCCAGCTACTCAGGAGGCTGAGGCAGGAGAATCTCTTGAACCTGGAAGGTGGAGGTTGCAGTGAGCTGAGATCATACAACTTCACTCCACCTTGGGCAACAAGAGTGAAACTCTGTGGCTCATGCCTGTAATCCCAATACTTTGGGAAGCCGAGACAGGTGGATCACCTGAGGTCAGGAGTTCAAGGCCAGTCTGGCCAACATAGTGAAACCGCGTCTCTACTAAAAATACAAAAATTAGCTGGGCATGTTGGTGGACACCTGCAATCCCAGCTATTCAGGAGGCTGAGGCAGGAGAATTGCTTGAACCTGGAAGGTTGCAGTGAGCCATTGCACTCCAGCCTGGACGACAAGAGTAAAACTCTGTCTAAAAAAAAAAAAAAAAAAAGAATGTTTATAACATTTATTTTTAAAAAGCAAACTCATTCCAAGACATCTCAAATCCTCTTGTGGAGATAAAGAGAGGAACAGATTATAAATCCACTGGCACTGCATTATTTAGCAGTAGGCAAAGCCACAGCATCAATGACCAAGATGAAATTTTGTTTAAAATGATCCTTCAAAATCTTTTAGGAAAGGTATAACAACTATAACCATATATTCACTTAACAATAGAACCCCAAAATATATGAACAAAAGTTGGCAGAATTGAAAGAAGAAATAGTTCTAAAATAATAAGTGCAGACTTCTGTATCTTACTTTCAATAATGACTAGAACAACCAGATATAAGATCAATAAGGAAACAGATGACTTCAATAGCACTATAAGGCAAGTGGACCCAACAGTCGTGTATGAAATCTCTGATCAAAAGTAAAATGCACACTTTTCTGAAGTGCACACAGAGCATTCTCCAGGATAGACCATATGTTAGGCCACAAAAAAAGTGTCAATACATTTTAAAAGATTAAAATCATCCAAAGTATATTCTCCAACCACAATGGAATGAAGCTGGAAATCAATAACAGAAGGAAGATTGGAAAGATTCACAAATTTGTGGAAATTAAATAACACATTCTTAAGCAACCAGTGGATCAAAAAATAAATAAAGGATATTAGAAATGCTTATAGATGAATGAAAACTAAGATGCAATATACCAACATTTATGAGATGCAAAGAAAGCAGAATTTAAAGTCATAATTGCCTACATAGAAAAGGAGAGAACTCAAATCAATAACCTAATTTTATAACTTGAGGAACTAGAAAATGAAAATGAAACTAAGCCTAAGGCCAGCAGAAGAAAAGAAATAATAAGGATTAGAACAGAGATAAATGAAATAGAGAATAAGAAAATAGAGAAAATCAATAAAACCAAAAGTTAACTCTTTGAAAAGATCAGCCAAATTCATAAACCTTTAGCTAGACTGAGTAAGAAAAAAGACTCAAATTACTAAAATCAGAAATAGAAGTGGGGACATTACTATCAACCTTACAGAAATAAAAAAGGATTATGAGAAAATGCCATGAATAATTATTTGCCAACCAATTACCTAACCTAGATAAAATGGACAAATTATTAGAAATGAACAAACCAAAAACTGACACAAGAAGAAATAGAAAATCTCAACAGAGCTATAATAAGTAAAAACCTTGAATCAGTAATCAAACACCTCACACAAAGAAAAGCCCAGGACCAGATGGCTTTGCTAGTGAAGTCTACCAAACATTTCAAGAAGAATTAACATCAACTCTCTTGAATTCTTCCAAAAAATACAAGAGGTCGAAAATATTTTATGAGATCAGCATTACCCTAATGCCAAACCTAGACAAAGACACTGCAAGAAAAGAAAACTTACAGACTAACACCCTTTTGAATTTAGAAGCAAAAGTAGCCAGCAGAATATTAGCAAACCAAATCCAGCAGGATATTAAAGGACTAAACACCATGACTGAGTGAGATTTACCCCAGAAATATAAGGGCAGCTCAACATATAAAAATGAATCAATGGGGGACTTCAGCCAAGATGGCCGAATAGGAACAGCTCTGGAGCACAATTCCCAGTGAGTACAATGCAGAAGGTGAGTGATCTCCACATTTCCAACCAAGGTACCAGGTTCATCTCAATGGGACAGGTTGGACAGTGGGTGTAGCCCAAGGAGGGCAGAGTGGGGTGCTGCCTCACCCTGGAAGTGCAGCGGGCTGAAGGACCCCCCCCGGCACCCAACAGAGGCCATCGGGGACTTTTCCAGCCATTCTAGCGCTCCGGTTCAGATACTGCATTTCTCCCACGGCCTTTACAGCCCACAGACCAGGAGATTCCCACCAAGCCAACAAGCACTGCAGGTTGCCAGCACAAATCTGGGTGACCGTTTTAACTGACACCTGGAATGCCTGTGAGACAGAGCCGCCCATTCCCCTGAGAAAAAGGGGGCCCATTCCCCTGAAGGCAGGGAGCCAAGTGGTCTGGCTTGAGAGGTCCCATCCCAAGACCAGCAAGCTGAAACCCACTGGCTTGAGAGTTCTGCAGCCAGCACAGCAGTTTGAGCTCCACTCAGGATGGTCGAGCTCCGTGGGGGGAAGGGCATCTGCCATTACGGAGGCAGTTCTAACATTACCTGTGCAAACAAAACCGTAAGGAAGCTTACACAGCAGCTGGGCAGAGCCCGTGGCAGGTCAGCAACTCCTCTGCAGGCAGACTGTGACTAGACTCCCTACTTGCTGGGCAGGGCATCTCTGAAAAAAGGCAGCAGCATGTCAGGGACTTACAAATAATGCCCCACTTTCGCAGGACAGAGCGCCTGGGAAAAGAGGCAGTTGTGAGTTCTGCTGCAGCAGACTTAAACATCCCTGCCCAGCAGCTCTGAAGGGAGCAACGGAGCTCCCAGGACAGCACTTGAGCTCTGATAAGGGACAGACTGCCTCCTCAAGCGGCTCCCTGACCCCTATATATCCAAAGAGACACCTCATACAGGAGAGCTCTGGCTGACATCTGGCAGGTATCTTTCTGGGACAAAGATACCAGAGGAAGGAACAGACAGAAATCCTTACTGTTCTGTAGCCCCCATGGGTGAATCCCAGGCAAGCAGGGTCTGGAGTGGACATCCAGCAGTGCTGCAGCAGAGGGGCCTGACTATTAGAAGGAAAACTAATAAACAGAAATAAATAGTTTCAACATCAACAGAAAGGACATCCATCCTTTCCGGTTTCAGAGACCCCATCTGAAAGTCACCAACTTCAAAGACCAAAGGTTGATAAATCCACAAAGATGGGGAGAAGCCAGCACAAAAAGGATGAAATCACCTAAAACCAGAATGCCTCTCCTTCTCCAAGGGATCACAACTCCTCACCAACAAGAGAACAAAACTGGATGGAGAATGAGTTTGACGAATTGACAGAAGCAGACTTCAGAAGGTGAGTAGTCACAAACTTCTCTGAGCTAAAGGAACATGTTCTAATCCAATGTAAAGAAACTAAGAACCTTAAAAAAGGTTAGATGAAATGCTAACTAGAATAACCAGCTTAGAGAAGAACATAAACGACTTGATGGAGCCGAAAAACACAGCATGAGAACTTCACGAAGCATACACAAGTTTCAATAGCCAAATCGATCAAGCAGAAGAAAGGATATCAGAGATTGAAGATCAACTCAATGAAATAAAATGAGAAGGCAAGATTAAAGAAAAAAAGAGTGAAAAGAAATGAACAAAGCCTCCAAGAAATGTGGGATTATGTGAAAAGAACTAATCTGTATTTGATCGGTGTACCGGAATGTGACGGAGAGAATAAATCCAAGCTGGAATATACTCTTCAGGATATTATCCAGGAGAACTTCCCCAACCTAGCAAGGCAGGCCAACATTCAAACCCAGGAAATACAGAGAACACCACAAAGATATTCCTCAAGAAGAGCAACGCCAAGGCACATAATATTCAGATTCACCAGGATTGAAATGAAGGAAAAAAATGCTTCATTTTCTCTCTGGACAGAACAAGACTCCATCTCAAAAAACAAAACAAACAAGCAAAGAATTGAAAGAGGTATTCTAATGATTGCTTGTACAAGGACATTCAAAGCAGCACTGTTTAGAACAGCCAGAAGGAGGAAACAACCCAAATGTCCATCAACAGATCAATGGATAAACAAATGTGGTCTAGCATACAATGGAATAGTATTCAACCATGAAGAGATATGAGGTACTGATACAAAGCACATGAATCACAAAACATTATGCTAGAAGGCAGAGAAAGCATTTGACAAAATTTGCATCCTTTCATGACTAAAAAGAAACTTCTCAACAATTAGATACAAAAAGAATGTTCCTGAACACAATAAAGACCATATATGACAAGCCCACAGCTAACATCATTCTCAGTGATGAAAAGTTGAAGCTTTTTCTCTAAGATCAGGAATAAGACAGGGATGGCCACTCTTGCCACTTCTATTAAACAGAGGACTAGAGGTCCTAGCCAGAGCAATTAGGGAAGAAGAAGAAATGAAAAGCATCCAACTAGGAATGAGGTGAAATTGTCTCTGTTTGCTGATGACATGATCTTATATACATAAAGTCCTTAAAGACTCCACCAGAAGACTGTTAGAACTCACAAGTGAGTTCAGTAAAGTTGCAGGATACAAAACCAACATACAAAAGTCAGTAGTGTTGGCTGGGTGCAGTGGCTGACACCTGTAATCCCAGCACTTTAGGAGGCTAAGGCGAGTGGATCATCCGAGGTTAGGAGTTCAAGACCAGCCTGGCCAACATAGTGAAACCCCATCTCTACTAAAAATACAAAAATTAGCTTGGTGGTGCACACCTATAATCCCAGCTACTCAGAAGGCTGAGGGAGGAGAATCGCTTGCACCCTGGAGGCGGAGGTTGCAGTGAGCTGAGATCATACCACTACACTCTAGCCTGAGTGAGACTCTGTCTCAAAAAAACAAAGTCAGTAATGTTTATATACACTAACAATAAGCTGTGAAAAATAAATTAAGAAAGGAATTCCATTTACAAAGCATAAAAAAAAAAACTTAGGAGTTTTTAACCAAGGAGTTAAAAGATCTGTATACTGAAAGCTATAAAACATTGATGAAAAAAATTGAAGCCAACACAAATAAATGGAACGATATCATGTGTTCATAGATTAGAAGAATTCATATTCTTAAAATCTACATACTACCCAAAGCAATCTGCAGATTCAATGCAATTTCTATGAAAATGCCAATGCCATTTTTCACAGAAATAGAAAAGACAATTTTAAAAATCATATGGAACCACAAAAGACCCACAAATAGCCAATAAAATCTTGAGAAAATAAAAAAACCTGGAGCCATAATACTACCTGATTTCAAAATATATTTCAAAACTATAGTAATCAAAACAGCATGTGTATTAGTCTGTTTTCACACTGTTATAAAGAACTTTCCTGAGACTGGGTAATTTATAAAGAAAAGAAGTTTAATTGACTCACACTTCCATATGGCGGGGGAAGCCTCAGGAAACTTACAATCATGGTGGAAGGGGAAGCAAGCACCTTCTTTACAAGGCGGCAGGAGAGTGAGAAGAGCGAAGGAGGAACTTCCAAACCTTTATAACCATCAAATCTCGTGAAAACTAACTTACTGTCATGAGAACAGCATAGGGAAAACCGCCCCCATTATCCAAATATCTCCCTTTCTTGACAGACGTGAGGATTACAAATTGAGATGAGATTTGGGTGGGGACACAGAGCCAAACCATATCAGCATGATACTGCCATAAAAACAGGTAAATGTACCAGTGGGACAGGATAGAGGCCATAAATAAACCTACACATTTACTGTCAATTGATTTTTGACAAAAGTACTAAGAACACACAATGGGGAAAGGACAGTCCCTTCAATAAATGGTATTGGGAAAACTGGATATTTACATGCAGAAGAATGAAATTGGACTCCTCTCTCAGCCCATACACAAAAATCAATTCAAAATGGAGTGAAGACTTAAACATAAGACCTGAAATTGTAAAACTCCTAGAAGACAACGTAAGAGAAATACTTCTTGACATTAGTTTCAGAAAGAATTTTTTTGGATGAGACACCAAAAGCACAGGCAACAAAAGCAAAAACAGACAAATGGGTCTATATCAAATTTAAAAGCTTCTGCACAGCAAAGAAAACAAGAGACTGAGGAGACAGCCCACAGACTTGGAGAAACTATTTGCAAATCATACATCTTATAAGGGGCTAATATCCAAAATGTATAGGGAACTCACACAATTCACTAGGAGAAAAACAAATAACCTGATATAAACATAAGCAAAGGACCTGAATAGACACTTCTCAAAAGAAGACATACAGTAGGTCCTTGAATAACATCCTTTCATTGTAATATTGAGGAGGAAAAGAAAGTCATTCCTGGGGCCACTGTCGGTGGCGTTTGCATGTTCTGCCCATGTCCGTGTGCATTGCGGGTTTTCACCAGGTACACTGGAGTTCAAAGATCAGAAAAAACCAAAACACTGTGCTAAGTGAAAAGAGCCAGACACAAAAGGTTAATTGGCATGTCTTAATGGTCCCAGTGTGTGTGAGTGTGCGTTATCACTTAGTTTATAGTAAAATACTTAAAGTTACAGTTTCTAAGAAGCTATGAGGACTTACTGTACAAATGACCATAATATATATTTTTAAAATGATCAACCTCATTAATCATCAGGGAAATGCAAATTAAAACCACAGTGAGCTACCCCCTCACACTCGTTAGTATGGTTGGTATAGATAGAAGGTTGGCAAGGATGTGGAGAAAAGGGAATTCTTGTTCACTGTTGGTGCTAAATAAACTTTGAGTTCCTTTTTGTGATTTTACACTATTTAACCCAGTGTCGGAACAGCAGCATACCATCTGAGCTCAAAATCTTGTATAATTTTAGTAAGGTCATTGTTTCTGGTTGGTTTTATACAATTCCCCAGAAAAATTAGGAAGAAAGAACCAACCTCATATACATTGCAGAAGATATCCCTGAGGCCTTATTGGTGCCACCCAAAGTTTTCGGCACTTCCAACATTTAGTTGTGAGCATCGGTTGCCTTCTCCCCGTCACTGCCTTTATTGCTCTTGTTTAAAGCCGAATTCCTACAATCCCCACTGACTGCTTTTTCCAATGTGTGCGTAATCTCCAACACCTCGTTGTGTCTTGCTTAGCCAAGTGACAATGACTTTATGCCTCCATATAGCTTGCCTCTGTTTTTCTACCTACAAGCTCTTATCACTAGTAAGTTAATAATTCAATAAAACCCTGCCCTTTTTTTTCTGTTCAAAATAGAAAGAATTATTGGAAATTGAAATAAATGTACTATCGGAGTCCACAGGCTCTTGATATAGGGTGATGTTCAAGAATCACGGTGTTTGGAAAGCACCCAGCTCAACTTTGGGGGATGTGCTTTCTAGAAGTTTGTTATGGAGGGCAGATATGCGGTGAAGCCAATATAGCAGATGTTAACTGTGCAGTCCAGGTGGGGGTGTGCAGGCGTTCACTGGACAATTCTTCAACTTGTCTCTGAAAATTTTTATAATGAAATGTTGGGAAAATCTCTACGATTTTATAGATATGTACAGCATATGATTCTCCACTTCAAACAACTTGATTCTTTCTGAGCCATGTCTTTTTATATATATCAATAAAATTGGACTTGACTGTGAATTTATTCTAAGGTTTTAAAATCCCATTTATTGGGAATTACAACCAAGAAAACCATCTAGGACCTTCCGAGTAAAAAAGTTTAATCACTCCTTTTTTTTTTTTTTAAACAAGTATGATCTACAGATGATTTTTATTTGAAAATGAAGGGCTTGAAATGACTAACCTGGATGACTCTTGAGGACATCCTGTGTGACCTATTGATACAAGCCAGTCACAAAACGACAAATACTACACGGTTCCACTCATATGAGGGGCCTGCATAGTCACATTCGTAGAGACAGAGGTGCTTTCCAGGGTCTGGCGGACGGGAGGCTGGGGAGCTCGTGTTTCAGCTAAGGAAGAAGAAAACGTCCTGGGGACTGTGGCGAGGCTCACACAGCAGTGTGAAGGTACTTCATGCCACCGAACTGTACACCTAAAAATTATTAAACTAAGACATTTTATGTTATAGGTGCTTTGCCACAATTAAAAATCAGTTTTCAAAAGCTGGAAAATAATTGACCACCCTTGCAGAGCTGACTACTACCGTTTTCACTTTTACGAAACTTCCTGTTATAACTATGTAGAATCCGATTAATTTCTGTATCTGGCCTCTTACTGTGTTTTACAGCAGCAAGACCTTCCTTCCATAGAGCAGTTAGCGCATCAGATGGAAGATGAGGAAATAAACCCTGCTGAGAAGCCCAGGCAATGCCTCAAAAGAGTTTTCGAGGACTCCATCTACAAAACCCTGGTGGAGAGAAGCACTCTTGACTACCTACGCTATAATCGCTACCTCCTGCCCATGTACGCATGGCCGGGCATCATTTAGTTGTAGGCAGGGTGTCCCCTTTATGGTTGTCATGTATGTAGTTCCTGGAAGCGCGCTCTGTAGAAATAGAAAAGTTCTCTGCAGCCTGGTCGGACAGCGAAGCAGTCCCTGGTGGCTCTGTGTCTTCCTTTCCTTCCCCAACTTATGCCTGTACTTTTCTGTCATTCCAGTAGGTGGCGCACGGCCGTGTGCCTCTGTTCGGGGGCAGGCTCGCTTTGCAAATACCAGGCATGTTCCTGTGCAGAATAATCCATTTCAGCAATAAAATGAGATCATACTGTGTAAAATTTGTTTTTACCTTGGGTGTGATTCTGTTTGATTTCCTGGAAACTTCTGCTGCCAGTCTTGTTAGTTCTTCACATGTTTACCCAGGAATACTTACAGGCGATAAAAAAGAAAATGTGCCCAGAATGGAAAGTTAGCAAACAGATGATGAGAAATGAACTCTATAGTCCAACATCAGAAACGGGGATTGTGTTGGAAAGCTTACATGGCCTTTGGAGGGGAGGAAGCTGTATTTCTGTTTCAAATTGCAGATGAGGAGCATAAAGTCACAGAAAAGTTGGATGATCAAGGGGTTCACACACAGATTTTCGACTAGAACGTGGTAGTGGGAGGTTCATCTAGTTCATTTTCTTTGACCCTTAGCACTGTTGCCTTGCGTTGTTGGTGGGGTGAGGAGGTCCCTAGCACATGTCACCTATAATATGGATCAGAAACCCTTTTTCTTATAAATAAAGCAAATTAATTGCCCACTAGAAACTGCATGGATTCAGGGATGAGTGGGATCAAACACTTAAGAGTGTTCTCATTTATTGGGTCTCTCTTAGTAGATAATATAACACAATTTTTCACCAGCAGAGTTTAAAACTGGTTTTCGTGAACAATCCAGGTTTTGTTCATGTGTTATATTTTATGTAAATGTTGAGCAAAAGTTGGCACAAGATAAAGGATACACAGCTATTAGAAGGAAAGTCAGAGCTGGCATTGCAGAACTGTGTACACATTATCAAACTCTCTGCTGCAAACTGCTAACTTGTTGGAACTACAAAGTTATTTGATATTTCTGCAAAATAAAATTGTTCCAGAACACTGGACTCTTGACTTTCCCAAGGCAGGCAAAAGCAAGCAATAAATGCTCCTAATTCCTTCACATGTGCATTTTCCACAAATGCATGGGTCATTTGGGGGGGCGGGGGAGGATCCAGCATTGGCCATATGGTACACACTGTGTCACTTGAAAGGGGAACAATCACTCCTGGTCCACTCTTCAGAATTCAGACCCAGCACAGGTGGAACCATATTTCAGGGGCTGGTGAATGAGTTGGCTCAAACAACTCTCCTCCCTGTCCCCTTCCCCTGACAGGACCGGGGTCAAACTCATCAGCAAATGGAGTAAGTTTCTGTGACAGGTCCTTGGACCCTTGGATGGAGATTAACAGAACAACCTCAGAGGATCAACAGTTATGACTTCTGTGACCAAGTATTAGCATTAAAAAGCCTTTAGTCACATAAAAGTGACCCCAAATGACAATGTCAACCTTAATACCAAATCATGCATAAATGTGACGATAAGTTTCCATTTGCTGCCTTTTGAGGAGTCTTGCAGCTCCACAAGTATCACAGCAGACTTGAAAATATCTAGAATATATTTTAGTCTACAAAGTGTACTGAGTGACATTAACTTAATCCTTATCTCACACTTAGAAAGTGGGTAATTTATAGGATATTTAGCATATATGCTAAATAATTTCCTGAATCTAAGAACCTTAGCACATCTGTTCAGATTTGAAAGCTTTATCACTGAACAAGTTTCCTAAGAATAAAAGAGGAATTCAAGAGTTGTTGGTCATAACTTGCAATTGACTATTGTAAGGGCTTTGGGAAAATAAAGCTTGGCAAAAGGAAGGGCCTGAAAGAGACCAATATTTGGACTTGGGTTGTACAAGGCATGAATTCTGTAAGTGGAATGAATGCTTGGCGTTTCTACACATTTCAGCACTTGCTGCTGAGCTGGGGACAGTTTTAAGCAAAGAATATTAATGAGAAAATACCAAAGTTAATTTTCCAAAGTTTTATTCTTTCAAATCACATTCAATGACCCTGCCTCTGATGCCCGCAATTGCTCTCCTGACAGATGTCAGTTTTTAAACCGCCTTTCCAAAAATGGCTCCTTATGGTTTTATTAGACTGAAATATTACTGGAGGGCAAGAGAAAAATCAATGATGAAGTGAGGGAGGGAAGGAAATATGGCATGGAGCATAAAATGTAAAGCCAGCCAATTAATATTTGCCCTTACAAGAGGAGGAGGAGGAGAGAGGGAGGGAGGGAGGGAGGGAGGGAGAGGGAGAGGGAGAGAGAGAGCGAGAGAGAGAGAGAGAGAGAGAGAGAGAGGAAAAAGAGAAAGAGAGAGAGAGAGGGTGCGCACCCGAGTGAGCGAGTGTTAGCCAAGAAGCAGGGAGCCGGGCTAGAAAGTCGCCGAGTGCGAGGAGCTGTTGATTGTTTTCTGGTTGAGAGAAGAAGCGATGATAAGGCTGGGATAAAGTGAGCGGCGGCAGGGGCGCAGGGCCCGGCAGCTGTATGCTAATGCTCACAGAAACCAAGCCTCCGCGTCCCCCCATTAAAGCAGGCGACCAGGAGGCCACACATCACTGAACAAATAGGCTCTCTCTAGACAAATAAAATAACACACGTTTGCCTGTGGGGAGTGGGGGGAGAGTAAGAGCAGGGAGAAGAGTGAGGGGACTGTGAGGGGGAGAGAGAGAAGGTAAGAGAGTAGAAGAGAGGAATGGAAGACTGGGAAAGAGGTGGGGGGAAGAGAGGGAGAGAGGATGGAAACCGAAGCGAGGGAAGGGACAGGAGAGAGGGCCGGGAGGAGAGAGAGGAGCAGGAAGACAGCAAAGAGGACTGGGGGATGGGACGGGGAGGGAGGGACAGTGGGGAGAAGCGGCTGGGAGAGAGGAAGGGGGCCAGTTGGTGGGGGGGAGACAAGTGGGAGGGTTAAGGTGTGAAAGGTAGGGAGAGAGAAGAAGGATGAGGGAAAGGTGAGACTGTTGGAAGGAGGGGAAAGAAAAGAAGGGAAGAGCCCGAAGGAGAGAGAGGGACACGAGGAGAGAGAGGGGGCGAAAGACGCCGGGAGGGAACCGGAGGGCGAGGGAGAAGGGCAGGGACGGGAGGAGAAAGGAGGAGGGGAGAGGAACGGCGGTGGTTGGGGAGAAGCACCCGCCAACCCCATAGCCGGAACCCACGCCGAGGTAGCAAGTGCGCCCTTGCGGCCCCCACGAGCCTGGCTGCATCTTCGTCCTCCTGCGCAGGCGAGGCGGGATGCAGGTGTGAGTGGCATGAGAAGATGGGGAAAGGATCGGGGTCGCGGCGGCCTTTCTGGCCAGTTTTGAAGGGTTTTGTCAGTTAACGTTTCTAGACCGAGGCGCACGGACCAGCGGCACCTCCCAGGTGGAGGAGACCCCTTGTGCCCCAAGTTCAAAGTCATCCTGATGGGTTCAGTGCGGTCCTGACTCTTCCTGACCTAATTCTCTGGTTGTGACTTTCTCACGTTCCGGGCTTTGCCACTGCCAGCTTCTGCCAACACCACCCTTCCCGCCGCCCACCCGGGTCTTCCTGCCCGTTCTCCTCCCTCCCTGGCCCGACGGTCCCGCCGAGGCAAAAACAAATAGCCATGAGGGCACTTCAAGGAGCGTGCAGTGGCCCCGACGGCACTCTCGGGGGGAGGGGGGATAAAAGAGGCGGCCAGTCCGCCCCCGGCCGAATAATGGGCGCGCAGCAGATTGCCAGGGGGCACTTGAAACTCGAAGGGAGGGAAATACTTGAGCGCGGTCCCTCCCCGCGAGGGCGCTCGGCGCAGCCTCGCGGATCGTCCCTTGTTCGCTCTCTTTCATGCACTCTCCTTTTGTGTGGAATTATTTAAACGGGAGATCCCTGGCAGCTTTATGCTAATGCGCCGAACAAAGGCAACGGCCCGCGGGCGGGAGGCCCGGAAGGTGCCTGGGGCCGGGCCGGGTGGGGCGGCGGGCAGGCGGGCTGCGCGTGTCTCTCGCGTGCCCCTGGGACTGACACAACCACCCCTCATTCCTGCAAATACAAAGCCTCTTCCCTGCTTGGGTCGGGCGCTCGGAGGCTCGGGTCCCTCCGGGACGGGGCGGCGGGCTCTGCGGCGGCAACGCAGGGTTCCTGCCGGGTTGTGGCTCCGGGACTGAGTGCCGGGAGTGGCGGCTTCCGTGAAGCCAGAAGAGCGGTCTGCAGCTGAGTGGGAATGGTGGGGGCTGCTGACAACTCCCCCCACCACCAACGTTGGCGTCTCCAAAGTCGCTACCTGCTGTGGGGTGAGAATGCGGGCCCGCCTGGTTCCTCCCGTGAGGCCAGGGCCGCCAGTTCTCCTAGACACCCCAAGGAGCCAACTACTCCGCAGAAGTTGCCCCGCTTCTACTTTTAGTTCCAAGCTTCGCGCTTTCTACAAACTCCCTGTTGCCTTGACTTTGATTTCCAGCCGAGGTGAAGGTCACAGTGAACTCTGGCGCACGACCCGACGGCACCCCGGCACACCAGGATTGGAGAAATTGGAGCGCCTGCGGCCTCCGGCTCCGCAGTCGTCAAAGGAAGAACCCACCGCGGAGTCGGCGGACAAGAAGTGAAGAGGCCCGGGATTTTTCCAAAGCGCTGGCCAGGACACCGCAGGAAGGGGAGGAGTCGCCTGAAGCTGGGGAAGGACACTTGGGTGCCTCTGCCTTGGATCTTTATGCTCATTGACTTTCGCAAAGCCCCTCTGGAGGGGGACACATCCACGATCAGTGTTTCCCCAAACTTAACTTCACGCGGCCGCTGCTCCGAATCTCGTGTGCTAAGGCCGGCGTCGGGGGCGCAGTTCGGTGGCTGTTTGTCCTTCCCAGGCAAAGAGAATTATCTCGACCCGATGTCCCCATCCTTGCGGGCGCACAGATTCTGAAAAAATCAGCAGAAGGCGGCTGCTATCCACGGCCCGGGCTGTGCTACACCTGCTTGGAGGTCGCTGGTGTGTGCGTGCGCGCGAGCGCAGCCCAATTCTTTCCCAGCCCCGGGTGATGAAATTAGTTTCCAATACTAGTATTTTTCAGGTGTCTATTTATTTTTACTGTACCCGTCTGAAAGCAGATTTCATTTCGGCTGGCAAGACTAGAAGCCACAAATAAAAAGACACGGATTCATTGAATCTCTGTATCTCAGTAGCGTTCAATAGTTTCCCTTGGCTAAATTCAGAGAGCCCTGTTTGAATTCACTCAGGCAGGTGGTGTTTTGTTTTTTTGCTGGTAGTGGTTCCCCACCCCCATGGTTTATTTACAATTGTGGGTGTTGTTATTTTTCAAGGATTCACAAGGTGACTAACTGTTATCTGTTGAATGGACGGAGTGTTACATATGCAAGACCGAATATGGCCGGCCGAGCCCCTGCCCTATATTATTCTACAATCCAGATGGGATTCGTGATTAGAAAATAAAATTGGCTAAAGCTGTCTCGGAATCCCTTTCCCACTTCTAATTTCATCAGCAATATTAATCAGCGCTCCAGAGCAAGGAAATAACATCAGTTACTTTTAGATAGAAATGTATTTATAAATTTTAGATAACTCATTTTAAGATTCCTAACTTTGGGGGGGAGGGAACTACCATTCACCACAGCATTTTGAAAACTAGGGTGAGACTTTTCAAAATATATTTCATTATATGCATTCTTCTCTTTTCAGTGTGTAGGTTAAAATATTACAAACATAAAATTATCAAATACCTTTCCCTTGATTACCCAACTTGATTAACCCCTTAAGCCTAACAACTGTCCCTATCACAACTTATGACTCATGTGGACTCTATTTTTACATGTTTAATTTCTACGCCAGGGTATTTTCAGAGGGAAAATCCAAAACAATTAAATACCTTCAGTGGAATATAGCGAAAGTAAAACTCAGCAAAATCTATCTGGTGTACAGAGCTTTGCAGAAAAATGTTTCCTTCTCTTTCAATAAAATGACATTTTCCTCAAAGCATATGACATTTTATGTGGCTTGGCCATTTGTTCCCCAGTGATGGACGATCAGGGCCACTATGCACTTCGTGGGGTTCTGCCCTGTCCCCGGGAGGTTCTGCCTTTTGTGCTTCCTCGGGTCTGGGCTGGACAGAGTACGGAGGCCGGCGGCCAGTCTGGGTCCAAACGTAATGGTGGCGGGGGTGGGGGTGGGGGTGGGAGGTGTCTTCGCTGTTGTGTTTTCCTGGTGGCACAGGGGAGGCGGCATGTCCTCGCCGAGGCTGCAGCCTGCCTCAGAGGACAGATTGCCCCCCCCTCCCCCAGTCCAGCACGCGTCTCTTTTGCGTCCAGATTGGCCGCGACCGGCGCTCAATAGCGGGAGGTTAATTTCCTTCACAAAGGTGAAGGGGGCACGGCTCCGGGGGGGCTGCGCCCAGACAGGCGGCCCCTTTATTCCGAAGCGCCTTGATTGGAGCCCTTGATTTAGCATCTGATGTCAACCGGCAAACAAAATGCCCGCTCGGAATGAAAATGCATGAGGCCGCGCGGGGAGGAGAAAACCAACTTCACTGGGGTGCACGAGGCCGATGCGCGTTTCGGGCTTTGGCCAACTCGACCCGGGCTACCCAGCCCCAAACCACGCGGAGGCTCCGGGAGGCCTGGGCCCGGCCCCACCAAAGATACCATTCCCAAGCCTCCAAGAACCCAAAAGTTTAGAAATTGACGTTCCTTTGGGAGCCCAGCCCAGCACGCCCCCGCTTCAGCCCCGCGCTTTCTGGAGACTGAGAAGGTCACGCCAATTCCTTCTCAAACTCCAAAGAAACCTCGAGCCCCGTAGTCACGCCGAGGCTGCAAGCACAAACATCGCCCGCTCTCGGCCACTGCCATAAGTCCGGGCCCCCTGTCCACACTCGGAACCCCTCTTGGGTCCCGCGGCCTATCCGTCCGAGGTACGGGCGGAGGCTCTTGGCCGCCGGGACTCTGCGGCTTTCTCGGATTCTTGTTTATTTCCCAAACACCACGCGGAGCCAATGCGCCTCCGCCGACGCCCCGATCTCCCCGCGCCACCCCGGCGCGCCCCCGCCCCCACCCAATCAGCGCGCACAACTTCCCCCTCGGCTCTGGCTCGCGGATTGAACCCTCCTGACATATTTGGGGCCATTCTTCTCCTTTGTTGCTATTTTGCTCGCGACCCGCGGGTAATCCCCGTGCGGGAGGGGGGCGTGCATTGTCGCGCTGATGGACGGGCCCATTTGGCGGCTCCGCGCCCCCCGGAGGAGAGACACAAAGCCCAGGCACGTGCGCCTCCCCATAGAGGAGCAGCAGACCGTGAAAGGAGGCGGGGCCGGGCGTGTGCCTGGGCCGGGCGGGGCCGCGGCGCCGGGCGGGGCAGCCGAGGGGCGCGCGCGGGGGCCCCGCGCCCTCAGGTACATCTGCTGCACCTACCGGGCGACCCCCGAGTCCAGGCCCTCTTTTGGCCGCCCCATCGCCCTCCCACCCTGCCAGGCCGAGGAGCTGTAGGCGCTCTGATTGGCTCGGGGGGAAGCGGGAGGCGAGAACAATGGCCCCCTCCCCCCGTTAAAAGGGAGCGGCTGCCCGGCCCGGGGACAGGGACGCGCGTGCAGGGCGCAGAGCTGGACCGAGCCGCCGCCGGCGCCACGCGAGTCCCGCAGCCGCTGCTCCCGGGCCATGGGCCGAGGGCACTGAGGGCCGCCGGGGCCGAGCGCCAAGGGGGGACCGAACGAGTGCCGTGCCCTCGGGCCGCGCCAACATGCCCCGCGGCTTCCTGGTGAAGCGCAGCAAGAAGTCCACGCCCGTGTCCTACCGGGTCCGCGGCGGCGAGGACGGCGACCGTGCGCTGCTGCTCTCGCCCGGCTGTGGGGGCGCCCGCGCCGAGCCCCCGGCGCCGAACTCGGGCCCAGGGCCGCTGCAGCCGCCTCCACCGCCGCCGCCCGCGGAGCGCGCCCATGCAGCGCTCGCTGCCGCGCTCGCCTGCGCGCCGGGGCCGCCACCACCCCCGCCGGGTCCACGGGCGGCGCACTTCGGCAATCCAGAGGCCGCGCACCCTGCGCCGCTCTACAGCCCCACGCGGCCCGTGAGCCGCGAGCACGAGAAGCACAAATACTTCGAGCGCAGCTTCAACCTGGGCTCGCCGGTCTCGGCTGAGTCCTTCCCCACGCCCGCAGCGCTGCTCGGAGGGGGCGGCGGCGGCGGCGCAGGCGGAGCGGGCGGCGGCGGCACCTGCGGCGGCGATGCGTTACTCTTTGCGCCCGCCGAGCTCAAGATGGGCACGGCGTTCTCGGCGGGCGCCGAGGCGGCCCGCGGTCCGGGCCCCGGTCCCCCACTGCCTCCCGCCGCCGCTCTGCGGCCCCCTGGCAAGCGGCCCCCACCCACCGCCGCCGCCGCCGCCGCCGCTACCGCCGAGCCGCCAGCCAAGGCAGCCAAGGCCCCTGGCGCCAAGAAGCCCAAGGCCATCCGCAAGCTGCACTTCGAGGACGAGGTGACCACGTCGCCTGTGTTGGGGCTCAAGATCAAGGAGGGCCCGGTGGAGGCGCCGCGGGGCCGCGCGGGGGCCGCAGCGCGGCCGCTGGGCGAGTTCATCTGCCAGCTGTGCAAGGAGGAGTACGCCGACCCGTTCGCGCTGGCGCAGCACAAGTGCTCGCGTATCGTGCGCGTGGAGTACCGCTGCCCCGAGTGCGCCAAGGTCTTCAGCTGCCCGGCCAACCTGGCCTCGCACCGCCGCTGGCACAAACCGCGGCCCGCGCCCGCCGCCGCCCGCGCGCCGGAGCCGGAAGCGGCAGCCAGGGCTGAGGCGCGGGAGGCGCCGGGCGGCGGCAGCGACCGGGACACGCCAAGCCCCGGCGGCGTATCCGAGTCGGGCTCTGAGGACGGGCTCTACGAGTGTCACCACTGCGCCAAGAAGTTCCGCCGCCAGGCCTACCTACGCAAGCACCTCCTGGCGCATCACCAGGCGCTGCAGGCCAAGGGTGCGCCTCCAGCGCCCGCGGCCGAGGACCTACTGGCCTTGTACCCCGGCCCCGACGAGAAGGCGCCCCAGGAGGCGGCCGGCGAAGGCGAGGCAGCCGGCGTGCTGGGCCTGAGTGCGTCCGCCGAGTGCCACCTATGCCCTGTGTGCGGGGAGTCGTTCCCCAGCAAGGGCGCCCAGGAGCGCCACCTGCGCCTGCTGCACGCCGCCCAGGTGTTTCCCTGCAAGTACTGCCCGGCCACCTTCTACAGCTCGCCCGGCCTTACGCGGCACATCAACAAGTGCCACCCATCCGAGAACAGACAGGTGATCCTCCTGCAGGTGCCCGTGCGCCCGGCCTGTTAGAGCGCGCCCTCCACCCCGGCCCCCGGAACTGTGCCTTCGCTTGGAGACCCACAAAGAGAATGCGCCCTGCACGCCCGAACCCCAGTCTGCGCTGGGGGAGCCTCGTCCCCGCCCCCACCGGGTGAAAGTGTCGTCTCCGTTTCTAGGTGTGGCGTGACGGTAACCCCATCCTCTCGTTGTGACTCCTTTTGGAACCCCCACTTTTACGTTGTGTACCCCCAAACCCCCATGGCGCAACAGGAGTCAGTCTCTTTCTGTACAAGGGAGAAGAGCTGTACGCGTTTGTCTCGTGGTTGGAAGCCTCCCCTTGGCGGGGAGAAGCTGTTTTTCTTGCTAGTATTCGCTGTGTTCATGGTCTAGAAATGCGCTCTACTCTCGCCTCGCCTACCTATCTCTGCTCTCTATGTATGTAGCGTACGGGTTGTTTTGAGTGAATCTTGAGGAATAAATGCCTTTATATTTCACAGGCTGTAAATTGAACTTCCCACACGATTAGCTTTATTATGGCTTGTGAACTGCTGGAGTCTGGCTTTACCTTTTTGTATGTGAACAAATCAAATTGCTTAAAAAAAGAGTTTTCTTTAGTATAGCCACAAATGCCTTGAACTGTTGTTGGGATTGTTTTCGGGGGGAGGGAAGGGAGTGTCCTGAAGATGCTGTAGTAACTGCCTCAGTGTTTCACGTAAGACTTTTTGGTTTGATCATCTTTGTTGAGGTAGGACTATCAGTTCCCTCTAAATGTATATGTTGATTTATGAGTAATTGTTATTTATTCTTTATTTATTTATATTAATTATGAAGATTATGATATTATTTGATTGCAGATTTTTTTGATGCGCTTCCCTCTCCCCACCCTGCCACTCTTGACATTCCACTGTGCGTTTTAGAAGAGAGCCTTTTTCTAAAGGGATCTGCTTAAAGTTTTAACTTTTATATCTCTGAGTGAATTACAGACAACCTACCATTTAATTCTGCTTCGAGGGTCCCCAGGGCCCTTGTACAACCGACAGCTCTTACTTTTCAATGCAATCTCTTTTCTACATACATTATTTTCGTAATTGTTAGCTATTTATAGAAAGCTTCAATAGAACTGTTTCAACTGTATAACTATTTACTATTCAAATAAAATATTTTCAAAGTCAAAGTGTGGTGGCCTGATTTCTGCATCACATGCTTTCAGGACGAATTTAAAGTAGTGTTTCTGATGATTTCTTAGAAGCTAATTTTATTTTTTATCAGGAAAAAGGTAACCACCACCATCACCAGGGTGGTGGGTTTTCAGAGGTGAGCCTCAGCTGCCGGACTCTGCCCTTCCGGCAGCCTGAGAGTGTAGCCTCCAGCGCGGCTGGCGGAAGCAAGCCTTGTTGGGGTCCTCAGTAATGTACCAGAGGCGGGCTAGAATGAAGGCCCTGGGCATCTTTTCCGATAAATCTACATCAAAGAAGCTGTTCCTTTCGCTCCACTTTCATTTAGCAAATCCTTCATTTCCCAACAATTTGGGGCTTAGGGTGACAGTAATTCTTCAGATAAATAAAGTGGGTAGTATTTGTTCCTTAGCATCTACAAGAAAGGAGAAATGACTTTACCGTGAGATCTGCAAAGTACCAGCGGCAAACTGATTCACATTTGGATGCAATGGGAAGTTAAGCAACTGGGGGTAAGGGCTTAGAAATAATTTTCCAATCAGGTGAGCAATCTGTTTGGGGGCAAAATGGAACACCATCTGTTTGGGGTATTAAATTTAATAACAGGTAATTACAATGTTTTCCGTTATGTGTCACTCAGCTCTTTGAAGAACAATTCTGACTCTCACCAGTGAATATTTTGGGTTGTTTTCCTCTGTCTTGGAAACATTTGATGAAAGAGCTGTGTTAAACCTCACAATTGTGTGTGCGTGTTCCTTTTGTGTGTTTTTCCTGCTTTTTTTTTTCCTGAGGCCCGCTGAATCTAACGTTTGTCTGCCAAAAAGATTTTAGAAATCTGCACAGTAAAGGGATTTGCATCTCCAAAGAGGAGCTGGAATGAGGCTGCGAAGGGCAGTCCTTGAGGAACTTGGAAGGACACACTGAGGAAAGAGATCATTTTCAGATTGTGAGCCTCAAGTTTTCTGTGCGATGGGGTTTAGCCAAAGGCTCAGTTAGCAGGAATATGGAATATTCCTCCCTCTGCGAGGCTCTGGAAACAGCCTTTGAATAACAATGAAGGAGAAACCACTACAGGTAAGTTGCCTCCAGGACAAATTGCGGGTTGCTTTTTATCACCGATGACTACGTATTTTCCCAGTTTGGAAAATAAAAGAACAAAAAGCTCAGGGCTGGTGCAACGTGAAAGCACAGGGATAGAGCAGCATTTCTAACATCCTGAAAACTTTGAATGAAACAAAGAAAAACTCAAATGTGTGGGCTGATAGCTGCCGCCTCTCCCCTCCTGCAACAGTAATATGGGAACACTGAAAATATTCTGAGTTGCAGCACACACTAAAAGATACCCCAAACTGAGGGTCCGCGTATGCACATTCTGTGGCAATAGAAGTTTCCTGAAAAGCTGGAAGATTGGCCACACGTGGCGAGCCCAGACTTGGCTGCAGAAATGGTGGCTTGTAACTCCGTTGGGCTCACTGTGGTTCTCGACCATAATCACAAAACATTCCTCTAAGATCCACTTCATGAGGGTAAATATAATTTGGTTGTTCACAAACGTGTTCCTTCATCACTCGTGGAAATTTATTTCAATGGACCAAATATACCTTTTCTCGAATGGAACCCAAAGTTTCACTGATGTGAGATATAGAAGGGAACGGTAGAGTAAATGGAGTATGCTGAAGGCGATGAAACTGTAAAAATAGAAAACCTTGGTCAATTTCTATCCTAGTAATACAGTATGAGTTAGCAGAATATTCTATGCCAGGGAATCAGGCTCTCCCCCGTTTTTCTTGCCCCCCTGGATAATAAGTTCACAAGGTTCCTATCCCAGAACATCACGTCAAAGCGCACACACTTTTTACCAAATCTGTGAAGGAGGCTGTGGGCATCCTGTGTGCTCTGGGGACGCTGCAAACTGGGAAGGCCATCCACGGAAACCACCCGAGAATCCCACACCATCCCACAGCAAGGATTTGGGGGTGAGAAGCCCAGGGGGTCAGAAAAAGTAACAAAGTTAAGGAGGGAGGAGCTAAAAGAGGGAAGAAAACGGAAGAGGTTTGATTTTTGCCAGTGCCTTCACCCCTCTCTACTTCCATACAAACGTGCTACAGTGAAAAGCAAAAGGCTGTTCAGCATTCCTTTGGTTCCAGAGTGAGCCTGTGGCCAGAGCAGCTGCACGCCACGCTGGTTGAGCCCTTCCTTCAGAGTTTTTAATGTCCTCTCAAGGCAGCTTCTCCTGTTGCCTGCTTTGCCTTTTCCCTGGAGGCCTGGAAACGATGGGGTTCTTGCCACCCTTAGAGCAGGAACGTTGTACTGGCGAGGGTTTGACCTGAGTGACTCACTCGGAGGCTTGTGCTTGGAGGCACGCCTTCCTTCTGTGTAGCACAATGGACGAAGTGATCGCACCTTTCAGCCCCTCTGAAGCCTGTCGCTGGGTTCCATCTGGGAGTACCCAGATCTCGCAGAGCAGAAATGAAGCCAGGAGGCTGGCTGGACTCCAGCTGCACAAGGGCACCTGTGGGCATGTTAGGGTCCTGCAGAGACGTGGGTATGCAACATCAGCCAGGGCAGCAGTAGCCACAGGTGGATGTGCCTGGCGTGTCGCTGCCCACATGCTGCTGAGGAGGGGGCGACATTTCTTATCGGCTTCACTTTCCTCTGTGAGTGGCCGCCTCCTCCCCCAGTTGGGCTGAACTCCACAGCCATCCACAGAGTCTTCAGAACAAAGCAGAAGTGTCTCCTAACCACGCTGAGCGACCCGATAACACTACAGGAATTCTTCACGTATCAAATGTCTTGCAAAAGAGAAAAGGGCCTCGAACAAGGTTTGGCTTTCTGAAGTTGAGTCACTTGGCTTCCAGAAGGCCTCGGTCTCCTCATCAGTAAGCCACAGATAATGCTCCTGGCTGATGCCCTGAGGGCATCTGGAGCCTTTGTGGAACATCTGGGGAGATTCCTGAGCCCAGCTGAGGATGGGCAGTAAGGAGCTCAGAGGGGCCTGCGTTCTTCACATAGACATGGGCACTCCTCGGGCACTCCTCTTTGCCGAGTGCTGTTCCATGGCATTTAGGATCGGTTACAAACCCACTGGCCTGTGGCAGGGTTACTTTGAGCAAAACTTGCTATTTTTTTGCAGAACGGACATTTAGGTCTTGCAGAGAAATTTTCTGGCAAACAGACCCAGGGCTAAGTCTATGGGATCATATATAGGATAAGATGAATCGCCCACTTAGCTTGTTACAGAGCCAGGATTAGTTATGGTTCTTTGATGGACAGACTAAAGGAAGCTGTAATACTCTAGTAGTTAAAGTTAGAAGTAATGGAATTTAGAGATTGAAGAGGAAACTGAGTTGTAGAGAGAAACCCACAGGTGGTAAAACACACCCGTGTGAGAACCAACTGAATAGCAACATGCAGGGATCTTGCTTCCATTTGATCGTCAGGGAGGTACCGAAGCAGGGAGCACAAAGCAGTGACCTAAAGACACTTAGGTTCTCGTCGTCAATGATGGCAACATCTCATGGGTCTTTTGGCAACACAACCCGAATCTAATAGTCCCCAGATCTCACCCAGGCAAGAAAGAGAGCAGCGAAAGGCATCTTCAAGTTCCATCCCATCATAACCATTGGAGAGACGTCATTTCTCTGTTACCCACCTGCAGTATTAAATGAGCAGTACTCACAGGGAAAGTCTGGTGCACTCATGACTCCTGGGTTCTAATATGGCAAGTGTCACTAGCAGGTACATCAGGAACACAAAGACAAGTTCAGCAGTGGGAGCTGGCTCTATAACTTAAAGAGACCTGGTCACAAGCCCCACAGGAGCCCGGTGACCCTAGAATAAAGAGCTCTTCACAAATATGCAGAGCCAAAGGGCCACCCTCTGATGGGCTGCAGCCTAGAGTTCCTCGTGTCCCCTTGCAGCTTCATCAGCTGAGGTTTCCAAGTGAGGCCAGGTATGTTGACTCCTCAGGAATAAGGGACCAGAGATGGATGGTACCTACTTGCCTAATGATCTTGATGAATAGGGAAATCTTTTTTTCTCCTCCTGGGAGAACTGGGGAACTACAGCCTCCTTCTGACACTGCTAAGGAAACAGATCAATACTTTTCAACACCCCCTCACCTTTTACAAACAACCAGCTACAGGTTTTGATGTCATCAGGGAAACTAAGCAGGCAAGAGGATTTTCTGAAGATGACCTAGTCCTGCTCTTTTGGACATATTCCTCAAGAGGACCTGCAGGAGGAAATTAACACAGGCCAGATTGGGTTTCGAAAGCCACAGAGCCGGATGAGAGGTGGCATCCCAGCAAGCCATGTGCGATGGACCTTTGGGGTGAAGGGAATTGATTTCTCATAGCTGGATGAGAGAATCAACCTGGCTTACAAATTTACCAATCACAATTACTTTTTGGTCATTATTAAGGCTTGATATGCTTCTCAGAATCACAGGGCACATTCGAAAATGTGTTGTGAAATCAGTTAAATTGTTTTCAGTAACTCAAACATACTCCCACGTATCCTAAGACCCAACCGCCATCATTTGTGCCCCATATACTTAGATTGTAGGCTTGCTGTGTAGCATCTGGAAAGTGGAATGTTCAGGACATGCCACTTCCTTCAGGCAATGTATATGGTGAGCAGATGGGTTCTGGGGTGACTGCCTTCGTGTTTGTCTGGTTTGAAGGTTTCTATCCTGTGTGGTCTTCCTGGTAGCATTTCCACACAAAGCATCAGCACCAATATTTGTTTCTCTAGCTCCTCACAGAAGCCCACATGGAGACAAACCATCCTTAGAAGTTTCAACATTCACTAAATTGAAACTAAACCTACAGAATGTTTACTGCCAGCAGGACACATTTAAAGGCACGATTACTGAGAGCCTGTTTCCAGCATGTCATGCGTATATCGTGCAGCTCCCCCAGTGTCTCTGAGAAACTTGTTGACACAGTTTGCATCTAGTTTCCCCAGGGCCGCCTCCCCGTCATCAGAACCCAGGCATTCCCTGCTCCTTCCCTGTGGTTTGAACCAGCAGAGCAAGTATTGTGCAGCAGGAGACAATAATGCTGGCAACATCAACCTGAATTCATTATTCTTCTCTTTCACTCATCAAAGAAGGGCCTTTTATTTGAATTCAACATCTGCTTTGTCTCTGCTGTGCAGGACCAGGACTCTGATGCAATGCCCCCTTTTCAAACGCCACGGCCAGGTGACAGTCACACCTGACAGTGACAGGATGAAGAGAGGGAGCCAAGAGGCTATTATGTGTCAAATCTGATAGGATGCAGAGGAGGCGTTAGAGCCTGGAAGGGTGGGTTTCAGAGGAGGGAGCTTTCCACAGAAGGAAAAAACATCAGGCTACAGTTTCCTCCCAGCACAAAGAACAGAAAAGGATGGGGAAGTTACGCTGAAATGCATGTATCCAGTGTTGCCATTTAAAGGCTTGTAACATCGATTGATTGCAGTTCTCTTCTATTGCTGTTTATTACTACAGTATGTACAGTGAGCCTTTACCATTTTATAAGTACAACTACAAAGAGATTGTTATTAGGAGGTGGGCAGAAACTGATGGGAAAATGATCAGGTAGAGGCCGTCGGGGACAAAGCAGGCAGGACCAATCAAATCTGGGTGCCCAAATTGGAACAGAATCATGTTAGATTTCAACAAATATTTTATACCACAAAGGAACACGTTCTGCTTTCCTCACATCTTTGACTAGATCTTTATTGTGTCTTTTGAAACAGAATTATTATCCTTGATAACTTCCTGAGGCTTTTCACATGACTATCTGGATAAATCACTAAACGCAATCTACAGTTTTAAATCACTGTTGATTTAAAATGAAACAGTTTCACAATTAGTGTTCAGATTTGTATCAGAAAACTTAGTCACAGAGAAAACCATGTTTTCTCTCAGTATTTCCAAAATTTGGTAATTCAGATTAAAAAGGATGAAAAACAATTAAATGCGTATTATACTTACCTTGACTTATTTGTAGCCATAACTATGACCTTACATTCTAAGATTATATTGGGATTCCAGAATTATTGCCATCATTGCAGTATTTTACTATCTCTATTATTATTATAAGAGAAAAGGCTAGACCAGGAGTTGGTAAACTAAAGCCCACTGGTTCAATCCAGCATAAACCTGCTTTTGTAAATAAAGTTTTATTGGCATAGAGCCGTACTCACTCACATACTCAGCCTGTGTGGCTGTTTTCATGCTACAACAGTTTAGTAGTTATGAAAGAGGCCGCCACATGGTCCTGAAAGCCTAAAATATTTACTATTCTCCTCTTTATAGAGAGAGTTTGCTGACAATAATATCATACAATAGATAATAAAATAGTGCAGTAATTCCTCCCCAGGGTTAGATAGAAATTTGGTCCTTATGAAAACTGCGCTTTGCTCAGTTGTGTGTTGAGTGTCATAAACTCAGTAACTCAGCATTCATAAGTGTTGAAAATTGCAAAATCTAGTATCACCATTTTGACAGGTGTCACTGCCTAAGGTACCACGTTTTGTGTGTGTGTGTGTGTGTGTGTGTGTGTGTTTTTTTTTTTTTTTTTTTTGTGGAGACAGTCTCACTGTGTTGCCCAGGCTGGAGTGCAGGGGTGCGATCTTGATTCACTGCAACCTCCGCCCCCCTGGCTTAAGGGTTCCTCCCACCTCAGTCTCCTGAGTAGTTGGGACTACAGCCATGTGCCACTACACCCGGCTAATATTTGTACTTTTTTTTTTAAAGTAGAAATGGGGTTTCACCATGTTGGCTAGGCTTGTCTTGAATTCCTGGCCTCAAGTGATCCACCTGCCTCAACTCCCTGAAGTGCTGGGATTGTAGGCGTGAGCCACCACGCCTGACCAAGGTACCATGTTTTTTTCAACCTGATTTTTGTTTTGTTTTTTTGAGATGGGGTCTCACTCTGTTGCCCAGGCTGGAGTGCAGTGGCGTGACCATGGCTTACTGTGGCCTTGACCTCCTGGGCTCAAGCGATCTTCTTGCCTCAGCCTTCTGAGTAGCTGAGATGACAGATGCACACCAGCAATGGCTGGATAAAGTTTTTATTTTTTATAGAGATGGGGGTCTCACCATGTTATCCAGACTGGTCTCAAACTCCTGGGCTCAAGCGATCTTCCTATCTTGACCTCTGAAAGTGCTGGGATTACCGGTGTGGGCCATCACACCTGGCCCTGAGAATTAAGAAAGTTTTTCTGAAAGTAGGAAACTGCTTCCAAGACTGTTTTGTTAATATTGCTCCTATTCATCATCGCAGTTACAGGAGCTCTCAGACAATACACACAAATTCCAGCCTGTTAAGTCATCCACAGAAGTCTACACAGAAGAGGAAGGTTGTCTCCTGCTTTGAAGGTTGTTTTCTCACTGCAGTGACAGTTTAATTTATCAGGTGAAATCACAACTCTTAGTTTGAACCATAGGACATTGCTGTTTTGCTTTTTGTTTTGAGACAGGGTCTCACTCTGTTGCCCAAGCTGACGTGCAGCTGCGCAATCTCAGTTCACTGCAACCTCCGCCTCCTGGGTTCCAGTGATTCTTGTGCCTCAGCCTCCCAAGTAGCTGAGATTACAGGCATGCGCCACCACGCCTGGCTAACTTTTTTTTTTTTGAATTTTTAGTAGAGATGGGCTTTCACTATGTTGCCCAGGCTGGTCTCCAGCTCCTGGTCTCAAGTGATCCGCCCGCCTCAGTCTCCCAAACTGCTAGGATTATAGGCGTGAGGACCTGGCTTACTGCTGTTTTTATAAGTAAAAATAAGAAGTTTTGTATCAAAAACTTTATATGGCTCAACCTAACATTTTAAGGATTTTTGGTAACCATTAGCTTAAAAATGAGTTAAAGACAGAATATAACTTCAACTTAGCATTGATTTGTCTCAAAATAGTGTTAATTTAATAGCAACAACACCTTCCTGGCAACTGATGACCTCTTTTAATTGTGCAAACGTTTGAGCATTTGGAGGACATAGATCAATGAGAATTCTGCTCTGATTAGAGGTTCACAACCATGACTTGAAACTTTTTTCTAAAACAGGTTTCTGACCCAGTCCCACAAGTGTCTCCGTTACAGTGATGCTAGTGGACAATGAGTTGTACACTTCTGTAGTATGTATCGTTCAGAGCCCTGCCACTCAAAGTGTGGACCAAGGAGCGGTAGGTCCATATCCCCTGGGAGCAGAATTGCCAGCCCCGCTTTGGGCCTCCTAAATCAGAATTTGTATTTTAACAGGATCCCCAGGGAATTTGTACGCACATTGAGGTTTTACATGCACTGGTTTAAAATTTGAGGTCTTGGTCATAGAATGAGTTCTCCCAGTTGTTGCCCCCAGTAAATTTGGCCTAGGAAGGGTTGATGGCTTGGGCAGTAACCCAGGGACACAAACCCCGACTAATGATGGGTTGGTAACATTAACAGACTAAATTCATATTAACATTTCGAGGGTGTTTGGTAGCAATTCATTAAAAATTAGTTAAAGACATAAGATAACTTTAACTCAGCAACTTTAACCAACCTTGCCCGGTCTAAGGCCTTCACATGAATTACTCAGTGTGTTCTCACAGTGCCTCCATGAGGTCAGAGAGGTCATTACCCTGTGTAACACATGAAGAAACGGAAGGCCCTGTGAAATGGCATGGCCTGAAAGTGGGGACATTTAACTGGGATCAAGAAGGAAATTAGTTCCTAAAGAGAAACCTCTAAGGTAGCAATTGCTGCAGTGTGGGAGAATTCAGATGGACAGTGACACGGGGCCCTGGTTCCATTTTCTTGTCAAAGGGCTGGTACAGCAGGGAGTGAGATATGGTGGCCTAGGGAGTGTACAGTTCTCAGCCCACATCGTGAAACAGCCGATTTGTGTTTTGGCAATTTGATTCCAAAATAATGGGCTGAAAATCTTACCCGGGAGAGAGAGCAGAGCCAAGGTAACATTGTTTCCAGTTATTTCCCATCTTCTGCATTGGAGGAACTTGTTATTTCTATACGACCCAACTTGCAAACACAAATAACCAGTACTGGTGAGAGAACTGGGTAAAGTTAGTACCGTGTGATGATAGCTAAGGCTGTCATGTTGGCGTCTGCATCCCAGCAGATTCTAGATTTGACACCGCTTTTTGCTTCGCTTTAACACGCTGCGATGGAAACTGTAAGAGAGGCATGAGTTCGCTGTGAATGGTGGTGTACGCAGCACCACAGTGAGGATGTCGCTGAAAGCTAGCTTGCCCGGGCCACTTTCTTTTCTGTTTTCTTTCTTTTTTTTTTTTTTTTTTTTTTGAGACTGAGTCTCGCTCTGTTGCCTAGGCTGGAGTGCAGAGGCTTGATCTTGGCTCACTGCAACCTCTGCCTCCTGGGTTCAAGCGATTCTCCTGCCTCAGCCTCCTGAGTAGGCGCCCACCACCATGCACCCAGGCCACTTCCTATTGAGCTCTCTACCTTCCACTTTGGTTCCAAAAGCACCTGGTTGTAGAAATCACTTATTATTCTATACCTGCAAGCAAGTTAGTAGGCCATTCCAGAACCATGGCAACCAGCATGAGTGGTAGAAGGAAAAGTCCGTGAGCACAGGGTCTCAGCTCTCCCTGCCCACCTTCAGCATCAGGGGAGCAGAGGGACTCAAATGGGCTGGACCCAAACCCCAATCCTGAGATGCAAAGTCTAGTGACATTTAAGAAAATTATTCAGTTAAAATTTTAATTTTATATCTCAGAGCGAGTGTCAATGCTGTAGCTTCTCGAAGTGACAGATTTTAATAATCCTAGCAGGTTACTTTCTCTTCTGCAGTGGTGAATTTCACATGCTCACATGCAAAAGGACCCAGCCCCTTCTCCAGTATGCTGGGGCTGTTAGGTACCAGGGACTTGGAGCACAAATGCCTGCTTTCATCATCTTATGTCCACCATCTTTGGGTGGCCATGGGTAGGTGATTAATCCTCTCTGACTGTTTTCTCATTGATATAATTAGGAAAGAGTAGTATCCACCTGTAGCAGACATTTGTTAAGTTTTCTGCTTGCCCCATGCCTTTTGAACACCCTTCCTGTGCTCAAATAATCCCCTATCCGATGAGTTCTGGTTCCCCAAGGTAGAATCCAGAAACTTGCTTTTCCAGCCTCCCTTGCAGCTAGGCTCTACTGTACGGGAATGGAAAAGTGTTGCACATTAAGACCGATGTCCACCAGAAAGGAGTCAGGTCACCCTGACTCAGATTGGAGGTGCCTGACCATTCATCAAATGTGCCCATGAGACATGGATCCAGAAGAGAGACATCAAAGAGGTGGCACTGGGTGCAGTCAGTGCTGGGTGGGGAGAGCAGAGGCATTTGTCTCTTAGAGGTGGCTGTGGTGAAGACCTAGCGTTGTGAGGTGAGTTGCCATTGCACTTGTCTAGCAGGGCAATTTGAGTGTTGTTTCTAAATATTTCCGTCCCAAAACCTGATTGTGTGGCCCTACTGGACATAAAGCAAGGTAGCCAAGAGTCTTTAATAAATTATTTATCTCCTTCAGCTGGCTAAAGTGGATTCGGCTGTCTGCAACTGAGTATCTCCCTAGACCATGTTGAAATTAAATGAGTTATCGAGGTCAAGTGCAGATGAGAACTCATTATCCTTGCAATTTTCAGTTTTTTAATGTTTATCGGATCCATCCACAGGACAGGAGTGAACACTGATTTTATTTTTTAGGCTTTTTTTTTTGAGGTGGAGTTTCCCTCTTGTTGCCCAAGCTGGAGTGCAATGGCATGATCTCAACTTATTGCAACCTCTGCCTTCTGGGTTCAAGTTATTCTCCTGCCTCAGTCTCCCAAGTAGCTGGAATTACAGGTGCCCACCACCACGCCTGGCTAATTTTTTGTATTTTTAGTAGAGACGGGGTTTCGCTATGTTGGCCATACTGGTCTTGAACTCCTGACCGCAGATTATCCCACCCCCCAGGCCTCCCAAAGTGCTGGGATTACAGGCATGGGTCACTGCACCCGGCTGAACACTGATTTTAAATGGTATATAAACTGAATGCAGTAAGGTGCAGGTTTAAAAACACTTCTGCAAACTCTTTGACATGCCTCCCATTGTGAGGCAAAGTCTGTACCTCCCTCACTGCCCCCCACAAAACAGGGCCTTTGTGATGCTTCCTCAAATAAAAAGCCGTAGAAGTTACACTGTGTGACTTCTGAGACTAGGGTAGAAAAGACCAAGCTACATACAGAGGCCACATGCAGGTGTTCTACTGAGCCTAAGCTACGATCTCAATCAACAGCCAACCCCTAGACATTTGGAGGAGCAGGTGAACGCCTAAGATGATGCCAGCCCCCTCCACCCCAACATTTGCATGAGACAGCCCAGGTGGGAACAGCCCGGCTGGGCCTGCTCACCCCCAGAACTGTGTGAGACTGTAATAAAATGACTGTGGTTGTTTTTAGCCAGAGTTTTGGGGTGATTTGTTACATAGCAATAGACAACTGATATTAATTACTGATTCATTAGCAACAGATAACTGATATCAGGAATACACCTGATATTTTTACAGTGCTCTCTGGCTTTTAGAATGCTTGCATGTGAATTTTTATTTTCACTACAGAGTCTTACTCTGTCACCCAGACTGGAGTGCAGTTGTATGAACATGGCTCACTACAGCCTTGACCTCTGGGCCTCAAGCAATCCTCCACCTCAGCTGCCCATACAGCTGGGACTGCAGGCACGCACCACCATGCCCCGCTAATGTTTTTATTTTTTGTAAAGATGGGGGTCTCACTTTGTTGTCCAGGCTGGTCTCAAACTCCTGGGCTCAGGTGATTCGCCTACCTTGGGCTCCTAAAGTGCTAGGATTACATGCATGAGCCACTGTGCTCAGCTTGCATGTGAATTTTTCCATTTGGTCTTCACAACAATCCTATATAGATTATGATTCATCGATTCGTACATGAAGAAAATGTCTGAATGTTGAATGCCTTGCCTTCCATCAGAAGGCTCTTCACCTAAGGCATGGAGAGCAGAACCCAGGTGTCTGGCTCCTGATGTAGCACTCCACATGATGCAGTCTGGGTCCCCTAGCAGAATGCACCGTTGTTCATAAATGCCTTCTGTACATTGTCTTCAGCTCATCTTTAAAACAACCATTAGGTCAATGTCCCAAGCACTATGACTGTGTAACAACAAATCTCTCCAAAACTCAGTGCTTAGAACAACAGAGATTTATTATATCTAATTATTTGCATGGGGCAGGAATTCAGTAGCAGCCTGGCTCTGTGGTTCTTGCTTGGGGTCCTTCATGAAGTCACAGTGAGTTGTCCAGTGAGGCTGCAGTCAAGTGAAGGGTTAATTCGGGCTGCAGGATCCATTTCCAAGATGGCTACCTCACATGGATGCTGGTCTTCATAGTATTGCTTTAATGTCCTGACAGCTTGGTGGCTTTCTCCAAAGCAAACCATCCAAGAGACCTAAGCAGAAACCATAATACCTTTATGACTAATCTTGGAAGATATAACACTTTTGCCGGATTCTGTTGATCCCATAGGTCATCTCTGAATCAGTGTGTAAAGGACCATGCAAGGGCATCAATACCAGCAGGTGACGATCACTGGGGTCCAACTTTGAGGTTGGCTACCACAAGCAGTATTATCACCCCAAGTCCCAGGTGAGGAAACGAGCCAGAATGGCTAGGGAATGGCCGCTCATGAACGTGTGCAGGTGGAACCGGAAGCCAGCACTGATTCCCAGGGCCACGCTCCTCTCTAATCTATGACAGAAGGCGAATTTATGTATTTTGATGCATTTGTGTCTATTTATGTTAGTATTTTCAAAAATGTCTTCAAAACTGAGAAATTCTTTGAAATGTTATCATGAAAAGACGTCCAGTGTGGACACTTGAATAGGAGGCCACACTTTGGTCAACAGATGCCTCACTTTGTCATGGCTGAAATGATACCTTTTGCCTGGGTGCACCTTACAAATTTTCTTTTCTTAAGCTGTTGGGTAATTTACTGAGTTATCTTTTACAAACATGGGAAGACATGGGTCCTAGCTTCATATTTCAGCGTAACTCCAAAACTGACTTTATAGAATTCAAAAGTGGTCAAATAGTCAATCTATTCAGGCTATAATGACTGTTTCAGTCAGCTTGTGCTGTAGTAACAAAATACCATGGACTGAGAGGCCTAAACTGAAACAATAGGAATGGTTTGAACAGCAGGAATTTCTCTCTCACAGTTTTGGAGGCTGGAGAGTTTAAATTCAAGGCGTGGGCTGATTTGGTTCTCCAGTGAAGACCTGCCTTCTGGCCTGCAGACAGCAGCCTTCTCTCCGTGTCCTCACATAGCAGAGAGGGAAGCTCTGGCCTCTCTTCGTCTTCTACAGGCAGTAATCCCATCATGGAGACCCCATCTTCAGGACCTCATTGCAACCCAGTAAACACTGGAGGTCAGGGCCTCAACCTATGGGTTTTGGGAAGACACACAAAACATTCAGTCCATAACAATGACATATACTCTCTGACTCAGTAATTTCAATTTTGGAAATTTATCATACAGAAATAAAAGCAGCAGTGTGTCAGGATATAGGTGTGCTGCTGTTTATTACAAGTGTCTTTGTTATGACAAACACTGGAAGTCACCTTAATGTCCACAGATGGGCTAGGCAAATTAAGGTACATCTGTATTAAGGAATAATATGCAGCTATGAAAAATGATAAACCAAATGGAGGGGTGCCTATGACATTTTAAAGTTTAACAAGGATGTTGTAGAATAATGTGTATTGTATGATCCTATTTCTATATCTTTGCATTAATCTGGAGGGAATGTTCTTTTAATTAATTACTTTTTTTTGGAAACAGAGTTTCATTCTATTGCCCAGGCTGGAGTGCAGTAGCATGGTCTCAGCTCACTGCAACCTCCTACTTCTGGGTTCGAGCGATTCTCCTGCCTCAGCCTCCTGAGTAGCTGGGACTACAGGTGTGTGCCACCACGTTCTGCTAATTTTTGTATTTTTAGTAGAGATGGGGTTTCATCATGTTCATCAGGCTGGTCTCAGACTCCTGAACTCCAATGATCCACCCACCTCAGCCTCCCAAAATGCTGGATTATAGGCGTGAGCCACTGCACCCAGTTGAGAATGTTCTTTTGAATAACCCGCTTATAAGTCTTAGGGAGAGGGGACTTGGAATAGAAGCAGATCGTTATTTTTAGAAGAAAAAAGTACAGAATACCTGATGTAATATACAAATCTGCATTTTGGCTATTTCATTAAGATCTTGATTAGTAAAAAAAGAAAACAACCTTCCTTGATTAAGAGAAGCTCCTCCTGTGAGTTTTTCCACCAGCATTTTGCTCTCACCTTTAGGCTGAAACTGTGCCAGGGGGTCACTTTTCCTGGTGCCTGAAACGAAGATGCCAAGATTTCCCTGAAGAAAGCTACAGAAATACCTGTTTCCAGTGGGCCCATAATCAGCCGTCAACATGGAAGACAAAATGGGGTGACTTTTTTACCAGGAGAAGATGATGCTGTTAATGCCCTCGCTGCTGCTTCCCACTGCTCCGGAGATTTGCCGCAGACACTCTGCAGGTCGGGCAGGAGTGAGACTGCTATTGAGGGCCTCTGCACTTAGCCCAGCGGCCATTTCTTAGGGAATATTGATCAAAAGTACTCTCCTCTATCATCTCAGGGGCATAATGCAGTCCCTGAGTATTCACGGAAAAAAAGCTTTTCTTTGCCAGGCTATTTCTAAAGTCAAAAAGATCCTTTCAGGATCTATAATAGCAAGCCCCTTCCCACTTCACGCCCTCAGTGAGAAGCACACTCCAATTTCCCGGCCCTGAGGACCCCACACCAAGGAGGATGCTGAGGCTGTGACCTCTTCATGGACGTCAAATGCAACAAGCATTTTCACAGGGAAGGGGGGAACATAAATGGAAGATTAGCACTGGCACTTGGACACATAAGAAAGCGCCCTCCTGTCCCGGAGATAATTTATGCATTTATTCTTTCTTTCCTAAATTAATGTTTGAATAGAATTTTGACCACATACATAATGCTCTCTGATATCTGGGGCAGGAATATCTTGATAGAAATAGCCACAACAATCATCCGGTCAGCGCTGTCCACGTCTCACACGGATTGGAAGGCAGGATGGCTAGCGGGGACCTTCTACTTTCTCTCACTGTCATTCTGCGAAAGACAGGATCTTCCAGACAAATACTGCCTGATGTCCCCATCTTATCCAACTTAAGTCAGGACACTTAGGTATTAAAGTACTTTTTACTTAAAATTCTAACAATGACAAAAATGAAGCAATCTCCAATTCCAGCAATGTTTTTCTTATTATTCAGAAAGAGTGTCATTTCGGAGAGTTCCTGTTGTTTTTGTCGCTGCTGTTTGTGTGTGTTGGGGGCATACCTGAGAGCACCTTGAGGGCAGAGAGGGTATCACTACTGTCTGACATGCCCCGCCTAGCTGGGCTGCCAGTTGGTCTTGTCATGTTCTCTGAGGGTGAAAATGGGGTTAATCTGCAGAAGTGAGTCCCGTTCTACTCCACTCAAGGTCGGCTCTTGTGGCATGGAAGGACATTGATATGTTTTATCTTCTGTCTCAAGCTTCTGAAACAGAAGACAAACAAGGCAATTTTGGCCAAATTGTAGCAAGAGCTTAGTAAACATGTGGCTCTCCGGGTGCAGAGAGCAGACTGTGGCCTTCCAGAGCGTGGCCGACCTGCCTGGGCACACACCAAGCATGGGAATCCTGCTTCGGCTACCCGCTCGTCACCTCAAAGTCTGTTTTTCACAGTTGAAGACGAGCTATTTGTCTTTCCAGCGGTTCCAGCCCATGGCTTCTGGAGCTATGGAGAGAGGTTAACTCCAGTGTTTTCTTCTCTGCATGAAGGGAGAGTAGGTGAGTCTCTTGTTAAAACAAGCTCTCCACACTTGAAGCCCTTGGTCCCTATGACAGCAGGGTCAGGGTGGCCTAAGACTTGGCATTAGGGAGACCTTTACAGTGACCAAACGGCACGCGGAAACTACATTTTCAACAAACAGTCCATGCACTGGTTAAGAATGGTGACTGCTGCTAAATGGGGGTGTCATCAAGAAGTGGGAACCAAGAAACTCATCTCCTGCCTGGAGCCCCCCTTTCTGACCTTGTGAATCTCAGTGAGCCAACATCTCCAGGCCTTGGTTTTCATACCTGTAGAAGGTGGTCAGATTGTGGGGGCGGGGGCGACCATTCCAGCTGTAGATCCGTGCCATGAGTAAACCGCATATGCAGGGACAAAGTTTTACTTTGTGCTCCATTTCCATGGCCTTCACTTTTTGGTTTGAAAAATGAAATGCAACTGGAAGCATTTCCAGGTATAGAGAAAAGAGCAAATGATAATAGTGCCCCTTGACATAAATGAGGTTTAACAAATCAAAGTGGCTTCGATTTAGTTTCTGCACATACACAGCACCATAATGCTGGCTTGAATGTGTACAGAAGTGAGCAAGTATCAGTGTGTGAGCCTCGGGCTGGAAGACACTCTTCACTCGAGGAAGCATAAACAACTGGTGTTTTTTCCTGGAACACTTAGAGAATTATATGACGGCTAGGTGTACCTTAGAAATATTCTTTATTTCAATTCTGGTACCTAGCAGAAAAAGACCTATCAGGGCCTTGTAGCAATGGTCCTTTTGGAAGCACAGGAAGTTGGATTGTGTTTTGGAGTTCTGCTGAAGGTTTTGCTTACTATGGCCCAAGATTTGATGAGGACATTTTTAAGGTGACCTGATCATTTACAGGAGGCATGATGGACTGGAATGTCTCCCCACTCTCTTATCATTCTGCCACAAGTAAAAAAAGTATAACAGAGAAAACAAATTTGGCGAAAACAAACAAAAAAAAAACCCCAAAATATTTAAAAAGTAGACTGTTTAAGAGTTTTAGAACAATATCCTTTGAATTTCAAATAACCATTTCCATATCCGAGAAGTATCCCTGAGTTATCCCAGGGTGGGGGAATTTCCAGGGAGTCCTGAGGGCCATCTAGGACACTGAGTCATTTGTGAGGGGCAGAAATGCAGTTCCTAGGAGCAACTGTAGAGCAAGGAGCTGTCCTGCAGGGAATGGTCTCTGATGTTCTCTCAGCGCGGGCGGGGGATGGGTGCATCACTGAGGGGCTGGCCTAGCCTCTCAACCCAGATCTACCTGCAGGTCCGAGTACTCTGGGTAGCTTTAAAAAGTGGAGATGCTGGCCAGGCATGGTGGCTCATGCCTGAAATCCCAGCACTTTGGGAGGCCTAGGCGGGTGGATCACGAGGTCAGGAGTTCGAGACCAGCCTGACCAACGTGGTGAAACCCCATCTCTACTAAAAATACAAAAATTAGCCTGGCATGGTGGCATGCACCTGTAAGCCCAGCTATTCAGGAGGCTGAGGCAGGAGAATTGCTTGAACCTGGGAGGTGGAGGTTGCAGTGAGCTGAGATTGCACCACTGCACTCCAGCGTGGGTGACAGAGTGACACTCTGTCTCAAAAAAAAAAAAAAAAATTGGAGATGCTGAGGTTCTAGCTGAGACCTGGTGGGTCAGAGTCAGTGGCAGACAGGAGCCTGCATCTGGCTTATGAAGATTCTTCAGTGCTGCTGATCCACAGGCTGGGACCCACTGCGTCCAAGACACAAAGCTCTCAAACTCCACACCAAGCTTCATTCTATGAGGTACCAAGTATTAGAAGCAGGACGTACCATCAAGCAAGCTCTTGTTATCAGTGAAAAGCTAAAAATATCTTCATTGAATTCAGGGTCTACTTGACTCCCAAGAAGGCATCCAGACCATTTGGGAGGTCACAGCCATGTTTTGTAAGTATTAGGTACTCAAAAAATATTTGCTAACTGTACAAATGAATGATTTTTACAAACTTCTAATACAATGTCCTGAAAGGTCACTGCTGCCTAGCACGAGTAGCCCATAATGCTGGCAGAGGCCACCCGGCCAGGCTGTCATGCAATTTGGAGTCCTTAGACAGGGGCCATCCGCCTAGCTTCAGCCGCACCAACAGGAGACTGTTACCACATCTTGTCTATCACTTATTTACACAGATAAGCCCTCCAATGCTGCCTCCTGCTCATCAGGGACAGGGGCTCCAGACCTCTAGAGGGGTGACTTGTATGGGGACTGCCCTGGAGAGACAGAGCAAGGGGCACAGCTCTTTATGGGCTAAGATAGACATCGTGGTAGCAGGCGATACTGACCCAGCCTTCAATCATGAAGACAGAAATAGACTTAAGTAGGTCAGAACCATGATGCTTGGATTCGGAGCCTCTTGCGACTGGATCTCAGCATCCCATCTTAGGAACCAAGGTCAATTTTACATAAACACATCGGTAAGCTTCCCGGCATTGCTACCAGCTACCATTTTGGACGCATGTTTAGGCTTTGGTTAAAATATGCTTTCAAACAGTTCTGTCTAATAAAAATGAAAACCACCTTTTTATTAGATGCCAGGGTAAACTTCATTTTCTTATAAACTATAATGAGAATGAGAGAAGCATAGAGCACCGAAGTGCTGTGTTTCCACTTTATTAAATGATCACAGTCAATCCGAATTAAAGAGGAAAGAAGGTTAACTGGAGAGTCAGGTAGGGTGGCTGCCATTGGTGGAGCTGCTGCCTTCCCAGTGTGTCCGCCTGTGCCACGGTGTGTCCTGGCGCACACACACGTCTGCAAGGTGTGTTATGCATGAAGCTCCCTACCACCTAGGAAGGAACCTAGATGTGGAGCATTAGGAAAATTAAATAACAGGAGACATCAAAATAAGAATCAAACGACACGCTATAACTTAATTTACCATATTTATCCAATTTTGTCCTTATTTACATGTACTAAACATTGTAGGCCTGAAAACATAAGGGAACATTCACTTCATGTGTGTCACACGGAGATACTGAGTGCAACTAAAACGATGGTTGTTTCGTGTTGAATTTCCCCTTCAGATGCAGACAGTCCCCTTCAGTAGATATAAAGGTAGCACAGTTACATTTACGACATCACAGTTAGGTTTTAAAGGATTCATCAGACCTCCACATGACAACAATACGGCAGGTCCGTGGAGCGCAGGTAGTGCCACCTGAGGAAGGTCAGGAGGACAGGTTGTGCATGGCTCTGTGGATCTGCATGAGCTCTTCTTTGTAAGGCTAAGGGTCTGATCCATCAACCCACGTCACCAAGTCTGGGTCACCCCACTTCTCCAACACATGGCTCTTAGGAACTGCAGACTTCGTTGCTGAGGACAATTGTGACAGTCATTCACCCAGGCTAAATTTCATACTTCTGTCTGCTGAAGCCTTGATTATTTTTAAAGTCATAATTTTTTTCAAGTTCAAAAGCCTAAGTACAATGAGACTATAAGCATCAGCTTCACTCTGGATGGAATCTGGGAATAGGTGCACAGAGAAGCGAGGGAGTGGCCTGGTCCTGCCTGAGGCCAGTGAGTCTTAGCACTTCTGTTTCCAGATGGCTGACCTACTGGTGCCACCATGATGAGTCAGCGCTGAGCCTCAGGTGGGGCCCTACTGGATGAAAGATCCTCCACAGTTTTGCTGAAAGGGATTTATGACAAAAACACAACATTTGCTTTTCTAAAAAAAAAAAAAAAAAAGAAGAAGAAACTTGATCATTGCAATTTTCCACCCCAAATAACAAAAGTGACTTCAGTCCATGTGATGGTGAGAAATGAGGCTGCCAGATTCCCTCCTCCATATTCTAAATCTCCAGACCAAAACTGCTACTGAGAATGGCAGGCTCAAGAAAACTGCAGTCACCAAACTGCTGGCTGTCACCTGGGGTCATTATAATCCTCAGGGATACAGGAGGGCGGAGCTATTTTCTGCCTACAATTGAATTGCCCACCACAAGGTTGGGATCACTGGTTCATGGAGGCAACATGAAATCTTGGGGCAGAAGTCCAGCAGAGTTAAATTTGACTCCTAAATCCTGACACATCTTTTCTACTGAAGCCAGGAATTCTGCCATAGGAGTTTCTAGGGCCTGAAGGTGAAACGCTCTCCCAGAGGCGACCTGCTGGTAGAGACCTACAGGGGACTCTGGTGCCCAGGAGCGTGCGATGGCCTTCCTGACGGGAGTGAGGTAAATAGGAGGCAGCAGCAGCTCCACAGCAGGCTCCAGCCTGAGTGACGGTGGCCAAGCCACGCTGCCCGGAAGTCTTGAATCATTTAAAATAAAGGGGAATTTGCTGACGCCACAGAAAATGCTGGGACTCGCAGTCACTCTTCACGTTGTCCTTCAGCCCCCTGTGAGTACCCTGGGCCCTTCCCAAGACAGTCCAGGGGCCGGAGTTTCCGTCTACCTTGGGGTACCCTCATTCTCGAATGTTCAGGTGGTTCTCACAGTGCTCCTGCTAGTGGGCCTGGCCTCAAGCCCTACCTGCAATCCCCTATAAAGCAGAAAAGCAGATTCTCCCCAGGATGAGAAGGCCCACGCTCCCGACAGGAATGACCACTTCAGCCCCTTCTCATTTGTCCCAGGAATGAGTCTGGTTCCTGGGTCTGCCCATTTTCCCTATGAAGACCAGGTTCCAGCCAAACTGGCTCCAAAAAACCTGGCTCCGCAGTGAAAATGGCCGCTCTGATGGGGTGAGAGCCTCAGAAGGCTTCTCCAGACCCAGGTGGCCAAGCAGGCTGAAGCTAATGAGTGCCTGCGAGGGCAGAGGCCAGAGGAAGATGGGGGGGCCTCGTGCACAGGGCCCACCTTTCCCAGGACCGGCACCCCATCCTGAGTCCTGAATTAGGGGCAGTGTCTCGGTGGGCTGCTCTCCGTTCCCAGTGCAGGCCTGACTCTGCCCCCACGTGTGGTGAGCACGAAGCCTGTGCAGAGGGGCTGGACTCTGATGAGTCTCTTGGATTTACTTCCTAAGTGAAGTGAGGGGTGGAGCAAACCTCCAGCTCTGAAGCAGGTGGGGGGCCCAGGGTAGAACCGGGGCCGACCAGCAGCTCTTCCCTGCTGACTGATTTCTCTTGCAGGACGGGCAGGGCCCACCCAGGGCTCTCCAGCAGGAGAGGGCTCACCATTGCTTCTCTTTTCATTCATTCATTCTTTTTTTTAAGAAAGAAAACAAAACAGGTCTAATGTGCCTTCCTTGGAACCAAATGGGCAAAAATAGAAGGATTAAATCCCTTGCTTGGAATCTATCAAAAGCCCTGTGTGACAAGAAACATTTCTGAGGCCCATCTGAGGCCTCTTTGGGCAACAGAGACAGGAGAAAGTTTCAGCATGAGGCTTTTGGAGGCAGGAGGCCATTCGAGGGGTGCCTGTCTTGGCCTAGCACCTGAAGCCGGCAGGCATCTTTTATGTGGATGTGGTCTGTGCTGTTTTGAGCCTTGGGACACTTCCTGTCCTGCAGAAACTCATGCAAGGACAGGATCCTGTATTTTTGGAATCTTCTGAGTGTTCTAAGATAGGGGCATCACTGTCATGACCTGAAGGGCCTCTGCATGGTGAGGAGGACCTCTGCTCAGTTAGAGGGCATCAGCTACCATGTGGAAAGACAAGGTACAACTGAGGTAAAAACTTCTCCTGGGCAAAAGACCCTGGGGAAAGCCAATTTCCATGATGATGAAATTTTTGAGTAAACCATACATCCTAATATAAAAGGAACTAGCAAAATCAATGCAGACAAAATTCCTGAATTAGACAGTTGTTTTGCCAGCCCCTCTGTGAATCATGCTTGGGTTCATAAATGAGAAGAAATAACTTGGGGTGCAGAAGCCAGCTGCCTTCTGCCCCCTCCCTGAAAGCGCAGAATCTTCTGCTGTGATCTGCCCCGAGCAGCCACACCAATGCCCATGTGACAGTGGGTTCGCCTCTGGTTTTTGGTGACTTTTTCTTTCTTCTTTGGAAGTCCAAGGTTTGTGAGGTTTCAGGACACGATGACACAGCCTAGTTGGAGTCCCATCTGAGACACTGTAGTGGGATTCACCGTGGGCTTCAGAAGTCCACTAATGGGAAGACCTGCTGAGGGCACTAGTGCAGCAATGAAGTTTCCTGGAGACTCTGCGTTTAGTGGCTCGGGGCAGGGGCAGGAGAGGGTGTTCTGTCTCCTCCTCACTCAGGGGCTCTTCGAGGTCAGCACTCAGACTGGAGGCCAGGGCCCCTACAAAGGAAGCAGAGAACTGCTAAGTTGTGGAGGCAATGGAGGCTCTACGGCCACAGATTTCAGGGAGGATTTGTGGCACTCAGAAGGGAGGGAAATTCCCAGGAGAAGGGTCTGGTGACCCTCTGCTATGGTGGCAAAGATGTTTGTTGAATGAATAAACACATGAATGTCTTTCTTCGTATTCTTTGCCCTGGGCTTTTCTGCAGCATAAAAGCAGCTACGAATCTTGTGAAATTAATTCCGACTAACTGTCCAATTCACAAGTAAAGAATGAAGAGAAAAGGCATCTGGTCATAGTGAAAGGGAGCAAGGGCCACGGAAGAAGCAGTGGCTGGAGTCGGTGAAAAAGCCTGGGAAACTTCAGAGGATGCTCTGCAGATCCCTGGCGGTGTTCCTGCAATCTCCACGTGTTTACATACTCGCATTCTACACAATGACTTACAACTCAATTATTCCCCAAAGGGTCTAAGACTAGAGGTCAGGACTAAATTGCTTGTCTGAATGAGTCCAGATGAGCATACAGCTGTTTAGCACTGGAGGGAAAAGGAATAAAATTAAAACCTGCGCATCTGCACCACCCCCGCTTCCCCAGGGCTGCTGTCGGCGTGCTCAGAGGGATACAAGAATGCCTGCTGCAACACCGGGCCGCTGTTGCGGGTGGCGCTGGGTCTCCCACAGGACGGTTCTGCGAGCGAGAGGATCGTTTCATCACCCTTCCCTGTGTAGCGTATTTTAAAACCCTGCTGTCTTATGCCCCACGTTTCCCTGCATGGCCTCTGCGGGGAACAGACCTCAAAAGCAGAGTTTCCACACCTTTCTCCCTGCATGCTTCACTCGCAGGGCTTTGGCCTTTGAAATGCTTATTATATTATTGGCATTTGAAATTAATTTAAGTGGGTTATTTTATTCAGAGAGCATCTTTTTTCATTCTCTGACCTTACCTTATTGTTTCTAGGAAAAGTTTCCAAAATCAATACTTGGAAGTGTGCTTGGACCTACGGTAGCAACCTGGCCCAGCTCTGTACTTTCAGAGTCCGGGGGCTTCCCTGTTGCCTCCCTTCTTCTAGGTTCAGTAAGGTCAGGCAAACAGGGAAGGCTCACTATTCTTATCTTTAAAACAGGCTGCAGCCAGGCGCGGTGGGCGGATCACTTGAGCCCAGGAGTTCCAGACCAGCCTGGGAAACGTGGTGAAACCCCATCTCCACAAGAACGATGCAAAATTTATCCAGGTGTGGTGGTCCGCACCTATAGTCCCAGCTATTTGGGAGGCTGAGGTGAGAGGATTTTGAGCCTAGGAGGTCGAGGCCGCAGCGAACAGTGATGGCACAACTGTGCTCCAGCCTAGGTGACAAAGTGAGACCCAGTCTCAAAAAAACCAAAAAAACAAAGAAAAAAAAAACACCACACACGAAAACCCCAAAACATAAAACAAAAACAGGCTGCTTCTGACGAAGGCAACACCACTAGACCACCATCCACGAGAGAGGCTGGACTGTTACAAGGCAGCTCTCTACACCGCTGTAGCTGGCGGTGGGTGGGCACTGGCATTTGATCCAGGCTGTGGTGCAGCAGGAGAGAACACGTTGGATTTAATCCCAGATAATATTCTAATCCCAACAACTCAGCTTACTACGGTAATCAGATTGACTGGAATAACATAGCCAAAAAAAAGCAAGTAAATAAAAGATATAAAGTGAGATTCAAAAAGAAAGAGTGAACCTTTGCTAATTTTGGATTTGAAGGAAGACATTTTAGTCCCTCTACCCCACCCACACACCCAGGGAAGATGGGGGAAAGAGGGGTGCACCTCAAGTTCCTGCAGATGGACAGAGGAAGCCAGCTTTGTCCTGCTGAGTGAGCCCGGTGAACAGCAAGAAGCTCTACAGAGAAGGGGGCCTGTGCACCTGAAAGCAGGGACCCCATGGCTGGGGGCAAAGGGCAAAGCAACCCCTCCAGCTGGGCTGGGCCCGGTGCCACAGGGCCCTACACATGCCTCTGGTGCCCGGCTTTCTGCTGGCACTTTCTCATCTGCACTGGCCTCTTGTGCTGCAGTACCCCACTGTGGGAGGCGGCAGCAGCTGGATGGGCAGGCAGGCCACAAGGTAGGGCCACCTTCCTGATATGACACGTCCGTCCACTTGCAGCTCTGAGTATGACTCTACTCGCACTGCCTCTTCACAGGACACTCAAACCTCACCTCCCCACTTTGGTGGCAGACAGGAGGACATGCTTGGACATGGGGGTCTCAGCAAATACAAGTTTTGCAGCAAAGTGCCCTGCTGGGAGGGGACTGTACAACCCTGCTCTGTTCCATCTTGACACGAGCACCTGGACTCTTGAGGCTCGTGTCACCTGCTGGGGCTGACACGAGTGAGCCCAGTTTGGGACAATACCAGGACTGGGCTTAAACCATGGCGGAGGGGAAGAGAAAGGGCAGCTGGCTGGAGGGTCGGCGGGCTGTGGTGCCAGCTGCTCCTCCAGCCTGCAGGTCCAATAGCCCTGCCTGGCAGACGGGGATGAAGGTTTGGATAAACCAACACATCTAGACCCTGACATCGTACTTCCATATTTACTGAGACAAAGCGACTGGTGTCTGTGCCCTGCATTCCACTGTGGGTGACAGGCTCATCAACGGCAGTTCGCTCACTTGCTCTCTCCTGTGAATGGCACTGCCATGGTCCTTGTCATTACCAACTGCTCTCCTTCCACCTGTGAGCCTGGGAGGTGGTGCAGCCTGGGCAGCATGGGACAGGGTTTCCAGACAGCCCTGCCAAGGTAGCTGCCATCCATCAGAGTGCTCTGGGCAGGGCCTGGACTCCAGACCCAGGACAGAAAGGCGGGCTGGGGAGGTCACACCTGCCATGGCCAGCCTGTCTTCTGGGTCCTAGACCGCAGCCGATCCCTGGGTCTCCGCCCTCTGCGCTCCTGCAGCTTTTGTCTGCTTTTCCTTCCCCAGCTGTTCCATTCAGCAGCCCCCGCCACAACCGGCCCTCCCCTCGTGGAGGCCTCGGAAGCCTCCATTAAGGCTGGCGGTCAAAGGCCGGCCCAGCACGTGCCGTGTCTTATCGGCCCATCTCAAGACCCTGCTCCTCCAGGCTCCGGCAACAAAAAGAGGGGGCGGCCCCAGCGCCCACCGCTCCCTGCAGCCCCACACACAAAAGGGCGGGCGACAAAGACATTTTCCGGGATGGCAGGTGTTGGTGTCGGATTCCTCCCCGAGTGCAGGGGCAGAAGAAAGGCAAGGCTGGGCTTCCCTGGGCAGCGCAGACATGCATGGGCAGGAGTTCGGGCAGGGCCCCTCAGGAGGGGAAGGCCCCAGAGGGCGAGGAGCACTGTGGCGGGATCCACTCTGGAGGGTGGCCAGTTAAAGTCCCACCCCCTCCCCAAAGCAGGGTGGCTGGACAAATCCACTGAAGTGTCTGTCTTACCTTGCTCAAATATTGTAATGAGACCTTTACGTGTTTTAATCTGAAGGGAAAGAACACAAAATCGAGTGAATACAAACACAGCACCCCCACAGCTCCAACTTGATAATTAACACAGTGCTAGTAACACACGTATCCCTGAGCTGCCCAAGCATTCTTGCAGCCTTGTTGATTAGTAAGAACTGAAAATTTACTTGAAAATTCTACTTGATAGGACAAAATACAAGCCGACGTCATCCTTACAAATGTGAAATGAGAGAGACATTAAAACTCCTAGGATCTATGCCTGCAGACCTTGTCAGGAGCCCTACAGATGCTGGACAGCACGGACTGCTATATCCTTTTCCTGCTCGCCACCCTTTCCCCAACTGATTTTGTCTAAAATACAAAGATAAAAGTGTTTTCAAGACAAGCATTTGAAATTCAATGGATGGCCTGAAAAAATAGTTGAAATCCCCTAGTGGGCAAGTTTACATGTCTCCCAGTTTCATTTTACAGATTTCTGAGTTATACAGTGTGTTAATTCAATACTGGTGTCAGCTGCAATGTGACAGTCCCCAGGGAGGGGACATGCAGCATCCTGCGCAGAGGAAAGCTTGGGAGCTGACCCTGCAGCGGCGCAATTCGACCATAAGGGTCTCTCTCACCCCAGAGCAGCAGGGTCTCAGTAGTCACTCTGAACCGAGGGGGATCGTAGCTTTTCTGTGCTTTGTGGCAGGTTCTTCCATCCCTTCCACAATCCTATTCCTATGGGGGTTCCTTTGGCGAACGCACCCTCTTTCCGCATCAGGCAGTGGCTTCTGAACTCTCAGCACCCCCCAACTCTCCTGAAGTCCGTGCCACTAGACGAGCATCAAATCTGGACAAAGGACATTTATCAGTGGTGTGGGCCATGGTCTGCACAGTCACAGCTGTAAATGTGGATTTTCTACTGACCCGCTCCGCCAGGATTGCCAAGGCTGGCACAGTGACAGGGCAAGTTTCTAAGACGGTGGCTCCAGCGACCATCAGGAGGTGACCACTAACATTCTCTTAGCCAAGGCTCCGTGAAAGAAATTCGTACTGCTATGGAGACATCTTTTCCAATCTATTGATGAAAACTGTCCCCTTCTCCCAAGAAAATTATTCAGGGTTAGGAAATTCTGGATCAGCAACTGAGTGTGGGTCGTGTATGATCCTTGGTCTGATTTCCAACCACTGTTAACACTGTTTCTTCTCCAGACTTGGATGTGCTTCTTGGGCACAGGAGGTTCTGGGCTGCCGCTGATTGTTGGTCACAGACTAGAATGTTTTCCGTGGATCCTCTGGATGATTTAATCATTTAGATTTCTGATTTCCCCCCAATGCTCTATGCTGCAGGGCCCCCATTTCCTCTCATGGAAGAGAGCAAACATACAGCATCTCTGCATGGGTCTTCCTTGAGTTGACGAGGCTTGGCTTTTAGAGCACCGCGCCACTGACACCCTCCAATGTGAGCAAGGGGTCTCTTTATGAAGGGTCTCCTTGATCTCACTCCCCTGCAGCCCCTCAGCCCTGGTTATGCTGTGCATACAGGCACCCGATTGGTAGAAACCAAGAAAGCAGATGGCGCAGCTAACAATGGAGGACTTGTTTGTAATTGCTGATGAGGACTGGGTTGCCCCTCTCCTGTGCGTCCCCAGACGCAGCCTGGTGTGGTGTGCTGGTCCACAAAGAATGTCTCAGTAACTGCCAATCCATAGTTGAGTTAAGGAGATGCAAAGACAGAGACAGTTGGGGCTGCCTTGATTATTCCATGGGGCTCAAATGTCACTTGCCCTTGACACATGGCAGTGCTCCCAAAGGGTGGAGTTCCAGTCATGGAGCAGAGAAGTAAGCTGTCAGCTTCCTGATACATCCCTGGGATATGCACAGGGCACTGACCAACCTGGGCAGTGTGGAGGGCACCTGGAGGGGGCTGTGCTTGGAATGGGGGATGGGAAGGGGCCAGGAGGGACCTGGTGCCTGAGGGGACAAGGGAGAGACAAAAACCTACCTGTCCCACCTTGTGTCAAATGGGCAGCAGATACGTGCCAGGCACTGTCTTAGGCTCTGGGTTACAGTGGTGACCAAAGCAGATGAAACTGCTGCCTCTGGAGGCTCTGGGAGAGGAGTTACAGCCTGCGTAACGAGGGGATATCACCTCTTGGGGTGGCAAAATAGCCTGCTCTTTAATATACGCAGCACAGGTTTAAGTCCTGTAAGTAAACAGATACACTGTGTTTCTGTGCTGTTTCAGGGGAGGGGACAAATTGGGAAACCAAAATGCCTCAGAAGTCCCCCGGGGGGGGTGATAATAGATAAAAGGTCGTGACAGCTGGATGCAGTGGCTCATGTCTGTAATCCCAGCACTCTGGGAAGCCAAAGCAGGCAGATCACCTGAGGTCAGGAGTTCAAGACCAGCCTGGCCACCATGGTGAAACCCTATCTCTACTAAAAATGCAAAAAAATTAGCAGAGTGTTGTGGTAGGCACCTGTCATCTCAGATACTTGGGAGGCTGAAGCAGGGGAATCAAACTCGGGAGGCGGAGGTTCAGTGAGCTGAGATCATGCCGTCGCACTCCAGCCTGGGCAACAAGCGAAACTTCGTCTCAAAAAACAAAAAAGCTGTGACACTGGGTCATAGGGTTAACGTGCATCTTAACTTCAAAGTCGTTTTTACCTATTTGTGGTGCTGGGAATCGAAGCCAGCCCCACTCATATCTAAGAGCAGTTAAGAGAGACTCCTCAGGGACAGCCCTTAACAGTTTAACCCAGACACTGAGAGGCCAAACTGTGGCCAATTGGCAGCTCAGACACAGAGTTTGAGCTGGGGAAATCCAGAAGTCACTTCTGAAGAAAGATGTCTTGCTTCTTCGCCTTGTGTGACTTCTCTGATACTCTGGGTATCAACAGGGCTTTAAAGCAGCACAGGAAACAAGAGGCTGGCTGGAGATGTGCTGTGTTCTATGTGGCTCTGCCTAGCAGAGGCGTGCCCGGAATGGTGGGCCTTTCTATGGCATGCTTTTTCCAACTGTACTCACCGGGACTGCAAGAGAGCAAGGCTGCGAACCAAGCTTCTTGCCTCTGAGGAAAGGCTGCCCTCCAGGACCGCCACCTGGGATGACGCTGGGCAGGGTCAGACAAGAAACGCGGCTGCCTGTCCCTGGATCCTGGTTACTGAACAGTCAGTGTGCAGAATGATTAACTGGTTCAAGATAATTAGGAAAGAGAATGATTTTGAGAGCTGGCAGGGATGAGGGAGAGAAACAGTGGACCAGGGTTCCAGCTTTAGGCAAGTGCTAAATATCCTACCAGCAGGAAGGCGGACAGAGTGGGGGATCAGAGAGCTGTCTGGGCTATTCAGGCCCCTTGGAATGGCTCTGAGGAAGGGAACAGGTGCAGGCATGGATGGGGTAAGCCCACACACTCAACACTGGCAACCCAAGGCCAGTGGGAATTAGCCAGCCTAATTAACATCTCCAAATGGCTCAAGGATGGCTTCCAGTATTTCCAATCCAGCAGCAGTTGCTGTGTCCTGGTCCCGGCTCTAACTCCTGGTTTGGCTTCATCTTTCTGGTTGTTGGTCTTGCCCATCAACATTGGTTCAGAAGCTGAAAGCTGGGACAGCTGGACTGGCAGGAAGGGAGGGAGGAAGGGAAAGTGCGTGGCATGTGTGCCTGTATGCACGCTGCTCCCGTGCTGGGGCTAAGTGAGCAGGTGGATCATCGGTAAAAAAAAAAAAAATTCCTGGCATTTTTTCTTTCTCTTCATGACTATAATGTCCTCGTATGAATCTATGACTAAATTAAACTAAATTATACATTTAGAATTTATAGCTTGGTGCCAACTTGTTGTTAGGCCATCATTAAGAAAGGTTTCCAGACCCTCTCGCTCTCACAGAACATAAATACCAAGATTTCCGTTGCATCTTAGCCATGGGAAGGCTCTGTACTTTACCAGACTGAATTCACGTGCGCAAATGGCCACACAGGACCCAAACATTCAAGGCAGAAAAATTCACAGTGGCCAAAAGTAGAAACAGCTCAAATGTCCATCAACTGATGAACAGACCAACAAAATGTATTCTATCGGTACGGTGGAATATTTGGCAATAAAAATAAATGGAATGGGCTACACATGGAGGCACCCTGAGAATATACTAAGAGAAAGACGTCAGCCACCAAAGAGCACATATGGGATGGTTTTATTTATATCGAATGGGCAGTCCATAGACACAAAAGTAGATTCGTGGTTGTTCAGGGTTGAGGAGTGGGTGGGGAGAAGGGGGATTGACTATTGGCAGGCTGTTTAAAGAGGGGAGGAAAATGTTATAGAATTTGATTGTGGTAATGGTTGCTCAAAATTATGAATAGACCAAAAACATCGACTTGTATACTTCATACGGCTGAACTGCAGGATATGTGAATCAGATCTCAATAAGCTGTTTTTTAAAATGGCAAAATAGAATAGAAGGTGGTCTGGGTGGCACTACTGCTCTCATGATTTCAAAAGTGACACAACAGAAATGGCTCCAAGATTTCAGGGAAAAAGTTCCCTGGAGGCACCCAGGCTTCCCTGGTTGTCTCCCAAGTTTATCCTAACTTGAATTGACCTGTCTTAAAACACCTGGGGATTGACTGGGGAGGTGACGTAGGATTATCGTGTGATTTGTCCCAAGACACACTGGGAGTGCGTGCCCCACTCAGAACTACTTTTTAAAAATTTCCCTAATGATCCACAGCTCCAGAAAATGTGGCAGCTCAGTCTATGGTGATTGTGAGAGGACAGTGAGTTCTAGGCATTTGTCTGAGCTGCCTGAGCAAACACTGCAGAAACAATGGAAGTGCCTGCTAGTTTTACTGATAAAAACCGTCTTGTCCTCAGAAAGCAATTCTGGCGCATAATTAAGATACTTTCTATATGTGAATTATTTGCAGTGCTCCATTTGAATTGTAAAGTAGGCAACCCTTTAGTTAAATTTCTCAGTTATCTGTGCCAAAGTGGGTGGGTGTACCTTTGCCACTGTACAAATAGTACAGGACATACATTCTAGAAAACAGTCCTTTCTGCCGTTGGGGAGGAATGTTTTGCCATTGCTGCTGAAGAAGGGCTCTTCCCCTCCACTGGGTTGTTCATTCCTGTGGGTGGGTCCCCACAGCAGGCAGGGAGAGGCAGGGGCTGGAGGGTGGAGCAATGAGTCCTGTCTGAGAACAGAGAGGCCTAGCTGCTCAAGTCCTGATCTGGACATGACCAGTGACCTGGTGGCAGAAAAACCAGCCTGCCTCCATTCCTCCACTGTCAGAGAGAGACATCTTGCCTGATGGAAGGGGGACCCTGGGGAAAGCGTGCAGTAAATTGCAAATCTCTACACATACATAAAGAATGGTTGCAGTTCACAGAGAGTCCTGGAGACCACTTTTGTAACAGGGAACCAATGCCAGGGAGCCTCAGCCTCCCATCTGTGCCCTTCTGCATCACTGAGGCGTTTAAAGTCTCTTGAAGTCACTTTCTGTGTAGTGGGAATGGCCATATGCACGATTCTTCATACACATCTGTGCTCATGACCACCGGACCTCACAGGGGTCTGCAGGGCCTTGAAGGCAGGGTGGGACATGTGGCCGAGCTCCATGTTCTTCCTGTCTGGGCAATCCAGGATAGGGGCTGTGTTCTGTGGTGCTGGGGTGAGGGGGCATCACTGAAGGCCCCTCTAGTGTCCCCAGGGAATGTTCAGGCAGAACACCTCTTATGGTCTTGTATGAGCATAACATCCATTCATTCACCAGACACAGATGGCATGCCTGCTGCGTGCCCGGAGATGGGAATACATGGCGAATAAAAGGTCATGGAAGTCGTCCCCCACCCCCACAGCACACCCTACCCACTGAGGCCAGACTGACTTTTGTAGAAGAGTCATTTCACAGCACTCTGCTGCTTCACAGCCTTTGCGTGCTGCCCACCTCACCAGAGCAAGAGCCAAGGTCTCGCCCTCTGACTGCAAGGCCACTCTGGCCTTCCTGTTCCTCCTGCCCACTCCTGGCTAGCTCAGCTTTAACCAGGCTGGGCTCCTTGTCGGGAAAGCCCCTGCCTCAGGCCCCTTCACCTGCTCCTTTCTGACCCTCCCTCCTTGTCAGGGAGGCCTGCTCTGATCCTCTGTTGTCAAGTGCATGCCCACCCCAGGTGTGTTGGGTTTTCTCAGTGGCACTTCTGAGACCCTTTTCCTATTGTCTTCTCTCCTCCGCACGCATCAGCTGCTGACGGCAGACACTACTGTCTCCTGTCCTGTCTGGAAGGGGGGCTCTGGTGAAGGGAGGGCTGCTGTCCATCTTGCCCATCTCTGCATCTGGCATATTTGGTGTTCAGTAAGCATTTATGGGATGAATATCTGAAAACCAACATTCGTGGGCTTTATGAGATGCTCTGAGGAGTGAAGCTGCATTTCCCATCTATTTAAATTGTAGCAAAGGTGTGTGCCTGTGTCCCCAGGTCTCGAATGGACCTGGGTTTTAATATTTCAATTTGGCCTCTAGCAAGTTGCTAGCTTTGGGTAACTGGGAGAAAGAGTGGAGTCGGCCTCACGGGCTGCAGATTCCCTCTGTTGGCCTCCTTCTTCCTTCTCTGTGGTGATCCCTTTCTCCTCTGGGACTCTCACGTGTGATGCTGTTGGGTCAGCGATTGTCACCCTGGTCTGGAGCGCCTGGCCTCACGAAGCTGCATGCTCAGATGTCACCTGGAGGCTGTGGTGTTAACTGGAGTTGCGCCGTTTCTCCGGCTGCTTCTCTGTACCCTTGGGATGTGGCTAGGGAGCAGGGCTTCCCTAATGACTGCGTACAGGCTCTGGGGTGCATGCTGACTGCAGGGTCTGCCCGAACACATTCAGCAGCAATGGCAAGGCAAGGTGTACGTGCCTTCTGTTTTGCCTGAGATGGGGGGTATGGGGGAGTGGAACCTTCCCAAGCCAGACCCGTGATTGCTTTTCCTTATCCGCAGGCAATCCCACAGATCACACAGTTCCACACAGGAGAAGACGGACGCTGGGATGGTGGAGGTCACAGCTGAGTGCTGTGGGGAAGGCAAGAGGAGCCTCTGCGTGGGGCACAGGTAGGTGGAACGTGTCCTCCGTGCATCTGGATTTTATTGTCTCATATTCTCAAAGTGGTCACAAAATAGGGTTTCCCTAGTCTTTCTTGACATTTGCCACCATGATGCTACTAGGTTTCTTATGTGCCGAGAAGTGAATTTGGCCACATCAGTGCTGTAAATGCAAAGTTATTGACTTCAAAATGGACGGGCATGTTTCCCATTGTTGAGGGATTTGATTCCTCCAGCCATTTGAGGGCCTTTACAGGCTAATGGGTAAAAAGGTACCGGCTTTTCTCTATAAAGAGAAAATCGTGCTAGTCACAGGTCTAGCTCCTGTTACCATCCTGTATCTTTCTGGAAAAGGAGATTATGAAATACTGTCTTCTTTCTGTCAGAAGACTTAACTGTAAGAGAGGTTCCATTTGGCCTCTGCTTGGTTTGGTTGTTGCTAAAGAGGAATTTAAGCAAAACCGCTGAGCCTTCTAGGAGGCCCCTCTGCGGCTGAGGTTGTGCACACGCCACCTGCTGAGCCAGGAGGACTGGAGGGCCACAGTCACAGTCCGCAAGGAATATGAACCCGGGGTGTTGGGAGCTCCAGGTTCTTCTGAAACAAATTTTCACGGTTATTTCGAATGAACTTTCATTAAGAGTCATTTCCAAAAACTGTCTCCGAGAAAAATTCCTGGTACCTGCCAGCCATCTCTTGGCAACTACTAATGCGTTCCCTGAGCTGTAATTAGCAGTCAGGCAGGAGGAAGATGCCACCTGCACTTAAACCCCTGTAAGCCACCTGCACTGAAACCCCTGTAAGGACTGCGAACCCAGAACCTCACGCAGCATTTCACAGAAAAAGCTGCACATTCAGAATTCTGCCAGGGGAACAGATTCAGTGCACGGTCAACACTTCTGAGTGAACGACCTCAGCCCACTTCTTATTCTGAGAACCTATGAATATTCCCCAGCACCAGCCCCGGGGCTGTCAGGAGTTGTCACTGTCCCCACAGTGGCTCTGAAACATGTGGTTTCTTCCTCTCTGCTTTTCTCAATTTACTATCCTCTATCTTATGCTTCTTGTCCATGGGCTTTCCAGTCTCAGACCTTAGGCAATGTGAGAAGGTTCCAATCCAGCCGGCAGGATGCTTAGCAGAATATCTAATACACAAGAGGTACGTTTTCATTCTCCTCAGAGTCACAAGGCAAATGGCATGGCCCATCTCAGGGAAATCTCAGGCTGGCTGGCTTTTTGACATATAGTTATAGTATGGAGCAAACTTATCTGGGCTTATTAATAAATAGCCGTTTTTGTGACTCATGAGTGTCTTTTTGTGACTCATGACTCTGCTTTTTTCCAATAAGACTTCAAGCTTCACAAGGGAAGGAGAGACACAGGCCTGCATGAGGTTCCCACAGCCTTATTTCGTATTGCCTGAAGTGACCTGCACAGTCCTGCTCAGGGCGAGGAGAGCCACGTCAGAGATGGTAACATCCGACAGGTAGCAGCAACGCTCTTCTAGCCAAGCAAATGAGAAGAATGCTTGTCTCCTCTCTTTCCTTCCCCTTCCAGAGCTGACACCGAGGATGGTAAAAAGTTTTAAAAGAACAAAGGGATGGAGAAGCACGAAGCCTAAAATGGTGCTAAGCAGGGCGATCAATAATTCCCTTCAAAACCCTCGAGACCATCTATGAAAGCACCTTGAATCAAGTTTCAGTTAGTTGGTCTGTGGATTTGCCGGCTCTTGGCTTCCCCTGCCTCTCTCCACAACGGGTTCTGATCAGATTGCTTGTCAGTGGCCCACTTTCACTAAGAGACTGGGAAGGAGGGGACAGATGAAACATAATTACATATGTTTGCTCTGCATTCTGCATCAGGCCCACACATCTGTGGTCTAGAGACACACCTGTGCTGCTTAAAGCAACAGTCTGATTCCTTTCTGCCCTCCTTTCTATTCAATCCTGTTCCACGTAGGAAAGAGATCCCATGCACCATTCTCTAAGGAATTCACAGTCCATTATGGATAGAATACATACACACACAGGATAAAGGCTTACATATGCTAGGGAAAATCAAGATATACATAATCACAAGTTAGATGGCACTAAAATGAAGACCTAAATATTACAGAGATGATTTAGGGCAGTGGTTCTCAGTCCTGCTTGCATATTAAAACACCCTGAGTTTTTTTTTTTTTTTTTTTTAAATTCCATGCTCGGGCCACACTCAGACCAATAAATCCAAATCTAGTGGAAGGACTCAAGTATGGGTATCTTTACAGCTTCACAGGTGATTCCAATATGCAGCCAGAGCTGAGCACCACTGGGTCTTGGTGATGGAATTATAGCTGGTAAAAAAGCTTTCTATCAATGTGGTCCCATCTTTCCAAGAAGAATACATCGTAAATGGAAAAAAATCCAAGCAAAAGTGGTCAGAATTGAGCCAGTTATGAGTGAGGGAAAACTTGGGCTGCATCCAGAAGGGATTATGGGGGTGGAAGAAACATCTGTGCAAGGCTGTTGTCTATAGGACGTGCGGCAACACTGTAGCCAGCTACAGCCAAGTGTGCTGAGTGGGATGGCTGAGCTACTGAATAGACGGTGATATAAGATGACTTGTATTTAACGAAAACTTCTGGGTTGGGTGCAGTGGCTCACACCTATAATCCTAGCACTCTGGGAGGCTTGAGCCCAGGAGTTCAAGACCAGCCTTGCGCAACATGGCCAATCCCTGTCTCTATAAGAAATACAAAAATTAGCTGGATGTGGTGGCTCATGCCTGTAGTCCCAGCTACTCAGGAGGCTGAGGCTAGAGGATAGCTTGAGCTTGGGAGGTGGAGGATGCAGTGAGCTGTGATCACACCACTGCAATCCAGGCCTGGGTGACAGAGTGAGATCCTGTTTCAAAAAAGGGAAAACTTCTGGATTATGTGAATAGAGTAAAATTTGATTCTGGCCTTTAGTATTAATAAAGAGCTGGTAGCTATGGCTCTGCTTATGGGATTATTGCTACAGGGTGGGCACAGGGCTGGCATTTCCATCTGGAATGGGAGGTGAAGGCTGGGTTGGCCCTGATTCCAACTTGCCCATGACCTTTGGTGGTCCCTTCATGAGTTGGTCTTCTGCTTGCTCAAAATTAATATAATGGGGTTAGACATGACCTTTTCTGAAGTCCCTTCTAGTTCAACATTCTATGATGTCCTTTGTTGGCTTCAGCAAAGTTATGGGGAAGCTGAACACATACAATTCAAAAGAAGTGCTATTAATTAAAACCGTATTAAGACCACTTTAACAGGGAGAGAAAGAATACGAATGAATCTGTCACATGACTATGCTTTCAATGAGCGGGGAAACTCTTTTTGGGGGTTTAGGGTAGGATTTACTTGTGTTGTTTCTAGGAGTTAACTTGATTATTAACTGCCCAGTGAAAGAGCCAAGGAAGATGACCTGTCAGGACTGCATGCAGAATGACAAGCCTGCATATGGTGTGGCGGTCTTAGCAAGCAAAAGCTGGCTGCAGCCATACCCCTTTGGGCAAAGGCTGGTGAGTTCTAAGAGGAGTTTATGTAGTGTCTACAGTGCAGATTTGCTTTGGGGTGAATGTGTAACATAAGCGCCTCCGTCTGCAGTTTTAGGAGAAGATTTTATTGGCCACCAAAATGACTCAGTGACACCAGGCATAGTCTTCTGGTAAAGGTTCTGCAAACTTAACACAATGACTGTGTTGTAGAAGAAAAACTACAGAAGTATTTTTCATTAGGTAAGTGGCATAATAAGCCTTTCCACAAGGACGTCCATGCAATTGTGTAAAAGATGAAAGTTTGCTGTTTTGTGCAATAGCAGGAATGGCAGTGGCATCCTAAGACCGACTCAGACTAATCTGGTTTAAGCTCCAAATATGACCTACATTGAAACTGGCAGACTCTGGTGAAGCATAGTGAGGAATTTTCTCTCACTTGTTCTAAATCCTGGAGCCTTTACAATCTAGCCTATCATGAAGGAGGAAGTATTCTGACCATATCTTGGAGAAATTAAACGCTATGTTTATGCAGGGCTAACAAATAAAGATCTGTGCTCCCTCTGCTGGCTCTCTATAGCAATATTGAAGGAGAAAGGAATCATACATAGGGTTGGCATCTTCAGCAAACACCAGTCAGTTTGGGTATTTTGAGAAGAACCACTCATTTAACTTGGTTTTGAACATTCTTTGGGAAAAACCCATCTTTATCAACTTCTGACCAAGGCACTTGGAAATTCTTAAAATTAGATATTAAATAAGACATACCTGTAGCCCTTGGCTACCAGATTGCTAGCTGTGACTGTACTAGTGATTTGGGGATTGATTTATCAACAAACACAAGTGGATTCCTCCAAGATTTTAAGACCCAGACACAATCTTTAAGGCAGTTCTGAAAAAAAAAAAAATCTCAGGCCCAATATAAAGTTTCTTTTTTCTCTTTTATAAGAGCAACTTCTAAAAAGTAAAGATTCACACTATTTATATCTTTTTCGATAATGTCAAACACTAGACTTGATTTTCCAAATCATTAGCATGCAGAAGAATGACCTCATGGTGAACAGATGCACTTGGCTGTGAGCTGCAGTGATTACATCAGTCCCTCCCAGCAGTGGAGGGTGCCCATTCCAGTTAACCCTTTCCTGGCCTCTCTGCTGCTCCCAGCAGTGGAGGGTGACCATTCCAGTTAACCCTTTCCCGGCCTCTCTGCTGGTCCCTCTTTCTTAGGGATATGATTGAAAACACAAATTTAGTCTCCCACACCAATATGTGTGTGTGTGTGTGTGTGTATGTGAGAGAGAAATGTATATGTGCATATATGTGTATATAAATGTATTTATGCAGGAAACATATATGTTAATTGCATCCAATATTTTAATAGTGGCTACCTTTTAGATTATTTAGATTATTTATTTCTGGTCAAAAAAGGAAGGTAAACTATAGGGCTAAGTAAAAAAGTAGTTGAAATATCTATTACATGTCAGGTGTTATCAAGACAAGTAACGGATGGAATAGATACAAGGTAGACAACGGTTTTTAAAAATGTTTTCTGATTAGGCAAATAGATTTTGTTTTGAAAGCTCTTTGAAAAAAGCTGAGCACTCATATTAGCCGCTACACCACCAAGTGTGGTTGAGGGTGCATCCTGAATGGAACCCTGTTTACCTGGCCAAACCGCCCTCCAGGGCTCGTTGGGTGGATGGGTAACAGCACCTGAACCCGGAGAGTCAGAGGCAAAGGGCATTTTCCAACAGTGGAACCTTCGGGCACAGGCCACTCCCACTGAGCACATCTCCCACTTAGACCTCAGACTTAAAGGCTTTCCCTCTAGAAGTGGGGGCTACATGCTGCTTTCTAGCTTGCTGCTACCAAGACAGTGTGGAATGAATGCAGTGTTCAGGTGACGCTCCCTCTTCATTAATAATAAAGCCCCTTGTGGTGAGGATACAAAGAAAACCTAGGAGCTCCTAATTCCTCAGATTGTGCATATGCATGTGAGTCCAAGCCCAAGGCCCTGCTTTGATGACACTGAGGGCCAGAGATGAGGTCTGATTGGGTCCTAAGTGCACTGTGGGAGCTTAAGCCGCTCAGGGTCAATTTTTCCAGTTGGCTTGTTGCTTGGAAGAACAGACTTCACCTCAATTTCTTAGTTTAAGCTGGCTGGCTCATCTGGGTTTGACTGTACTTGCCCCAAGAACATAACAGTGTAAACAAATGAAAAATGTTTTCATCTTTAGAAGTAGTAACAGATAGGGGACAGGGATTCCTCAAAAGCGAAGCCAGTATGTAAATCAGAAGATGCTTCTGAAAACGTGCTTGTCTCTGGTGCTGAAATGCTCCGTCCTCACTGCACTGCCCCACATTTCAGTTCAAATCAAGTTTATATCTAGTTCCTTCCTACTCAGCGTTATGAGCTGATATGCAAAGAATTAAAACAGAACATTATGCCCAGACTTAAAAATCACACTTAAAGATAAGTATGATAGATGTCTAAAATATTTCCCACTCAACACTGAATATCTTAAACCATGAACACTATGAAATGTAATACTGATGTTAATAATTTGAAAAGCAGAGGCAGTAGCACTTGTCTTGATATTCCATGTTTGGTTTCACGTTCCTTTTATAAAAGTTCCAATGCCCACCCTCACATGCTGTCAGAATCTTTACTCTGCTAAGTAGTTTTCAAAAATATGACTTTCCGGAAGAAGCCTATGAACAATTCTCTCCAGGCAGAGTTCTTAAAAATTCAAATTACTCCTAGAATCTCACTCAACTCATCTCAATTGGTTTAAGTAATTATGGACTTTTGGAAAAGATCAAATTAGTTTACACAGAGGCTAAAATATAGATAGAAAAAAAGTCCATCGTTATTCATTTTGATAACATCTTAATAATCTTAAGAATGCAACAGTTGAGTTAAGGAATTTAAATACCTAGCTATTGTTTACTTTTTTAATTTTAAGAAATAAAAAGCTTTCTCAAGAGCTAAAAGAAAAACAAACCAACCGGCACTGAAAAATCAAGTCCTTATGAAGACGGGAATAATCTCATGAGGGTGGGAAAAAACTGAATGAGATCTTTTTAAAATTAGCTTTGCTACAGATCCCTCATAGTCTTTCACTGAAAAATTAGAAACAATTTAAAATCTCTAGGCAGGCTGAGTATGAAATCTTCATTTCCCTTGAAACGGATTTTTTTTTTTGTCTTAGATAGAATGTTGGCAGAGTGTATAAAAGAATTCAATTCACAGCTGTTCCACTTTTTTAATGTAAGAAACATTAATCAAAGCTTTAAGTTATAAGCTTTTCTCATGTTGCTTAGTATTCCAGTTCGACAAAGATCAATAGAGGCCATCCCAGTGTTCCTTGACGCCTCACCAGGAAGCAGAGGCGTGATTATGCAAATCGCGCGGCTCCCGCACCTCTGCCAGCCTGCTTATCTCCCAAGCCTTCTGCCTGCTGCTCCTGGCTCCCTGCGCAAGTGCGTGCCTCTCCCTCTTATCTCCCAACAAAGCTCCGAGAGGCAAGGATTGAGGCCAGCGATGTTAAACAATGATGCATGGCTGATTTTATTTGTAAGTGATTTATTTCACTGGATTTAATTTTTTTCACTTTGTGTGTAAGATATTTGTTAACAAGTCAGAATAGGAGAAGTAAGGCAGTGTTCAGAGACAATTGACGCAGGTTAGAAATCTATTAAGCACTCTAACAGTTGCATCTAAAGCAGTGGAAGATGAAGGAAGCTTCTCACTGAGAATTTCAACATGCATTGGCTAAATATCCCATTTGCTCTCTGAAAGGCAATTATTCTGTAATTATATGCAGAAATGTACAAGTAATAATTCTATTATTTGAAAAAATTCACGGTAATCATATAATCTGTTTAAGTGGCAGTACATGTATTTTTTCCCCCCAAACTGAAAATATGAAAAGAACAAAAACCTAAAAACAGGAAATCCATGGAAACTTTTGCAATTTTCCATTAGCCCTAATAAATAAAAATTATTGTAAGCTAGTTTCTAAACGGGTTCCACACCAGGTGTTGCTCCAGTCGGCGGCTTGTCCACATGACACAGATCACTCCAGAGAGACACATGCACACTGCACTGCTGTAATGATGGACCCCAGGACACTGTCCTTCCATGTCTCCTGCATTAATCCCTGACCCTCATATCTCAGCAGCATAATCCCCATTTAGCATTAGTAGCAACGGCTTCCACTGTGAGGAACTCTTTTTTGATAAGTAAGCACTGATTTGGGCATCGCTTTTAAACAACATATTCCCAGCTCAGCAAGAAACCCACACTCCTGAATGAACCGGAGCACATTACTGAGAAAAAGTTCATTAACCTTGCTAGATTTGAAGGTTAACAGGATAGCTGAAGAAAGGAACTGAGTGAACAGCTCGAATACAAAACAAATTAAAATGAATGTCATCATTCCTTTTGATATTCATTAGTTGATTCAGAGGGAGAATGCTCTTCTTAAATTTGCAAGCATTTATCTGTGAAAAACAGGTGTACATCTGCTGCTCGAATGCATCTTAAGCGCGTGAGAGAAGAATAATGTAGACACTCACCCGTTCCGCTGAGGGAGTAGCTGGGAGAGGGAGAAAAGACTTGGGCTGCGAAATCCTCGAATGTCATTACTTCGCGGTGGTTCTGAATTATTGCTTCGAGATACAGAGCTCGCTCTTCATAGCTGCGGTAATTGGTTAAGGAAACAAGCGCACGGGCAAAGTGGCAATGCAGAGCAGTGACAGAATTCACTTCTACTACCGTTGTGCAATTTTTACTTTTCTGTGTAAAAAAAAGTATCTTGCAGGTTCTTTATCATCTTGCAGAAAAGTAAATATTAGTCACAATTAACAATAAAATTCTGGTTTTGAGACCTAAGTTTCTCTTAGACTTTAACTGCATTCAATACTAGTATCACTAAACAACATGTAAGCCAATAGTTGCGGAATAACATCATAAGATCACTAGGGTTGAATTAAACAAAAACAGGAGACACTGATTGCAATAACATCTCTTTCCACTGACAAATAAGGGACCTTTTACGTCCTATTTCAATGGATGAAACATTCTTAGCCTACTGACGTGAGTGGACACTTCAAGCAACTTGGTGATATGAGAGTGCCGACACTTCTTAAAAATAAGAAGATGTAAGTTACTGGGAAGAGAGAAGGCTAGGAAGATACACTCTGAGGGGGCATCTGAGCCTCTAACCAAGACAAGCTGTGAACATTGGAAAATAAGAACTACTATGTGAGAGAATCTAGCAAGAGTGCACAGTGCAATTTAAAAAAAAGACTACTGTCTTTTAATTAAAACTGCAGTCTGGAACACACAGCATTCAAATGTGTAATCAAAAACCAGTCACCAATAAAACCTACAAGCGTAACACGCTGAAGCAACTTTCCAGCTGTCTTAATAGGACCCCTGCGTGTGGCAGGCTTTCACAGGGCAGAAAGCAAATCTTCCCCTTTTGTGTGTGGCTTCTGTTTCCTCAGAAGGTGAATCATGCACTTCCAATAACAGGGTAACGTCGGAACAATCCGACAATGGATGGAGGCACTGCACGTACAACGTTATGAATTAACACTTGGGGAAGTCCGCATGACGTCTCATTTTCCCCTTCCTCATTATCAATGCAAAAATTAAAAGACATGTTTCAGTCACTTTGAAAATCATGCTAATTCTCCAGGAACACAGGGAATGTGGATCACCATCAGTTTATTATTTGCAACTCCAGAAGAGGAAAAGGAACTAGCATTTCTCACTACATTTTAAAACTATCTTTTCAAATGGCCTCTTTAAAAACAAAGGTTGGTGACAATTATGCCCTTCCAATCAGCTTTCAATACAGCAAATGTTTTTAAATGGGCAAATACTTTTCGGCTTTCTTATGGCAAAGTACGCACACTGATCTCTAAATGCCGGCTCTTCCTCTCCCTACTCCTTCGGTTATATTTGGAGTTACATTTTCATACCATGAGGAGACCAGGGGCATTCTAGGGCTGTGCTATCCCATACAGTAGCCACACGCCACACATGGCTATCTCATTTTAAATTTGAATTAACTAAAATCAAAAGCTAAAATTCAGTTGCTTTGCCTCATTTGCTGTATTTTAAGCACTCAATAGCCGCACGTGACTAGGGGTTCTATACTGGATTGCACAGATACAGGACATGCCTGTCACCGTGGAAAGCATTACCGGACAGTGTGCTGCCAGAATTTCTCTTAAGCTTGTTCTATGCAACCTCAAGCAAGGAAAATGAGTTTGAAGATTTCCAAAGTGGCCCCTCTAATGATATATGATCTTTTATATAGATGGGCACAACCGCCCAAGGGCTGGGCAGCATGAGCCTGAACTGGCTTCTCAACTGTGGGCTGAACTCCTGGTGACTCGCCTTAATGAACAGGCTGCCAAACTTCCTCAGCGAGAGGCGCCTGCTCAGGCCCAATTCTAGAGGGACCCACTAATGCCATTCACGTCTCATTATGAACACACTTATTCTGCACAGCACTTGGCTGTCGCCACGGCTCGGCCCTCCGTGCATGGCCCCAGCAAGCCGCTGGTCCGGGGAACAGCAGGACGTTAGGTCTGAGTGGCCGTCTGGCGAACAGGCACTCTGACACTAAGCTGGCACGTGCTGGCCCAGCAGGGGCTGAGCGAGGCGTGACAAATTACTCAAAGAGCTGAGCTAAACTTATGGCTGACAACCACCTGAGCCTTCGGACCGCCGTGGCCCACTGTCAACGCTCAATTCATGGCTCCCCCTTTCAGGCGGTCGTCTGCTTGTGGGCCTGGGTTAGAGCAGGCACGTCCCTCTAAAGACCTGTCATGCTCTGCCTAGCATCGTCCTGCTGTTTCCTGAAAGGCCCCACTGCGTCCGACACATCCACATACAGTGCTTGGGACAATGGTGAACAAAAAAGAAATGCGTGTGCATTTTGCTAACTACCCTACGGAAGCCACGTATCTGGAAAGAGGCTTGCTATGTTAATCAAGCTCATGATCAAACCTACAAAGGGACGTTTTGCATAATACCATACGAACTGACCCCAGACGGCGGCCCACCATCCCAATCCTGGATGGCACTATCCAATTGTCATAAGCTTGTTCTTGTCAAGGCTGAGAGGTCTGGGCTCCTTAGAGAAAGTCCACCGCTATATTTAGAGGAATAATAATGAAGTTGTGAGATTCTCTGATTCAATGAATATTTATGGTCCGACTCCTAAATTAGGGCAGTATGGGAGACAGAGAAAATACAAAGGTGCTTCCAGAACTGGATCCTGGAGGAGGAAGTGTTTCCTTCACAGAAGGTTCCTGACCCTGCCATGCATGCCCCCGACTGTCACACACAGCCCACACTCTCCCGCCCACTAACTGGAGTGTTAACAGTGCTAAACTGGGTGCTGTCATTTAGACAAACATCCATTAGGGATTGGGGTGAGACCAGGAGATCGTCAAATACATTTTCACTCATGGCCCAAGCCAGGGCATGTAAACACCCTGACAAAGAGAAAACAAATATCCCCCTAGCTCTGGCAGCATTTAGAAACAGCCAAGAAGCTTATGGGTGCCAAAAATCATTTCTTTTATTAGCCATAAAAAACATAATCCTGGGATCTTAACTGAATTTAAATTGGTAGAACTGTTAGCAAGGGCAATTTGGAGCAGTATCATTACACTTTCTCACCTAATATCCTTAAGGTTTCAATGCTGGTTGCTTTTATAACCAAGGGCATTTATAGTGTAGACATCAAAGTGCTTGTAAGCTTTTCACGTGTAAGACATGTTAAAATGTGAAGTGAACGCTGAAATAATGCCTATCTGTGGACAGTCAAAGACCTTTCACTGAAAGAGGCACCAGGTCACAAATCTGATCCCTGTTTCAATGCTAGTCACGGCCCTTCTGTTCTCTTAAAAAGTCTACTGACAAACGTACAACTTTTAATTCTGTTCCGAATTACTATCTCATTAAAAGCCACACGCGGCAAAGTACTTTTTTAAAGAGCAATTTTCCCCTTGATTACTCACTTCAGGGAACATTCAAATTACTAACCAGAAACCCATCTTGGCTTCTGGATATTTCTGAGTTTCTTTAGCCACTCACTCTGTCCATATTTTCACATAAGAATTTTTATCAAGAATTTGGATTAGGAGCCAGGCCTGTAGTCCCAGCGACTCAGGAGCCTGAGGTGGGAGGATCGCTTGAGCCCAGGAGTTTTAGTCCAGCCTGGCAACATAGCAACATTCTGTCTCTAAAATAAAAAATGAAAAATTAATAATATTCCCCTACTTTACTAAAGAGGCTATATGTCTTTACTACTTACATTTTATCAAACATTTCCAAAAGAACTTATTGAGACTCTCAAGACATACCCTGCTGAATCTGCAGAGCTGTAAGAGTCTGAGAATCTGAACCTGTCCCCCAACTTAACTCTCATTATGATTTAATTTTTAGAAATGACAGCAGCAGCATGATAGGAAGGAGCTTGTATTTGGTGTAAGAAAGGCGGGTTTGAATCCCAGCTGCTCTTTCTCTGCCAGGTGTTGGTGTCCTGGTGTCCATTTTACACGTGAGACCGCGGAAGCAGGCTGCTCTGACTCCCAGCCTCAGTTGTCTTACCTGTAAAATGGGGACACCAATTCCTGTTCTTGGGACAGCTGGGAGAATTAAATAGAATCCTACATAGGAAGCATCTACCTGGGTTCCAGCACAAAAAGAAAGGCACAGTAAATCTGGATTGACTGCTCCCCACCTCTATCATGTGGCCTAGGCTTCTGTCGCAGAAAGAATGTAATAGGTAAGCCAGTCAGGCTCTGTGGCAAGCAAACCCCCTTCAAGCTACACCCTCATGAGCTTAGTCCTATGGTCTCGACTTTACTGATCAGGAAATGGGAGCTCAGAGAGTCCAAGTAATTTTCTTGAATCACAGTGACACAGTAATGGAATTGAGACTAGAGCCCAGGTCCTCCAACCTTTACTGCTTTCATCTAATATCCAGTATTCTAGAATAAGTGTTAAGTTCAAGATCTTGTGTGAGGTTGGAAACTAAACTCCAAATGAGGACACATCAACTGACTTTAACATACATGGGCTATAATAATCAACCTGTAAAGTAAAACTGAGTGCGTATGTGTACGCTACATCTACACCCAGACCATGCTGACTTTCTAAAATGCAGCAAAACAACAATTATTCCATTTTGATTTCTTTTTACTTATTTGGGCTGTTTATCTGACTGTTGTTTAGCACAGAAATAAAGAGAGCTGTTTGAAAGAGCCTATGTTGCAGATTATATTTTTTCAACCCTTGAAATCCTTCTTGGCGGAACCTTCTCTAAATTTCCCAGGAGTGAATATGATGTCCAGACTAGCAAAGTGGCCCCAGACACAGTCAGCTTCCTGACCTCAGGGTGTGTGTGCTCTAACAGTTTATGTATCCACCTCAGTTTTCTTTCTGAACTCATGCAGCCTCTTATCACTGGCACAAGCAAGCCCAGAGCTAGCCATTCTCACGACCCCGCAGACTCTAACTTTCATGGCAGTGATCTGCAGAGAAGGGAATGTCATGTTTCAGAACCGCCTGGGATGCTACAGCCATCCACACATCCCTCTCAAAAGTTCTGGCATCCCTGGGTTCTGCTGCCATTGTTCCATCCCTTGAGACACTGGGGTGTGGAAAAGGTTGAAAACCTCTGGCTAACTAGCTACCATGTGTGACCATCTTAGGCCTTCTTATGTTAGTTTTCTGTGGCTGCTGTGAATGACCACGGGCTCAAAACAACAGAAATTTATTCTCTCACTAGTTTTGGGAGACCACAGGTCCAAAATCAAGATGACAGCAGAGGCTGCAGGAGAGATTTTGTTCATACTTCTTCCCGTTCCACGTGGCTGTCTGCGTTCCTGGGGCTGTGTGACTCTGCTCTCTGCCTCCATGGCTACACGGCCTCTTCCTATTCTATGTGTCTCTCTTAAAGGACAATCCTGACTGGATTTATTGCCCTCCCGGATCACCCAGGATAATCTCCTCATTTCAAGATCCTTAATTTACTTACATGTGTACACAGCCTTGAGTCAAATAGTTAACATTCACAGGTTCCAGGAACTGGGATACAGACATATGTTTTTTGCACCATCGTTTAGTTCAATAAACTCCTTGAGGACACCATGTGAGTCAGGTTCATCAAATTTGTGTCAACAGAAATTTATTCTCTTATGTCACCCATATCTCCTAGCTTAAAAGCATCCCATGTAATATTTACTGAGTGGATAAATGAATGCCTGAAATTTTTGTCCATTGCTTTAAGCTATGAGACAGCTACATATATTCTAGGCAGTGACAACTTGTAAGGAGAGGTTAGAGAGTTCAATTTGAAGTAAAATTCGTCAGATTTGAAAGACTTTGTGATACAAACTTTTAGAAGAACGTGTGGGGCAAGCTCTTTATGACCTTGGGGTATAGAAAGATCTCTTAAGGAACCAAAGCATGAAGCACAGGGAGAAGACTGGTACACATTCAAAGTAAGAGCTCCTGTTTACCACAATACCATAAAGAAGGCAGAGCTACAAGGCACATTGTGGGAGGGAGCATCTGCAACTGAGAGGTAGCAAGGGGTAGGTGCCAGAATATAAAATGAATTCCTAACAAATCCATAAGAAAAAGTCAAATAACCTATTAGAAACATGGGCCACCAGGAGATAAACCATGATTGGCCATTAAGTTGCTCAGTATCATTAATGACCAGGGATTATGAGAATCACAATAAAATACCATGTTATACATACCAGGCTGGCCAAACAAGAACATGTAATAATGCCAATTGTCAGACAGGACGTGAGGCACAGGAGCCCCAAGAACCTGCTGCTGGGAGGTAATGGGTCTGGCTTCTTGGGAGAGCAATCTGACCTTATCCAGAGAAGAGCAGATGCATGTGCTCTGCAGGCCAGCAATTCTGCTCCTCGGTATGTGAGTTCTGGTATGTATGTGTGTGGTTCAGAATGTTTATAACATGTTACAGACAACAGCAAAAAAGAAAAAGAAACCTAGTTTTAACATTCATGGATAAATGCAGTCGCACAATGGGATATTGTATAGCAGTGAAAATAAACAAACTATAGGCATGTGTATTAAGAAGTATAAAACGGAAAACAATGCTCAACCAAAACTGAAGAACACACTGAGTGCAATTTGATTTCTATACATTTTATTTATGTATTTATTTATTTTTAGATAGGATCTCACTGTGTCTGTCACTCAGTATGGAGTGCAGAGGAACCATCATAGCTCATTGTGACCTTGAACTCCTGGACTCAAGCAAACCTCCCACATCAGCCTCCCAAGTAGCTGGGACTACAGACATGCATCACCATGCCTGGCTAATTTTTAAAAATATTTAGTAGTAATGGGGTCTCACTATGTTGCTCAGGCTGGTCTCAAACTCCTGGCCTCAAGTGATCCTCCCACCTCAGCCTCCCAAAGTGCTGGCCTAAGCCTCCTTACCTGGCCTATATATGTTTTAAGCACAGGTTAAGTGAAACATATTGCTAAAGGCTACACACATATGTGGGAAAATGATAAAGAGCAAGGAAACAATAACCTGGAGTTACCTCTGGGGCATGGAGAGGGTGGTACCTGGGAGGGTCTGAAATACACTGGCTGGTGCAAGTGAGTGTCAGTATAGGGGCATGTTTTGGTGTTCTTTAAAGCACAAAGTGTATGTAAATGACACATGTCTTCTAGTCTGTATAAATATTTCATAATAAAAATGCACAATTTGGCCAGAATGGAATAGCACTCATCAAACGAAATCTTTTCTTACCCATCGGAAGGGCAGAACGAGCTTCAAGTCAAAGGTTGACACAAAAGGTGTATGTTTGGGTGTTAGAGTTGACAATGATTACGAGGAAGTCCAACTGACTCAGACACAGAGAAAGCAGAAAAGAGACAGTACTATTTTTTGAGATATCATTCCAGAAGTAGACCAGAATGTCAGAGCTCAAAATTTTCAGAAAGTGGTGGGGAACTCTGACAGAAGGGATTCAAAAAGCTCAACTCAAACATGGACACAAATGCTACCTGTCAGGGAGGGGGATAATGCTCCAAGAAATAAAAATCCATTTCTATAAAATTACAGATGTTAGAATTACTATGCATTGAGAATGATAAAACCAGCGGAATCAGAGAATGGTCAGAATACTACATATCATCACAGGCTTAAGCATATGACTTCTATACACTATCCTGGTCTTCTCAGAGAATTGGATCTCAAGTGGCTGTGCCATTTTCAAAAAGCAAATCCACCTTCACTCAAGTGATCATCCATTCAAGAGATACACTGTATGCCCCTCTGTGCTAGGTAATGGTCATGTAACTGGGCAACAAGACAGATGCCACTCCTGCCGCAAGCAAGCCTGCATTCTAGCAGGGAGGCAGACTGTACACAAGTCCAGGGAATAAGGCAAACTGTCATTACATCAGTACCATGAAGGAAGGAGGGGAACAGGCTCAGTGAAGTCTCTGACGTGAGGGAAGGAGCTAACCAAGCAGGGGCGAAATGGGGTAAGGAGTGTTAAGAGCAGTTCAGGCACAGAAAATGACATGAGTGGGAAGGAATGTGGGATGTTTCAGGAGGAGAAAAGAGACTGGAGCCATGGAGTAGTAAAAGGGTGGAAGCAGGTACTGCTGAAAGACAGGCTGGGCCTGGGCACAGGAGGCCCAAATGGCTTGAGACAAGGAAGCAACATGATGTCACTTAAGTTGCTATATTGCCCTTAAAGGAACTACAGCTTTAAGGAGGGTCCCGAGTGTCCTCAAGTTTGGCCAATGCTGACTGGCCTCTATATGTTCAATCAATGAGCTTGTCCAAATGTTTCAATACCATACTTATTTTTTGCATATTTTCAGAAGTGGATGACATATATCTTTTGGGCGTGTGGAAAAGGTAAGAATGTTACTTGCAGGCTTGAAATGACCAGAACTGAGAATGGCCTTGAGCCTAACCATGAAGGACTGTGGCGTGGCAGAGACAGGGCCACGTTGGGTGACACACACCCTGGCATGGAGGGAAGAGGAAATGGAGCAGAAGCAGGCCTCTCCTGTGAGGCAAAGAATCAGGCACTACACCCAAGAAAGCAGGCACGGCCCTCCCACAGGACAGATGCTGGGTTCACAGACACGTATAAAAATGAGATGACTTAACGACAGCTATGCATTGAGAAATACTACCCTGTTTTGAATGTGTAAAATATATCCATGGCTGCATTTTAAACCTAGTAAAAAAAAAAATGACCCTACAGTGGCAGAGTATGAGCTCAGGGAAGAAATGGCTAAGAATATTTTACAAAACTAGGAAATTAATTAGCTGATTTCTTCTACTGCTCTCCACTACTGGCAGCTTTTGGAATAGAGGATGCACAATAAAATAAAACATTTTCATTTTTGAGCAGTGTTTTGAACAGTAATCGAAGAAAGTAAAGAGGCAACACAGAATAGGAGAAAACATCTGCAAACCATTTAGTGAGAAGAACCTTGTATCTCAAGTATACAAAGAATTCTCACAGATCAGCAATAAAGACAACCAAGTTTAAAAATGGGCAAAGGATGTGCATAGACGTTTATCCAAAGAAGATATGCAAGTGGCCAGTAAAAACATGAAAAGACACTCAGCACTACTAGTTATTAGAGAAATGGAAATGGAAGCCATAACAAGATACGACCTCACATCTATTAGGATGACTATAACCAGAGAGGATGAAGAGAAGATGTGGAAAGATTGGACTCCTCATACTTTGCTGGTAGGAATATAAAGTGCAGCCACTGGCTGGGCACGGTGGCTCACATCTGTAATCCCAGCACTTTGGGAGGCTGAGGCAGGCAGATCACCTGAGGTCAGGAGTTTGAGGCCAGCCTGACCAACATGGAAAAATCTGTCTCCACTAAAAATAAAAAATTAGCTGGGCATGTGGTGCGTGCCTGTAATCCCAGCTACGTGGGAGGCTGAGGCAGGAGGATCGGTTGAACCTGGGAGGTGGAGGTTGCAGTGGGCGCCACTGCACTCCAGCCTGGGCAACAAGAGCGAAACTCCATCTCAAAATAAATAAATAAGTCAAGTGCAGCCACTGTGGAAAACAGTTTGGCAGTTCCTCAAGAAGGTAACACATGATCTAGCAATTCTCCTAGAAGTTCAGTACCCAAGAGAAGTGAAAATACATGTTCACATAAAAACTTGCCAACAAATGTTCACAGAAACATTATTAATTACAGCCAGAAAACAGAAACAACCTCCTCGTCTGCAAACTGATGACTGGATAAACAAAATGTACATATCATACAATAAACTCTTATTCAGCCATAAAAAGGAATGAAGTATTGATACCAGCTGTGACATGGATGAACTTTGCAAACACTATAGTAAGTAAAAGAAGTCAGATCCCAAAGCCCATATATATTGTGTGACTTAATTTATATAAATGTCCAGAAAAGCAAATTAATACAGACAGGAAATCACTGGCTGCCTACGGCTGGATGGAGGGGAGAATGTGGCATGACTATTGATGGGTATTCAGTTTCTTTTTGGGATGATAAAAATGTTGTGGAATTGGAAGTGGTGAGGGTGGCACAATTCTGTGAATATACAAAAAGCCACTGTATTATACATTTTAAAAGGGTGAACTCTATGGTCTGTTAATTATATCTCAATAAAATAAATGTCCCCAGGCTGGGTGCAGTGGCTCACCTCTGTAATCCCAGCACTCTGGGAGACTAAGGTGGGAAAATTGCTTGGGGAGACTAGGCTAGGCAACATAGTGAGACCCTGTCTCTACAAAAAACAAAAGATTAGCTGGGAGTGATGGCACATGCCTGTGATCCCAGCGAGTCAGGAGGCTGAGGTGAGAGGATCACTTGAGCCTGGGAAATTGAGGCCGCAGTGAGTTCTGATCATGCCGCTGCACCCCAGCCTGGGCGATACAGTGAGAGACCCTGTCTCAAAATAAATAAATAAATAAAATAAATGCTCCCCAGAATGCCTAGTGGTACAAGAGTGCACACTATGTATCGTCGGGAAGGCCTGCTAATAAAAAGATCCTCGCTGGCTACATGAGAGAACAAATGGAAAGATGGCCTGGCAGAGCAAAAGCCCTCCAGGCAGACGGTGGCTGAATCATTTATTCATGGAAGACACAGGAAGAGCAGCAGACCGTGTGCCGGGGCTGTTCTAGCAGCTGGAGGATGAAAAAGACATAGTCTTGTGCTTCACCGCATTCAGAGCTTATCTGGAAAGACAAATGGACGATGAGCTCTAGGAAGCTGGAGGATGGGGCGATTCACAGGAATGAGGAGTGGGTCTTGGTCAGACTGCAAAGGGGCGGTTACAGAAGGGAAAAAGCAACACCAGCCCGTGGCAACTGAGAATCTCCAAAGGTTTTAAAACAGATGAACAGCAGGACCTGATCACAGCCTGAGACAATGCAGGGGAGGAAGCTGTGCGATGTGGGGCAGACCCAGCGGGACTTGGGTGCTTACCATGGGTAAGAGATGGAGATGGAGTCTGGACAAAACCCTGGGATCAAGGTGTAAGTGACCAGGAGGTGGGACAGAAAGGGACCTGAGGAGGAAGGCAGGGTTGAGTGTAGGAGTCTGAGGAGCCCAGGGGATTCTTGGGAAATAACTTCAGGGAAGTCTGACTGGGAGTCAGCAGAGAGGCCTGGGCCAGAGCCGAAGAGCTGTGAGTCATGGGTTTGGAGATGATCTTGAAGGAGAAAAGGGGAGAAAGCAATGCTGGGGAACCACCCCCACTCCCACCAGAGGGTGGGCAAACGTGAAAGAGCAGTCAAGGGAGATGGACGGAGGGGGAGACAGCCATTTCCCAGACCCCAAGGAAGAAGCATCCAAAAGGAGGAGCAGCAGGGTTCCTGCGGAGCCTCAGCTCCCATGCACTTCCCTGGGACCTGTCACAGGCACATGCTCCACAGGTGGGCTCAGGAGGCATTTAATAGCTAAACAAACGTGTAAAATTCCATAATGAGCAAGACAGGAACGGATGCCAGTTACATCCTAAAGCCATACATCATTTTCACAAAGATTCTGTCTTTCAATAGAATGCAAATTTAAATTATAGGACTGTTTAAGGCCCCAAATAAATGAATCATCGAAAGTAAATGTCACAGCCTGGTAATGGGTAAAGAGGATGACTTTGCTGAACAATGTAACCAAATAAAATGGATGTTTTGGAAAAGGAAATTAAACACATGGAGGTATAAGATATTAGATTAAGGTTCAAGCCCTAATGATACACTCCTGGAGAGAAACAGTCCACTACTGCTCAAAAAGAAGAAAATACCCATATAACCAAGTTTAAGAATAATTCTGAGGAAATGATAACAGCAAATGGAAATGAGACAAAGATTTTCTTCAGGCTATTAAATTACAGACTTTTGGAGATGGTCTGTTCTCATATTGCCATGTCCTTCCGGCGTCAGGAGCTGAAGGTCTCCCTCCAAGAATCTGAGATGCTCCACACATGCAATGGATTTGGAGTATACTGTTATTAGAAATGTTCAAATCAGTTCTTCTCTGGGGATTGATTTGTGAAGAAGCACATCCTTAATTATAGCATTTTCCATTTCCATCTTCTCCAATTCTCCCAGTGCGCCTCACCTTCAGTAAATCACCAAGTGAGAAAATGCCCTGTGACACTGTCGCTCAAAGTCTCACATCAGTAAAAATATAAGTGACAAGAAAATTAGTCATTCAGCCTATTTCAAGTCTAGAGAAAGTGCTGTCAAATTGAGTGAGAAAAGATTCAACAGGCTGCTTCAATGATGAAAACGACTGAAAAAGCGACGAATCAATACGAACAATAGAAACCCTGAGTTCTGCCATGCAGACACCAATAACTTGATTTCTGGGAGGAAAGGAGTCACTGTCACTTGAACCGTTTCTCTTTCACAGGTTTTCACTCACCCTAAGGACATCATAGGTTAGAAGCTGAAAAATGTACTCCCAACCTTAATTATAGAAAAGACCATTGCTAACATTTTTGGGGCATTTAATATCCACGAAGTGACAACACAAAGGAAAATCATTAGAAATGCAGAACTGTCTCTAAATGTCTTGAATCCTGATTGTGGCGAAGTACAGTTAAAGAGCAATACGCATGAATTGTAAACTCTGGCTCTGCCATTACTGACTCTAAGACAAAAAAGTTATTAAATATGTTACAGGTATTATTTAGTGCAACATAATTTGAATTGGATTATCCAATATTACTCTTCTATTTTGAAGGCAAAAGGCACTTTAATTTGGCCTACAGAATAGTTTATATCTAGGTTGATTCGAGAAATTAAAATAGGATCATGATGATATGTGACAGATGACAAGTAAATGAAACTGACAAGTAGAAGAAAACATCTGTCGTAGATGCTCTGGTTATCTTTTCCTTTGAGATAGTCTTAATTGTTACCCACAAACATCTTAAGTCCACAAGAAGTCAGATTAGGTATGACAGAACTAAATTTTGTGGTCTAAAGTATTTGCAATAAGTTCTGTACAGATCTTCTTTTTTCATTTCTGAAAGCAATTTTGGGAAAATAATTCATTTTCGGGGTATTTACGAAATTTTAGCTATATTTTATTCTTCTGTGCATTTAAAAATAATAAATGTCACTACCTCTGGAAGCAGAAAACAATATTTCTATGTTTCTATGAAATAATTACAATAGCTTAAAGGCATCGCAGTTTTCCAGGAAGATATTCATCTGATACCGAGATATCAGATGTCAAGAAGAAACTCAAAGAAAAGTTAGGGGTTTACCAAATGAAAGTGACTTACACAACGAGGAAAGAAGCCGCTGCGAAGGTTGCCAAGTGGCCTTCCTGGCCTATTCAGACTGCTCGAGGGCACACTGGGGTGCACAGAACACCTGAGTGATAAATATTACTGCTGATCCACACTTGAAACTCAGTACACCCCGCAGACCTATCAGAGCAAAAAATATATATAATGCCACAATTATTGAAACCTAACTGGAAATTTGGGGGAATTCTAATAACACAAAGCTCCTCCATGATCAGAAGTAGCAAAACTATGTTGGCCAGTTACTATTAAAAGCATCTGAGTTCTGGTTATTAATAATAGTATGTGATGCAACTGGCTCACTTAGGAAGAAGCTACACTAAGTGGACACAAGGGTTGAGTCATCACACCAATGGCCCTGGAGCACATCTGTATCTGCAGCACTCTGAAGAGCTGCTCCATTTGTAGGCATGGCCGGGCCCCTCAACAGACACTGGTCTTGTGCAGACCAGAAAGGCCAGATGAGCCTGCAGAATACAGGTTTCATAAATGTTATGGAAAGTGGTTTTGAGCAGCCAGAGGGCAAAAGCACCTCTTTTACGCCTTTTAGTTCTGTTCTAGTATTTGGTTCACTGTTAAGTTAAAAAAATAAAGATGATCAGGAAGTATCTGTAAGTGACTTACGTAGAGTGGTATGAAATTTTTAGGTTTGTTGTCAAGATTGGTTACGAAAATTCCCAGGGGCTGCTGGATTGACTTACTTTGGTTGCATATCAGGCTCAACTGTACTGTTCTATACCTGCTAATCTGGTTCTAGGCTGTGCAAAGAAAAAAATATACACATACAGCTCTGATGAAAATAATGAGTTTTGATGAAGGTCTAGGTGTTTGAGTGGGGTAGTGGAACCACCTGTTTGCTAATGAATCTCTAGCTGAAGGGCACTGGGCTGAGAACCCCATAAGGTGGGCATACAGTCCTGATGCTTCTGCTTAGGGGTAAGGGAGGGAAACACTGTAATGATATTAGAGGAAGGCTTCAGAAGCAATAGAGCTTGGTGTGAAGTCCAGGCACAGTCACTGATATTCTCAGAGATCATCGGCAACATACAGCACACAGGATGCCCTTTTACAAATGCACCCCAAAGGGAAAAGTCCCTGTTCTGACAGCCCTTCAGGTGTGGTGTCTGCAGCATGTGAATCAGAATACATCCTGAGCATTAAGTGGGCCCCTGGCCAGGCACCTCTGCTGATGCTGCATCAACCAAAGGTTGCATTTAAATAACGATACCAATGAAAATGATCAAGGGCTTTTAATGGGTTGAAGTTTTACAGGCTCTATCTCATTTAATCTTCACAACTTCCTCCTGTGGTTTGTACTACGCTAATCTTTTTGTAGAGGAGGAAATTGAAGAGTGGGGAGGAAAAGTGTTCTGCTCCAGCTCTCCCAGATGCTACCAGCAGGCTAACTTGAGAGCCTGGCTCTCAGTCACGGCCCTGCCTCTTATGATCAGAATTCTCCCTCCAAGAGAAAAGACCAGTGAGGCCACAACTAGCACAAGGCCCAGTTCCATCTACTCACTGGTGTTTTTATGGAAAGCTGAAGGAGGAACTGTAGCCCTTCTTCCACCCTCTCCATTGGGACTCTATTATTCAACAACTTCAGAAGAAAGAAACCTTACTGTGTTTCTTCCTGCAAATTAAACCTCAATACTTGCATTTCAAATACTTGTGGCTCTAACATGCCAGTGAGAGAAATCCCTGTGGGTTAGAGCAGGGACAGGAGTGACAGTTTCACTAAATCCCATCTGTGTGCCATTCTGTTTGCAGGGTGGGGGCTTCTGCAGCACAGCACATCAGCCCTGCGTCCCGCACTTATTCATGCAGACGTCTCTTACCCTCTGTCACTCATCCCTTCGTTAGAACTCCCTCTGACTGGCTAGCTCAGGGGCTGCTGTCTTCCCGCCCCTGGTCCTGGCACTCCATTGTGGGTGGCGGTGGACAGCACTGGGCGCCGTGTGTGTCTTTCATGTCCTTCAGTGCTTCTGGGCACCGTTACCATGCACCTGCTGCAGCAGCCCCTTGGCTTTCAACTTCACATGGGCAGTGTCATGCCAGTGACCACACAGGTTGTCAGTCACAGGAAAGCAATTTTCTTTTTTTTTTTTTTTTTTTTTTTGAGACGGAGTTTCACTCATGTTACCCAGGCTGGAGTGCAATGGCGCGATCTCGGCCCACCGCAACCTCCGCCTCCTGGGTTCAGGCAATTCTCCTGCCTCAGCCTCCTGAGTAGCTGGGATTACAGGCACGCACCACCATGCCCAGCTGATTTTTTGTATTTTTAGTAGAGACGGGGTTTCACCATGTTGACCAGGATGGTCTCGATCTCTTGACCTCATGATCCATCTGCCTCGGCCTCCCAAAGTACTGGGATTACAGGCATGAGGAAGGCAATTTTCTATTGAGCTATGACTACATCTGGCCCAGGATGGATTGTGCAAGGGAAAAAAGCATTTCTCTTTTTTGGTAAGGGGTGTTTTCTTTTGTAGCTGGAGAACATTTATCATCAAGTGCAGAGCAGGTATTTGGCCCTTCCTGAGTCTGACATTTGAACAACAGATTCACCATTTCTACTCCATTTCAGCAGATACCTCTGAGTACTTAAATCTTGTCAACTTTTAAGAGTAAGGCAGAAGGAATTCAGGTAACAACTCTGCTGCAGTCAGAAGAGAGATGAGAATTAGAAATTCTCTCCTAACACATGCTTTAAAAATAAAATTTCAGATAAAAATGATGGGTGTTTATCTTAATTTTGTATGTCTTTATATTCTGGGATTATTCTACTTTACTCTTCAATGAAAACTGTCTGCTTCTATATTTTATATGCAAAATTCCCTGTAACAGATCCCATCTATTCTGACTAAACTCATAAAATATACAAATAACAGAAACAGCCCCCAATGCTGTTAAAGATAAAATTCCCAACCCACACAATTCTCTGGGACTTTCCACATTTAAGCCTCACAGAGTCACTTGATATCATCTTTGTGACTAAAAATATAACTACAATATTACTTAAAATTATAATCAAATCATTCTCTTGCAAATTAAGACACTTACTCTTAGGAAAAAAACAGCCAAATTGGATTTGGTGTGTCTTTTCTTGATAGATCAAAAGCAGCTCCATTAAATCAGCAGTTTTCTATTAATGGCATAAGACATGACCCAGATGAGGAAAACGTCCTTTGGAGCCATTTTGTATTTTATTTAAAGAGCAATGGAGGTGATCCTCACAATTCACAGGTGAGGCAGAATTGTATCACCGGTCCCAAGGCCAGGAAGCTGGGTATGATCCCAAATGTGGTGGCTTATCGACACCAGAAAGCCCAGGTCTATCTTCTCTCAATCCCTCACTTCATCCTATTATTGTGCCTGCCACCCATCTATTCACCCACCCATCCATTCATCCGCCCACCTCCCTACCCATTCACCCATCTATCCACCAACCTATCCATCTGATATTTACTGAGTCCTGGATATCCATTATTCTCCCTTCAGATGTGAGGAAAGTACTTCCTTCCATCTCAATCCTCTTCTAAATCTTTGATCCTATAATACTCAAACATCAATAGTGAGATTACACTATAATTAGCCTGAGTTCTGTTGGGGCGATATCTCACTTAGAATAAAAGAGGCTATCTTTATGAAATAAAAACAAGCTAGGCCTTTGTAGCCATGAGCCCATTGGGTCCTTCAACACACCTCAAACCACATATGATAAAGCAGAGACGAGGACAGAAGTGATGCTCTGAGACCACCCAGCTAGCAATGAGCAGGGCTGAAACTCAAGCCCCGGACGATCTGTTACACATGCTGGCCTCTTTCTACTCCCTTATGCTGTCTCAGTTTAATCTTTCAAACTTATTTAAGAAGCGTGCAATGTCCAGTGCTAAATTAATCCACAAATATTGTTGTTTGGTAACAGGAAGAATAAGGATATTCTTCTTTCTCCCCCCAGAACCAAGAGTAGCACAAAATTGGCCATTTTTACATCTAATCTGGAATAAATGGTGACTTTTTAGCTAAATCATTATCTGTATAATTGTCATAAGAAGCTACAATTTAGAGGGATAAACGACTTTAATTCGATCCTTTCCTTTATGGAGCAAGATTTGAAAAATTTAAATAAGCTCATTAACCCAAAAATTATCTTTCTGTGATTATTTCTAGTGATATTTTGAAAACAATCAGTACAAAATTCTAACATTTTATTAATTATTTTGAAAGAACATTTTCAAAGAGAGAATGAATTTGGTACCAGATATGGCTTCTGAAGTCATGACATACTTCAACACTGGAGAACGACAGAGCTTCTCACTGTAAGATCCTTCTGCACCACAATCAAATCACTGGGAGGGAATGGAATGAAATGTCATTCTTTCACTGCTATCTTCCAAGGGTGAAACATTTCTGATAAATCCTTATTTTTAATTATGTGCCACTTGGTGTCATTCAAAAACCCTGAAGAGAGTAGAAGCACCCGTGCAATGACTATGAACAAAGGAGAAACTAGAAATTCAGGCCTGATATTCCATGTGTCATCACAGATAAACAGGGTTTAAGTCAAAAAGCCCTGAGTTCATATTCAGATTCCTCTGAGTCCTGGCCATATGATCTTAGGCAAACAGCTGCCCTGCAGAACCTGCATCCCCTCACCTGTGAAAGGGGGTTCAGGGCTGATCTTCGGGACCATGCTGCAGTGAGGGCGAATGATGCCACAGGTGTGCCTGTTTAGGATCACAGCAGCAGCTGCTGGACCTAGTGGCACCCCAGGTCGGTGAGTGGAACCTAACAGGGAGCAGCTGGCAAAAGAGCCACGTGGAATGCAGAGCTCTGATTAATCAGCCCACGTGTATCACAACATCACAACATACCACATAAATACATGCAGTTATTATCTGACAATTCCAAATGTCACTTCTGCAGAATGTGTGCACCTCTCCAGGCAGCAATAATTTCTACAACAGGCCTGTGTCCTGGGTTTTTCCTCTATACAAAGGTGAAGTAGGGGCTATCTTTAATAAGAAACATCCACTAATGTTACTTGCACAGATTTAGTGAGAGACATAAATGGGTTATACATCCCTTAACTTGTAACTAATAATAACTTATATTTTGGTCGTTAAAGCCATGTATCTTTTCAAAGCAGCAGCTGGTGAGAGAGAGAGTGAGGACTGAAATAGGAACTATAGTTGCTTCAGGGCTGGTGATTGTCTTCACTGTCAGGATTCATGAGAGGCAGCTATGTTTATTTTTCCTTGATGACCTGACCACTATGGAATAAAACACCTGGGTAAATTTTCTACAGAGGTGGGCCCAAGACTGTGCCTGTCCCACTGTGCCTGTCACAATGAGCTCCCTGGTGTCACAAGCCAGGCGATTGCCATGGGTTAAGCAACTAGGGCAGGGTCGAGAGTTACCAAGCAGAGGCTCCCTTGGCTTCATGACAATGATAACCTTTTGAAAGGGGAGCACAATATATATTCATTTCAGCAAGTCGCCTAATGAGCTTTTAGATTTTTTTGAGCACGAATTAAAGGCACCTACTTGGATTTTTAAATCACTTGGTAATGCCACCTAATCCCCTTGAGTGGGAGAAAATTAAAAAGAAGAGCCATAGCATTTCCTTAGAAAATCTTAATGTAAAGTTAATGATTCTCTGAGAGAGACTAAATAGCAGACAATTTCAACACTGGAAAATTCATTCCACTATACATAACACGGGGCAACAAAAAATTATTTATTCATTTAGGGTGATTTATTTTGGAAAAAAAACAAAAAACAAAAACAAAAACAAAAAACCCCAAATTCTAATCTCTCCAAATAGACTCATTTCTGAATATTTTTAAAACCTAGCCCACTTCCTCTTTTTACCAGAGAGAATCACTGTTATCACTAAATACTCCAATTCTGCAATTGCCCATCCCCAAGCTGTCCATGTGAAAGTGATTTGCTTGATCTGAATGTCCAGCCGCACTTGGTGCACAGGCAGAGCCTCCGTTCCAGCTGTCTAGGGGTGCACATCTGGCTCGCTGGTGAGCACCAAGTATCTCCTAAGTGAATTCACCCCATTCTAAAGAGCCTACATTTTAAGAACGACTATGCAAATTCAGTGACAATCCATTGGGTCATTTCACATGATGTCAACAAACATCTAGTAACACTTCTATCCATTTGTCTGTCTCTCCATTCGGACATAATTGTCAACCCTACTATTTGCCAGTCAATCATGTGTCCAAATGATATAATTCTCACAAAATCCTATGAAGAAAGTATTGTTAGCCTCACTTTATAGCTGAAGAAATTAAGGCTGCGAGGAGTTCAAGATTAGGTCATGGGCAAACCAACATTAGCAATTCCATATGGTTCCACATAATAATTTAGCCAGAGCCCAAAGAGGTGGTTGGGCAGGGAAGGACTTTTCATACAATATCTTTTCTTTCTTCTTTTTTTTTTTTAAAGATGGGGTTTCACCATATTGGTCAGGCTGGTCTCAAACTTCTCACCTCAGGCGATCTGCCTGCCTCAGCCTCCCAAAGTGCTGGGATTACAGGCGTGAGCCACCGCGCCCGGCTTCATACAATATCTTAAAAGAGGTGAAAGGAAGAAACTAGGAGGAGCACTCAAACCCTGCAAGGGGCCGGGGGGATTTAGAGAAGCTGCAGCCACGCACAGGAGATCTCCAGAGGCTGCTAGGCTGTGAGATAACAGGAACAAGTCCTTTGATGTGAGCTCTGAATACAAATTCAACCAAAAAATGCTGTACTTTTCTGTGCGAGCTGCACCAACATTTGGCTTATCTCACGAGGCTGAAATGTTTCTCAGATGAGGTCTAACAAGTAAAAGTATTCCCACACAAACCTATTCAGCTCATTTAAAATAAGCTCTTACTTAAAACTCCAGCACCACAGAGACAAGGCCACTGGATAAATGAGATAGTCTGGATGTTTTTGTGAGATAAAGACAATGTTCATGAAGCGTCAGGACTAGCATCTCTGCTTCAGCACACAACAGACAAGTGCTAAAATACTTCGAAATCCAGTAAAGTGTGCGTCAGCCATGTAGGTGAAAGTTTTGACTATGTTCTTTGTACTCAGACAAGGCATGCAGTTGTAAAATATCTGTAGTGGAGAGGAAGAGGCAGAAGGGGTGGTGACGTACTGGGGGTGTCTGTGACTTGTTCATTTGGGGGTCTGAAAAAGCGCCTGAAAAATCCAAGCTCTAGTAATTTAGCAAGGTCTGGCAGTGAGGAATAAAGCGTATAAAAGCAAAATGAAGACAAAAATAAGGCAAAACTTAATACACATGGTTAGTCTCTCCCAAACAAAAGTTGCTCATAGTCACACACACAGACCTCTCATGGGAACTGATGGAAAATACCAGCAGTTCCTCGGTGAGGGCCCCGGGAAAGGTGCAGAGCTAAAACCCATAGTCAGCAACAAGGTCTTCAATTTTAAAATTAATTTCAAAGCAAGATAAGATGGAAAAGGTTGTAAAAAGCATCTTAAAAGCAGGCAGAAATGCTCTCAGTCCCCTGTGAGCTCTGCAGGGGACTGTTTCAGCCACAACCAGAAATGGCTGCAGGTGAGTCCCCGCTATCCTAACACTAAAAACCGAGGGAGGCTATCAGCACAGCCAAATGCTCAGAAGTGAAGATCAGGAGAGGACCATGTTCTGGATGGGATATGTTTGTTTTAAAGCAGTTTGCCATTGCCTTTCAACTGTTTGGGTAGAGGACTATCTTAAAATTCCTTTTAGAGGCTGGGAGCAGTGGCTCATGCATGTAATTCCAGCACTTTGGGAGGCTGGTGCAGGAGGACCTCTTGAACCTAGGAGTGTGGGGCCTGTCTGGACAACATGACGAGACCCTGTCTCTAAAAACACATTAAAAACTAGATGGGTGTGGTGGTGCATGTCTGTAGTCTCAGTTACTTGGGAGGCTGAGGCTGGAGGATCGCTTGAGCCTGAGAGGTTGAGGCTGCAGTGAACTGTGATTGCACCACGGCACTCCAACCTGGGCAACATAGTGAGACCTTGTCTCAAAAAAAATTTTCCTTTTAGAGAAATGCATTCAAAGTGAACTTATGAAAAACAAATCTACAAGTTGTTCTCCTGTGTTCTGCCCTATGCCCAGAAGCTGACAGGACATCACAGAGAGATAGCTCCAATGGGAACTCTGTTCTTCCTTCACTTACAATTCCTGAACTCCATGTTTGCCAATGCTTGAGGTGCAAGGTATCTGAAAGTAGTGGATACTGCAGCCCCTTTTCCTCAAAGGAGGCCCTGCACAGACATCTGGGTGTTGATGCCAGATCCCCCAGCTCTCAACTCAGCCCTGGATGAAGAAAATGGTCACGGGAAGCAGTGGGAGGGACAGGTGAATGCTGCAATGACATGGAACTAAAGTCCACGATGCCGAGGCAGAAGCAACACTTCAGAGCCGGAGGGTGTTCACCATCCTGGGCAGACAGTGCACACTCAGCACTATGCTACATGCTGGGAGCAGCTGAGGAAGAGGGTACATAACAGCAACTGCAGTTAAGGGCACTATCTTTTTGGGGAGAAAAATCTACACAAATGCAGCTAATACAGAGCAGAAAAGGACAGTAAAGAATGAACTCTTGAATATAAGTATACTGAATCATATTATATCTGAAGGAGAAGAGTAGGGAGCCGGGGTCACAGCCTTACTAGAAAGTTGGCTGCTGCAGAGCTGAAGGTGCTGTGCCATAGCAAAGTGGGAGGTGCGTGTGTGTCTCTCCCTTTGGGGGCAGGAGACAGGAAATGTGGCACAGCATGATTTTTAGCGAAGGAAGAGGCAGGCTGATGCTGGGTTCTTGGGAGGCTGCCCCGGAGTCCCAGTGTGGTCAAAGGAGGTGACTTTATTCTCTTCACGAAGGGAATGGTGACTCCAACACTGGGATGTGTCTGCAGATATTGCCACAGGCAGGAACTGCACTAGATGGCCTTTCCAGGGACTGCTCTGAATGGAACTCAAATGGACAAGAATCAGGATTAGTCTGTGAGCAGGATTAGCAGGAGTAGTAAAAATTCTTAGAAATTTCTTGCTCTAAATTCAGTTTAAATGAACAATCCCAGAAATACTGTAGCTGCTGAAGTCTTAAAATGGGGTGAGCTAACATAAGTTGAATCATACAAAATTGCTGATTTTTAACCTGCAAAAGCAGCATTTCATATGGTCTAACCCTAATACCAGAGAGTCACAGATTACTTGGAAAAGCCTGCTGGGCCCCAGACGTTTTCCCCTCTGTCTGCCTGAATCACAGCCCTGCCTGTGGACATTTCTCCCTCTCTCCAAGGCCACTTTCCTCCCAGGAAATAAAGCAGCCTCCAGCATATAGTGCTTCCAGAATCCTTCAAATAAAACTCCATGAAGAAACCAGAGCTACTAAAATCCTTAGTACCTCCATGCTCCAAGTAAATCAGTTCAAGGGCTCTACACATGTGCTTTGCATGAGTTTTCTGAAAAGATTTCAGTCTATTTAAATACCATCCCTACCAAACAAAACAATTCAATAAGGTAGATCTTTCTTTGCTCAAACATGTTACTTATCTATTTCTTCTTCCAGTGCCATCTCTAATATGAAGAAAAAACTAGTGGTGACTGATGAAGTGTATTTAAGTGTCATGGCAATACATGAGTAGGAAGGCAAAGTGTCCCTGCCATCAGGCAGCCCTGGGCCCTGGCCAGGACACAGAGGCATAGAACAGTAGCCCAGCGCAGCCGTCTCACTTCCCCTAGGGAGACAAACACTGGATGGCTCTCAAAGGCATCACTGTGTTGACACCATTGTCTCTGCTGCCATAAGGTTGGAGGCAGAAGAGTAATCTAAATAGAAAATGGAATAAAACCTGGCCTTATCAAGGGAGTAGGGTTCTGGGAGAGGTGATGTGTCAAGCCCCAGGACCCTAGAAGGGAGGGAGGCAGGAAACTGGCATTTTGACTGCCCACTACGTCCTGCCAGATGTACTCATGCGCCATGCCTGATCTAATCCCTGCCGCAGGCGGGCAGCCAGGGCGCCACCTCATCCCAGCCTGTGCATTGGCAATCATGGCAGCCTCACCATGGAGACCAAGCTCCTGGACTCATTGATGGGACGCTCTGAGCTCCGAATGCTGCTGGTGGGACCTCGGCAAGCTCCCCAGCCTCCCTGGGTCCTGTGGCCTCCTCTGCACAATGGCATCTGAACACAAACCGTTTGTTCACATGTGAATATATAATATGTATAATTTCATAAACGTTAACTCAACAAATGTTGGCATTGTTATAAGTTCACCTTCTGTAAATGGTAAAAGTAAGGAGACTGGCAACCACAAACTACCCTGCATGTCCTGAAGACTACCTGGTCACTGAGGCACACATGACTCCACATCCTCTCAAGTGCCACATCTCATCTGGCCACATATCCCCATCAATCCAGGACCTCACCACTTGTCACCACCACACATCACCATCCAAGCCATACCGTTGTCATTTTGTCCCTGGATTATGGCTATGGCCTCCTACCTCTTCTGGTCTCTGTACCTAGCAGCAGGGGCCTTTCAGGGATGGTGCCCTCCTCTGTTCAGCCTTCCGATGTCTCCTATCTTATAGGAAACGTCGAAGTCCTTAGTGTGGCTGGCAAGGCCCTGCCCCACTGGGTGCCTGCCCTGCTGTCACCTCTGTGGAGTGTGGAGCCCTTCCCACACTTTACACAATGTGTGCGTGCTGTGCCCTCTGCCTGGGGTGTTCTTCCAAGACCCCTCTCTGGCTGTCTCTCTCACCTCCTTCAGGTCTTGGCTCAAGTAAGCTTTTCTCAGTGGCACTGCGATCTAGACCCTTCATTCTCCCTTTCTGGCTTTAGTTTTCTCTTCAGTACTCACCATGCTCTAACTTCCCTACATTTTCATGATCTAGCTTGCTTGCTGTCAGCCTCTTCCACTGAAATGGAAGCTCCTGCGGGCAGGAACTATGGCACGTCTTGGTCAGTACTTTACCCCAGCGCCTGGAGGACAGGCCCCATACCTACAGGGGCTTAGAACCCACTCTCGCAGGCCAGCTGGCTGAAGGAACAATGGCTGCAGTGGTTCAAGCTCTTTATCCAAGTTCAGAGCATCCCAGTAAAGCCAGGGCAGTGGGGAATCTTGACTCTGTGGTTCTTGTGAATCCCACAAAGAGTGGTTCTTAACATGGGTTGGTGGACCCCAGGGGTCTCTTCTGGGTGATGATCAAAATTCAAGGGGTCCATGAACTTGGATGGTAAAAAGCACATCTTCATTCTCACTATCCTATCCTCTAGCTGAAATGAAGCATTTCTTTCCATTGTATATAGGAACAAGCCACAGTGATACTACCTGTGACTCTGTCACCAGTAGAAATCAGATATTTTCAAGTTGCATTACATTGTTGCTAATGTCTCAAAATATGATTCTGCTCATCACCACCTCAAAATTATAGTGATTATTGCACCTACTACTAGAGCTTGCAATAAAGGTGTTCCTTTGTTGCTATATATGTATTTCATGCATGAATAAAGCTGTTCCTGTATGACTACACGTGCATTTGATTTAAAAAGTATTTCACTAGAACTGAGGTACTTTGGAATCCCATATGCCTTATGGTCTGCATTTATAAACATTCTGAGAAGTGCAAGACATCCATGGTACAAAGAAGGCTGAGAGGCTGCCTTTGAGACTGACTCCCTTTATCTCTTTTAGTGTCCCTGCGAAGTTCCAGGGTATGTCCAAGGTCCAGCCCTCAGAGGCAGTGATCAGAGTGACAAGCAACCAGGGACCACAGGCAGCATGGGCCTGGGGGCTGCCAGGCCTGTGCTCGGGACTGCGACCATGCCAACTGTCCAATCTGGGTGTCTAGCTCCAGATCCAAAGACAGGGTCAAGGTGGGGTTCCCAGTAAGACTCTCACATTTGACTGAAAACAAAATGGAGTTCTAAGCTAGCACGTTAAAAGGTGGACTATTTATTTTTATATATGTATTTTTTCCCCAACAACTAAATTCATATATATTTACTTCATCCTTACGGAATACATATGTAAAATGGAGGCTGAGAAATAAATCCTTTAGAAAAAAAGGCATGAAATTGTGTTGTTCTTCTGACTTCTTGTTTCTCCTGAGCAAACTTGGGGTCACTGCCCATAGGGAAAGACCCAGTGTGCAGAAGGTGAAGAAAAGCACATTCATTAGGCTACTGTCTGTGGCAGCCCCTGCACTAATTACTTTTCATGTAGCATATATTTACCATCTCTTTCCATACCATCTCAGGCATGAAAACTGAGGCTAGGAGACATGACCTGCCTTGGCTCAAGTCACTCTCCCCATTTATTACTAAGTGCCCTGATTGCCATTCGATAATACACTGAGAGATGCCACAGACCTAACATTCATCCTTCTAAGCAATCCTGTTTTTACTTTTTGAGACAGGTTCTCACTTTGTCACCCCGGACGGGGTACAGTGGTGTAATCTCAACTCACTTCAGCTTTGACCTCCTGGCTCAAGCAATCCTCCCTCCTCAGCCTCCGAAGCAGCTGGGACTATAGGTGCACACCACCATGCCCAACTAACTTCTGTATTTCTTGTAGAGATGGGGTTTCATCATGTTGCCCAGGCTGGTCTTGTATTCCTGAGCTTAAGCTATCCATTGGCCTCGGCCTCCCAAAGTGCTGGGATTATAGGCGTGAGCCACTACACCCAGCCCCTGGTCACTTTTTATAGTTAGGTACCACTGGAGAGACTGACTACCCAACTGGAAACATTTTTCTCATTTCTATTTTCCCATGATAGAGACTGACCCTGGGGGGTGGGCTGGGGAGGGTGAGGAGATTGTTCAGTGAAAAGCTGCAGGCACAGTTCAAGTCCCTCTGAATGCACAGCTTCAGAGCAATACAAAACAGGTAATTTAATTTCATAAAATGATCTTTCTACAGTTTGTTTTTTCCTCCCAGCCTATTGAAATGTACACACCACAAGTACAAAGTACAAGGTACTGCTCAGCTGTAATTTTACTTCTGCACATATTTAATGTGCTACTGGGATGAAACATTTCATGGTTCCTGTGCCTAGCAAATGAAATAAATCAATGTGTTAAGAGAAAGCGATTTTGTTCTTGCCGTTTGGGGAAAGTGCTCTTTACTTTTCTATTAACAAAAACTTAATGAACCATTTCACATTCAAAACCCCCTAGAAAGGTCATAATGTCTATTTCTTAATTAAGTTTTTACAGGTTAAATAATGCTAATTTTCTTTTATATCTCCACATGGGCAGCAGCACTTAAAAAAAAATTACTGAGAATAAACACCACCACAGAGTGAGGACTATTTCAGTGAGTTAAATATAGATGCTTGTAGGGCTTTATAAAGGAAGATAGAGAAAGCAAAATGACCTGGCCCAGAATTTATTAAGTATAATCAAAGAAACAGGGTATTTGGGTTGCCATGGAATTTGGGCCAAAATAAAGTTTCTTGTATGGTGACGACTTAGAATTATGCTTCAAAACAGGAAGCATAATAATGCTGACCTGCTCTAAGAAAGAGTGGTCACTCAGTATTTAAGTTCTTTTTCTTGGATTTATTTTAAATATTTATGCTTAAACTTCCCAGCCTGTATTAAATAGGCCTAGGCTTTGTATGACACAGAAACAGGTACTTTGAGGCTCACTGCTGGTTCGTTCTTGGGCCAGTCTTGTTTTTTTTTTATCCTAATTGCAGCAGACAGCATCGGAGCTTTGTCAGCTTTACCTGCTCTGAATAGAAGCACTTTTGGCCCCCCTTGTCAAAGACTAGGGAAGAAAGCCTGCACTCCGGTTGGCAGCAGTCTCGGATTCTCGCCCCCGGCCATACTGTGCAATCACGCTGTTTATTCCACTGTAACAATCAGACAGCAAGAGCAGAGCACCTGGTACTCCCCGGCCCCGGCCTTCCTTGGCAGCTGACGGGCAACCTCGCTGCCAGGTGGTCGCGCTTCAATTACATTAGCCAGCCATTCTAGGGTTAACGAGGACCCACTTTCCTCAGAACGCCCCGGGAAAATCAGTTATTCATAAAAAGACAGTACGCCTTTTGTTGATCATTGAACAATGTTGCTGAAAATCCATTAAATTAAATTCTCTTTATTGGGCTGAATAATGCAATAGCAATAGCCCCAGCTAGAAGTTTGCATGTTTATTTACCAAATTTCTGAATAATTTATACATGGATCCTGGCTCTTTTATTAGTTAGCGGCCAAATGCTTCTTCGGAATGGGGCAGTGTAGCTCTGCCTTCATCTTAACATGCACCAACACCCGCAAATAAAAAACAAACAAAAGCCAAATTCAATGGAGTGGTCAGAAGGGGAAATCTTATTTTAATTCAGGATTCACATTCCAATTTTCTTTTGCAAGAGGAATCTCACATATTTTGGCATGAATTTACATAAGATGCTCTTTGGGAGCTGTTTCATATGCGCACCTTTATCGTAACAGAAAATGAAAGAGGAGGAAACACGTGGAAGTGTGACGGCTATTAATCTCTAAGTCAGGGAACTGCTGCCAATGTGTAGGTGGAAGGTGACCCAGACGAGGTGAGTCTGGGTGGACCTGTGGCTAGCCTGTAGCTGAAATAGACAAGAGAGTTTCTAGCCTCTCTCACGAATGGCTAGAACGTCACCTTGCCTTCCCCAGGACTCTGCAGCAGTGACCACTGCGACGGCAGAGGCAGGTCAAGGCAGGACCGCAGCAGAAGCTCCCTCCCCTCAGTCCTCTGCCATCCTCTGCTTCTCTCCCTCAAGACCAGAGAGGGGGCTGCTGCAGCAGCTCTCCCTCTCCTCCTGGCTATGCTCTAGGTTGCCCATGGTTGGAGCACTGGCCATCAGCCTCAGATACAGAGCTGCAGAGTTGCCCTGTGCTGGAAGAGCTATAAGTGGAAGCAATGTAAGAAAAACAAAGGTACGGAGGTATCATTGAGTCTTTTAAGTACTGCTGTCCTGGGGATGTAGTCTTAGCTGTTCTGGAGATCATTTTAAAACAGGATTTTTCTTTTTTTAATTTAGAGGCAGCATCAACAGAAAGTGAAATTATCCTGAAGTACGGATTATTTATCAAAAAGAACATAAGACAAAGCAAAGAAAAAAATTCTACTGGATTTCACTTTCATTCAAGAAAAATTTTTTTACTGTTTTTCAGAAATGAAGAAGAGCAGCTGAATAAATTTAGAGAAAAAGGCATAAATATTAGTTGGTTTGCACATTCGAAGTAGTCTGTGAAAATATTTTTAGCAATTAGTGACAATGCATCTGGAGGACATCGGGCAGTGGCTAAGAAAGTGAGCACCACGCCTGGGTGTGAATTCGCCTCTCACTTGCTGGCCAAGAGATCTTAGGCAAGTCATTCAGCTTCTGTGTTTTCACTTCCTTTCTTGCAAAATGAGACAACAACCCTATTTTCTAGTGATGATAAAGTAGACAGGAAATATTTAGCATATTTTACATATTATAAGAGCTCATTAAATTATGACCATCAGTCATAATTCATTTCAAAGGTGCGCACATGAAACAGCTCCCAAAGGGCATCTTATGTAAATTCATAAACTGAGAGATACTTGCTGGGGATGTTCTACACTTTTAGACACCATGAGGCACCTTCACTCAGTCTCTGTCATCTTAGCCTAATTCGAGTCATGGGCATATACTCAGCTACTCTTTGTCCTTTAATGTAACCATCTCATTCATTTCCTTTGCAGTGAAATAGCAAAAACAAATTAAAACCAAAGAATAACTGTATTACATTGCTAATGAAATATCTAAAGATTGCAATTGGACATTCAGATATAAATGTTTTAGTTTTGCTCCCTCATCATTTTCAATAAACGCTCTGGCTTTGGCTTGGCATTTATCTTCCTAAAGCAGACTGGTGTTTGGTCACAATGTAAGGTTCTAGTAACGTTATCTGTGAATTATAAGATCCACCTTGAACAAGGCTCCAGCACAAAGGTATTAGAATGTGCTGATGACAAGCGCACACTCTTCTACTGCTGAAAAACAATGGCTGACACTTCTGTATGAACAGACTGAAGGCACATCAAAGGCAGCCTTTTACAGAGAAAAACTGTGTGATGCCCACTTTAACCTCTCTAAAAATCTATGCACAAACTGAACCCAATTTCATTTTTCACATAAACACTAAGGCTCGATACAAGGACATCTTTTTTTTTTTTTTTTTCTGCTAAAAGATGAAGAGAAAAAAGAGATGCTAGCATAGCCTTTGAACTTTTTAAAGCTCTATCAATGGACTATGATACTTAACCACTGATACAGGGGCAGAGATTTTACAATAGCTGCATTTAAAGCATTCTGACTAAAACCAGTCATTATTATAGATTAAAGAAAAGCATTAATATCCACATTTTCCTTAAAGCTACATAGTTTTTATGCTTTTAACCCTTTGATCAATTAACAAAGGTCTAAAATGGTCAGATTGTACTACCAGAAGGATCTGTAAAATTACCATGGCATGGGGATATAATTTACAGGGGATTGCATTCAGGAAGGATGCAGGAAAAGCATGTTTTTGGGTGGGGATGGGGGAAGCAGTCCTCCAGTGAATGGATGTCTTCGAACTGAGATAATCCAGATGATGACGCTTCTGACATTGCATTATTTTCTGGGGGGGTGGGGGAACTATGAAGTGATGTCCCCAGATGCCTCTTGATCTTCACTTTTTTTCCCTTGTATCTCTTGAGCCTTGGGTATCCCATACCAAGTACCCCTAATTGTGAAGCTGGTGCTGCTTGTCTTTCATAGTTGCAGCCACCTCAATCTTCCAGCATCCCTAACTTCCTTCTGCCTACCAGGATGCTGTGCAAGGCTTACCACATGACATCCATGTAAGGTGGAGTCCAGCTCTGTGGTCAGACTGCCTGTGCTCCATGCCCACCATAACCACTACAAAGCTCTTGAGGAAGTCAGGTGACCTCTCTGGGCCTCAGTTTCCTCACGGCTAAACAGTGAACACAGTGGTACCCACATGAAATGCTTAATACAGTGCACAACAAAGGCTAAGCCCTGGATAGCTGATAGCCGCTATCTTTCACTCTCAGATCTGGAAGAAACCATGGGGGAATCCTGACTCCATCTCTCACAGCGGCAGCAATCCTTTCTTCCTAGTCCTTGGGCATCTGTGAATCCCTGCTAAGGGGGCTGCTTAATGCCTTAGGGCAGAAGCTCTCCTTCCTGGATGCGTGTGAGAATCACCTGGTGGTTAAACAGCACCAATGCCTGGTCCCCACTCTAAACCAAGTTACCCAGAATCTCTGGGGTGGGTGCTGGGCATCGGTCAATATTGGAACTCCTCATGTGATTACATGTGCAGCCAGGGTTGGGAATCATTGTTTACGGCAATGCAACACACAAACTTCCTCTGGAATCCTCCCCTCTGTACAGGGCCACAGAATGGGACAGCAGGACCTCCAGGGGCCTGCAATCAAGAAATGTGTCAGGTACGTGTCAAAAATGAATGCAAATTCATGTTTTGCATTTATTTTAATACAAAAATGTTGTATATGATTAACTATCAAGTGCTGCTGATGATCTGCAAAGGTATGCTATGCGTCTCCTGGGACTCGCCTACACCCTAGCACATTGCCTCGTTTTCCAATTTTGAGGAGCTCTTACTTATTTCAAGAAAATTTAAAACTTTTTATTGACAAACACACACACAATACACAGAAGTGTACAGCTCAATGAATTTTCACAAACTGAACACACTCATGTTACCAGCACCCTGATTAAAAAAAAAAAAAAAAGGAAGTGTCACCAGCACCTTCCTGCTGCTTTCCAGACACTCTCCCCCTTACTGCAAGGACAACTCCCCTCCTGATACACTGCAGATCAGCCTAGCAAATACTGCCAGTTGTCCAAAGTGGTTGATTGAGCCAATTTACATTTCCACCAGCACCATTTAAGAGTTCTAGTTGTTCTCCTGGGCGTAGTGGCTTATGCCTGCAATCCCAGCACTTCGGGAGCCCAAGGTGGGTGAATCACGAGGTCAAGAGATCAAGACCTTCCTGGCTAACATGGTGAAACCCTGTCTCTACTAAAAATACAAAAAATTAGCCAAGTGTGGTGGCGCACCCCTGTAGTCCCAGTACTTGGGAGGCTGAGGAAGGAGAATCGCTTGAACCCGGGAGGCGGAAGTTCTGGTGAGCCAAGGCTGTGTCATTGTACTCCAGCTGTCACAAAACAAACAGCAACAACAACAACAACAACAAAAAGCAAGACAAAGAGTTCCAGTTGTTCTATAGTCTCACCAACACTTGGTATTTTTCATGTTACTGTTAACAGAGTAGTCAGTCCCACCTTCTCCATGATTTCCTTTTCCATAGTTTGTTACTTGCAGTCAAGCAAGGTCTGAAAATATTAAATGGAAAATTGCAGAAATAAACAATTCATGTTTTAAATTGCACACTGTTCTTTCCTTTTGTCCAGTGGGTCCATGCCATATGTGCTGCCTAACAGTCACTTACAGGACCAATAGCTGCAGCATCACTAGTGCTCTGCTGTGTGTACCTGTGTTCAAGTAACTCTTATTTTACTTAATAATGTCCCCAAAATGCAAAGTAGTGATGCTGGTATACTGTTATACTTGTTTCATTTTATTATTGGTTATTATTTTCTTATTTTGCCTAAATTAGAATGAAGCTTTATAATAGGTATGTATGTATAGAAAAAACATAGACTATATAGGTTTTGGTACTACCTGAGGTTTCAGGTATCCACCGGGCATCTTGGAATGTATCCCCTGTGGATAAGGGGGAATTACTGTAACTTGAGATGCTCAAATTTAACGTCTGACTATTCCATAAGTGCCTGAGTTTTGCAAGGAGATTCATGAAGATGGAAGCCTGCTACATGAAAAGTGCTGAATTTTGCATGGCAGAAGGATAGATAATGGAATAAATATATTGGTCAGATGTTGGTTCTGAGTATGGGGGCCACTGAATGATATTTACTGTGTTCCTGGAACTAGAAGCTGGGGAGATCCTCCCCCCCATAATCTGATCTGGGCATTGGCTCAACTTGTGGCCCTGACTAGTCCACATCACTCACAAAGGGGTGCCTCTTCAAACTCTTGTTTAAAAAATAAACCGTAACAAAAAAAGGCCAATCAACCCACCCACCCAACTAGGCTATCTTCTCCATGGCTGCCTGCCAGGGATGGGTAAAGGAATCTACAGCGTAGCCTCTACAGTGCTTTCCTCTCACAGCACCAAAACACTTCTGATTAATGGTCAAACAGGTTCTTAGGAATTACATTTCCGTGTAATTTTCATTATAAATAAATTTAATTGCCCAATGTCTTTGCGATTTTAAGGACCAGTATGCAAATAAGCATACTCTTAAAAAGAAAAACTGACAAAATCCAGCAACTGCTTTGAAAGAAGCTGTAAGATTTGAACTCATAAGCATTTTCTGAAAAGCTGGACTCAGAGCCAAAACTAATGCATTCTGCTAGCACTAAACAATGCACATTTGCTTTGGAAAAATAATTTTTTAAATGACTGTATTTACAAACATAGTCCATTTCTTCTTAGAGCTAAAGTATCATCTCTGTGCTGTGGCAACTTTTTTTTTCTTTAAAATCCTCTTTAATAGGAGCTGTGGTTAGTAAAATTTTATATTCTTACTTAAGTACATGTTCTTTATAGAAATCAAAACTGTAACCTCTTTAGATTGCTGAATGAATGTATATGTTTCTAGTTAGTAGGTATGGACGGTTAAAAGACAAAAATTTGAGATAGCCCCCCTCAACTTCCCCATTTTGAAGGTTTCACATAAAAACAAGTGAAAACCATTTAGAGAAATGAAAAAAACAATTCTGAATGCATTTTAAATTAGTTAAACACATACACCAGCACATTATCAATCCTTCGTTTTGAAAACCACATCATTTTACAGTGAAGGAGGTAAATTTTCAAACTATTAGACTGCCATTACTTTTAAAGGCAAAAACTGCAATTACTTTGCATCAATGTAAATAGGTTTTGAAACTAACAAGGAGGAGGAGATGAGAATGATGAGGAGGAGGAAAGCAGCAGCCAACACCTGAAAAAGAAATGACAGTACCTTGGCTCTGCAGGACCTCTGTGGAAAGCAAATGCATTACTATGCATAGATGACACTGCACTGCTCAGCACTGCCCTGAGTAATACAAAGCTGGCTTGTTTGGGTACAGGTATAATGCAGAGGGCAAATATTCCACTGGACCCAGTGGTTCTACATAAATGATAAAGTGAGTGACTTGCTGGGTTGAACTAGTTCCTGCAGATTCAAAATGTGTCTGGGGCCGTGACAGGGTAAGAACACTATATGTGTTCTCTGGAGTGACAAGTCACCGAGCCTCTTTGGCTGGTTGTGCCCAAACTCACACTTAGGAAATGTTCCAAGGCCAGTTCCACTCTGGAACTCTCAGGCTGCCATAGTTGTGTTACGTATTACCTTGATAGCCCATGTGTCATCAAGTCAAAACCCAGTTAAACTGATCTCTCAGCTGATTGGCAGAGACAGCATTTTAATTATCTTGCTTGTAGATTTTAACACAATTGCATATAAAGCAAAGATAATTTTTTTCCATTTGTGCTTTTTATTTCATTAAGATAAAAGTGGTTTTAGTCCCTTTTTTAATGAGTTAATAAAGGAAGGGGGCTGTCCATTGTCCAGCACTGGAAGGTGGTCAGCTGTCTGACTTAGTGACAGTTTTGAGAATGTACCAACATGGCAAGCAATTCAAAAGTTCCCCGGGCAAAGATGTATTTCATTTGTTAATTGATTTTTAAAGGCTTTATCACTAAAACAGGATTGGAGACGCTGCATACAATAAACAAAAATAACATTCACTACTGGGCATAATGCCCAGAGAAACCAGCTACACAAACACCATGCTAAAGGAAAAAGATGGTCCCGAACACAGACCAAAATGGTTCAAGATGCAGAGCGCTCAACAGCAAGGGGCTCCAGAGAAGCTTCATAAACACTCTCCTGGGCTCTGGCAGATATACTGTCAAGGCAGCTAAACCCTCATCACAGCTCCTGTGCACAGATTCCTCTGGTTAGTAAACAAAGTTGGTTTTCACGCATTCTCTATGCTTTGTAATGCAAAAAATTCGGTTGAATTATATCAAATTGCCTTTTTTACCAGGTCAAACAGTCAAATATCAACAATTTCATGCAATTCAACCCAGTATAAAATAAGGGGCAGAGTTCATCTCACAATGTGTTTTTCTTTTTCTTTTTTCTTTTTTTTGTCATCATGAAGCTGCTTTTCTGCGCACCTGTAGGGGGTGAGGTAGGACAGTCTCTTGCCTACTGGATTGGGCCCCACTGACAGTATCTGAGGATCCCTGCCCTGCATCAACAGTGTGGTCAGGGACGTGCCAGGTCCCTGACTACATGCAGTTCTATAAATGTTGAGAAGGGAGAGCAAAAAGGGGACATCATTCTTCCTTCCTTGTGTACCAATTATTCTTCCAACTGTTCATCCTTTTTGATTTTACCCTCATGGTACTTAGTGTGAAGAAGCTTTAACATTGATTTCCCAATGTGTTAACTATTTATAATGGCTAGATGAGAACACAGATATAGTTCTCTTCCCTCCCCAGTTTGGATGGGGGTAGATAAAAATTATTTTTGAAAAATGGGTATTCAGATATATTTTCCACTGTGATGAAAATGGCTGAATAAAACATGAATGTAGAACCCTATCATATTTCAAGATAGAAAGAAATTCCAGGACTTGAGAGTACTTGACAGGGTAGAGAGGAGTTTAATCTCAATATTAAACAGGCTTTAAGAAAAGGCACATGAACCATAGGTTGTCTGGTTGTTGAAAATCAGGCTTAGGCTCCTGGTCTTAGTTGGTAATAAAAGTGTTAAGTAAATAAATGTGGCTAGTTATATGCTATTTTCCATATAATACCAAATTTATCAGGTCTTTGAACAGGTGCCAACAAAACACCTCTAAATCCAGGTAGAATTTTATAACGCACTAATCACACTAAAAATTAAACAGATAACGAAATTCAAAAAGAAAAAGTATTACTTGAGTCTTACTATTTTCCAAGAAAAACAGTTGTTACTCCATTACTTTTACAAGAATCTATTCTACAAAATTTCCCAGGCAATTCTATGGAAAGAAATATTGGAAAACAGAAGTAGCATTTTTGACATTCAAGCATTTCCATAACTTTAATTTCAAAAGGAAACACCTCAAAGTAACAAGTATATTTTTACTTGACTGAAAGAAAATATAGCTTTTAAAAAATGTTAATCTTTCCTCCTACCGAAGGGAAAGACTATGAAAACTGGCCAGTGATTTCTTACTCAAAAAGTGACCAGGCTTTGTGTTTATGAATATATATTGAAAAAAAAAATAAAGTAAATCTGCCTTCAAGTTTAGAATTAACAGGAGTTTGGTGGGTACATAATTAGCACCTCCCATGGCGGTCTTTCTAGAATCTTAACACAGAAAACCTGGAATGCACATCTCATTCAACAACCTGAGGAGACAGAGCGCTTTTACAGGCAAAAACACATTATGAAGTTCATTAATTAAACAGTGCGGGTGGAGCAGATGGATGCTACCTACGCTTGAATGACGCTAAATTGGGACAGAGGTTTGCAGTCCTTAATGAAGCTCCATAAAGTGAATGATTACATAGTGATCACAAGTAAACAAACCTGAGAGAAGAGCTGCATTATAGGGCAACAAGTCCTGCAACATGGTAACAAGAAGACCAGCATGGATGGAAGTGCCTAGTACACAGGGCACCTTGGACATCATTCAATCCCATACCAACCCCAGGGCTGAGGAAAGCCATACGAGTCTACAAAGAGTTAAACGTGAAATAACAGTTAGTGGGGCAATAATATAAAAATGCCTGGCCATGGAAATGAACAGAGCAGAAACCTTTTTGTCACATAAAATCCATTATTGAGAATGAGACACTCAAGTTTCCTTTTATCTTCACAGAAAAACAGATGCAAAATGTCAGGTACTTGGGCTTTTTAAACTAAAAGGCTTAGCAAAAGCAGCTACCCAGCTAATGTGGGCATTAAGATTATTTTTCAATCATGCTTTCCCCGTCACTAATTAATTCTTCACTTTGTCAGCTACTGTCAAGCCCTTAACTTTTTATTTATTTATTTATCTTATTAATTAGCTTGTGATGCACATGAACTTGCATGTCTGCTCCAAAGATATCTTTTAAACTCATGGGGTAGAATAGAAAATCATTTTGATATTAAAAATTTCCTATGAATATATGCTGTTGTCTGGAACATATTTCACTACAGTGACCTATTATGTCTTCCAACTTAGACAAGATATAATTTCATTTAAAGTAATTGACAACTTTGGAACAAGAATGGCCCGAAGACAAGTGGTAGTCACACCTTACAGCAAGCTTTAGAGGTCAGCAGTAGTCAATGGGGATGCCCTGCTTTGCTACCGCAGCCATGACTGTGGATGCTCTGTATACCTTCAGATGCTCTTATTTTCACCCTCACTCCTGGGCTTTGATTTTCTCTTTCTCATTACACATGACCTTCATGTAAGGTCTTTCAAATCTATTTTAGAAAGAGGTGGAATATAAATGGATTCCACACCTACAAATAAATATCTTGCTAGCAATAAACTGGAAAAATCACTGTGATGAAACTGTGTCCTCAACTATTTATCAAGAGAAAAGCACACTGAGTAACATCAATTAGGTGCTTATTTTGGGATAGACTCTAAGTGGGATATGTCAGTAAGAATATTTAAACTTAATATTTTCTCTGCTTTTTAATTTGGAAGGTACATGTATTCTGATATGAGATATACACATGGTATCAAAATGGGAATACTTTCCATCCTAACTTACAATAATTTTGTTTTTGTCTTTATTCCATACAAACAAGGTTTAAAGGGTAGAATCCATTTGGTAACAATAATGACAGAACAAGCTAAAATTAATTGGAATTGCTTCACTTTCTCAAAGCTGTATAATTTTGATGGTCTCCTATTCTTAGGTCAAAAGTGTGCACAAGTGAGAAACAGCCATAGTAGTCAGGTTGGTCTGGGCTCTCATCCCAGCCCTGCCCTGGCTGTGGGCCCCAGGCCAAGACCCGGCTTCCTCGAGCTTCACTCTCCCCATCTGTGGGTTAACACAGTCTCATTCTGCAAGGCTGTCACCAAGAGTGAGAATAATGGTCCTTCTGGGTGCCTGTGATCAGCCTGTGCTTTTGTACATCATGCACTAATGTCCTAAACTGTCTTTTGGAGCTGAGTTTGCCCTCTGGTCCATTGGCTGATGAGAGAGCATTTTATCAGTTACATGCAGACACTAAGTACTGACCAAGAGTTCAGGCTCAGTAGTGTTTTCACTTCTGTCCTTAGGTCATTATTTGAATACTCCATGGAATTTTGCCCTCATTTCATAAAAATGAGTGGTAATAGGATAAAATGAAGGTACCAGTAGGAGTAACAACAAATATGGGTCTTAAACTCAAGGCAGTGAAAGCAAAATTGGAAATCCTCATATATGCCAAACGTGGAAAATTTTAAGTGTCTAATACATTTTTAGCTACATCAAATGCATACCAGGTTATTTCTGATGGCAAAGGGCAAAATTAGAGAGCATGCTGGAAAAATGGTATCAAAACTGGAATATAGAATGTGAAGCCTATTTAGAATTTTTATATTTTTTTGATTCTCTTTTAGAGAATAGAATGCCCTTTATAAGTTAGATGCACATTTGAATTAATATCTGTAGATCAGAAAGCAAAAAACTTTAGACTCAAACATGAGTCTAAATGAAACATCAATTCAGAGTCTCTAGCCTGCTCCCTGAAAGACATCTTTTGGGGCTGCAAAAAGTAATCATTTTAAAAAAAATCTGTATTACTCTCCTAGGTTGAAGTTCCTTTATAAATTCATCCATTTGCCAAATTCTGATTGCAAAAGTGTCATGTGCCAGACTGACTACAAAACACTTACTGATCCATAATTAGAAACTGCCTAATCATTTTATGATGGCAATTCTTGCCTCTGAAATGTTTAAATAAAATGTTCAATAAAAGGTTATTTATAAAAGAACCAATATTTTGATCATGACTTCAAAGGGAGGCCTGATTATATAAATGCAAATAGCTGCTTTATTTTAGGACCTAAAGTCTGAGATTGAATGTAGCTATCTATTAGCACAACTGATTCAAAGTTGAGAAAGGACATTCTTTCAGAAGATCCCATGTATTTTTCTAGTTTGAAAAATGGCCATTTTAATATAAATTTATAATCTACATTTGTATTGCCAGAATGTGGTTGTTTAAATGGGCTTTGGATTTAGTATACTAGAAAAGACTATGCAAAATCATGTTCCATAAAAGGATCAACATTCTGTTACAGCTTTCAAATATGATAATGTGAGGAGCTCAAAATGCTCCATACCTGAATTGATAAGAATATTAGGCAACAGTTTCTATGAAACTTTTAAAAGAGAAAGTTAACTTCTAATAAACAGTTTCAAGTGCTGAACTAATATAATGCCTTCCGACCGATTTTCTAATAACAGCTTTTAAAACAAATCTACCAAACTGTTTAGACTCTTCAAATGTGAAAAAGAAATTGAAAGATAAAGCTTGAAAATTCCCCATTTATGGAGGAGGTAAATTTAAGATGAATTCAATCCAAAGTAAAGCAAGTCATTTCATATGCTTTCAGTAAGTATAACAATTTTATACAGCAACCCAAAAGTCACGCTTCTAGAGCTTTGCAACTTAAGACTTTTTAGCTGGAGGGGTTAAAAGTGTGGGTGTGGAAGTCAGTTTTTGTTTGAAAAATTAGCAATGCTATGAGTCATCGTGCATTAGCTGCAGAACAGTTTTGCATCTTGTACGAATCCAGACACCATATGCCATGCGAAGGCCTATTACTTTATTCGGTGCCACCGCTGACAGGCAGCCACGTGTGTATCCCCAGCGGAAGGGCTGTCTCCTCCGGGCGGCGAGGACAGGAACCCAGTGAGCTGAACACATCCGACATTGTACTGAGCAGCAGGAACAGCTGGTGAGCTAGCGAGCAGCAACGGCCCAGCGAGGAGCGTGGATGCTAATGAGCCTGGCGACAATGCCGGCCTTCAGAGGGGTTAGTGCAATGTCGGCGGCCGGTGTGTTCCCACAACAGCCTCAAGAGTAGAATCTGCTCGTTCATGCCTTCAGTCTCATTAAAACATGACACTAGCATTTGTGGCTTATCAAAGTCAGCTGTAAATCACAAGTTATAAATCTGGCCAACTGATCCAACATGCTTTAAAAAGTTGCACTGAAATGCATGTAAAATTCCACAGGCATCTTTGGGTCCTGATGGGGAGGTGCTGACCAGGCACTTGGGTGGCGGGGAGCAATGAGTTGACAGTTCAGGTCCTGGCTACTACTCACAAAACTGTGTGGCCTCAGGCAAGTTATTTAACTTCTCTGGGTTTCTGTTCCCTCAATTGTATTTTTTAAAGTTTGTGACATAATTGTGTTGTATTAGACATCGCATTGTGTTTGCATAACATACTAAAATAGGATCATAATTATGCCTTCCTGATAGGATTGCTTAATAACTAAATAAAATATGTGAGGTTCTCAGTGCCTGGGACAGGGCAAAGAACGGTGCAGCTAAGTAAACAGATGTCTCTCCAAGTGGCCCAGGAGTAGAGCTCCAAGCAGCTTCTCCCCTCAGTCTTGTACTTCTCACTCACCATAAGACAGCAGCATATCTCCTTATGAGTGAGGGGTCTACGACGTGGGATGGGGGAAGGTGTCTGGCAGACAGTGAGATGAGACAGCGATGAGAAGTGGAGGCAGGGAATGATGTGTGCACATCTGGGTGCTGTGGAACCCAGGTCTGATTACTGGGGGGTGGGTTCGGGCTCCTAGCAGCCTCTAAGGCTCCGAGATCACTAAGTTTCTTGATGGTTCCAGGTTTAGCAAAGGCTCTCTTCTGCTGAAAGTCATTTACTTTTTCTGAACCCTCCTTCCTTCCATCAAATCCCTGTGACTCCTATTCACCCTCCAAATGGCCAGGTCACAGGCCCTCCGTGGGACGCCTTCCTTGCGGCTCTGGGCTGCACTCTGCATCACAGTCATTGGAAACCATGCACTGCTCTCTTCCCTAGTGTGCTCTGTATTCAACAAAGAGCGCCTCCAGGGTGGGCATTGTGCCTTCCATTTGTGCACCCACAGCAACAGCACAGTGCCTGGCATACAGGAAGTGGCCAATGGGTATTCTGTTGAATGAATGAGTATACTAATGAAAAATGCTTTTGGACTTTTCAGAATTGGTGTCTGGGAATATGAATGAGACTATCAGAATCTGTTGATCATTTTTTTGCCAAGATTTTTTTTTAAGCCCTAAGTAGAAGACACTTTACTGAGTGATCATCTCCAGCAACAAATGCACCTTGCACCTCTATTTCATAGGGCAGGATGTGTATAAATATGAGAGAGAACTGCCTGGTTCTTGCAGAAAAATTGATTTCTCAGAAGTTTTCCTGTGAGCTAAGCTCAACCTAAGGGGTTCTCCAAAGGTGACATCTGTACTCTGTGAAAAATAGAAAGGATGCAGTGGCCTGTGAGGTGCAGATCAGTTAAAGTGGCCTTAAAGGTGAGAGGATCAGCACAGAGTTTAAAAGGCCACAGAGCTTGAAATAAAGATTACATACCATGAGACACCTTTGGGTAAAATACAGTGTCAGTCACTGATTTGTTCGAGCATGTTTGAATTTGGAAACCAGTCCTCTCTGACTGGCACGCAGCCGCTGAGGCTCTCGCACACAGCAGGCATTACACCCACAGCTCTACAGCCAGTGCTCAACTTACGACCACGGTCGGGACCACGGACGGGTCATAAGTCGAGCACTGGCTGTAGAGCTGTGCTCTACGACCGGTCCGAGGTCCTGACCGTGGTCGTAACACGATTTGGTCCTAAGTGGAGTAGGCTATATGTACAGTTGAAATGGTGCACGCGGAAATGGTAGTGCTGCCGGAAGCTGGTCCGCACTGTCGTACACCCAGCTGGGCAATGTCTGCGCTACCAGACACGGAGCAGTCGTGGCTAGCGATTGTGGTCGTAAAGTCGAATGGTCATAAGTTGTATAGGTGGTAAGTTGATCAATACCTGTACTGGCCACTGCTGCCTGCTCCTTGTAGGACCCCCACACAACAGTGGCCAGAAACCCTGGTTCGAACTTGTCTCCCACATATTTGTTTTTTTTAGATCAGCCCTTAACTTTACATTGTATCCTGAAGTCCACAGATAAAATCAAGATAACTAGATACGGAAATGGAATGAGGATTGGAAGGCCAGGTAAATACAGGTATTGATCGACTTACCACCTATGCAACTTACGACCATTCGACTTTACGACCACAATCGCTAGCCACGACTGCTCTGCGTCTGGCAATGCAAACGTTGCCCAGCTGGGCGTACGACAGTAGCTTCCGGCAGCACTACCATCTCCGCGTGCACCCTTTCAACTGTACATATAGCCTACTCAACTTACGACCAAATCGTGTTGCGACAGGTACGCGGTCCCGACCGTGGTTGTAAGTCGAACACTAGCTGTAACTGGAAGGGGCTTTTCCTGACTCCCCACTCTGCCTTCCGAGGATGCCACAGGGGTAGTTCCAAAGCTAATCCCTAGGCGGAAGCTCCTTTGGCCCCAATGGTCCTGAAAAGGCAGATCTTCACTCTCTAGCCTTTCACTTGGTCACAGCCATTCAAAGACGGGAGTGACATCCGGTGCTCACTGTCTTCCAGTGATGTTTTGTAGGAAAGTACATGCTAGAGTAAGAATGCTCTTCAGTTACTGGGATTTCAAATACATATATTTTTAAAGTTTTAATGTTTTAAAAATACCCAGACTAGAAACAATTGCAGCACAAAGCAGTAGACAAAACTGCCTAGATATGTAGTGACGCAGTGATGGTCAGGAGCAGCAGCACACAGGGAAGGCTGTATACAGTCTGAGAAGGGAATGAATATCTGTCTCTAATTCACACATGCATACACAAACACACACACATGTGCATTTCCCTGAATCAAGTTTCAGAGGAATGGTGATCCATGGCAGAGATGATTAAAAGTACACATTACAAATGGAATGTGTCCCTAGGACGGATGCTATGATCTAAGCCCCAGAGCTGCTGCCTCCACAGTCCCATGTAATGCCACCTAAGTGCTCTGCCTTGCATGACTTGCTGCAGGCTGCCACGGATTAGAGCTATCGATCGCTGACTGCAGAAGGGTCTCACTGTGTGAAAGGAAGGTGAGCGCTATAGACAGACAGCTCAAGTATTGATCTGCTCTGGCAGAAGGCCGTGGTTCCAAATGCGGGGCGGCACTCCTTCACATCATCCATGAGTTACTATAATGTGCACGGAGACACTGACGAGCTGCGGGGTCGGGCCAAAGGCTGGCATGTCACTGCCATCTCCTCTCCTGTCAGCTGGTTACGAGACCCAAGGATGCCATGTGAAATCTCTGGCTTTTTAAAAAGCACATGCAACAGAAGCCTAGGATAGGCATTCCTACGGTCCTCTAAGGTAGGACGGACAAACCATTGCCGCAGAGGACTGCCAAGGGTCATGTTACGAAGCTGTCAGGGCAATGTGGATGCATCTTTAAGAATGTTCCTCCAGCGTCTGAGATGGTCACCAGAGCCATCAGGCCAGCTCTTACTATAAAAGACAAAATCCTTTTTCCCCCTAAAAGTTGATACCTCCCCCCACTTAAAGCAAAACATTAAAAAATTGGCCCAAACTGACATTCTCCTTAAGGAAATCTCAACGATACAATTTATACAGTTTTCAAAAGATTTTGAGGGGGACAACTTCCATGGCACAAAGACATAAACTCATCTAAAAGGTCAAACGCAATTACGAGATACAGCAAGACTCACGATTTTTGAAAGCGATATAAAATTAGGATTCATGAGACCAGGTGAAAGCAAAAATAAGGAGCCCAAAGAAATCAAGTATAGCAGGAAGGAAATGCACCCTTTAAACACTTGCTTCTGTGAACATGGGAGTAGAGTGAACTCTATTGCTTTCATGATTTAACTCTCTGGATTAAGAAGTCATTATTTAAATCAGTCATCTCTTTAGTGTCCATATTAAGTCATTTCCTCCCGCGTACATTGTAAAGACATCTTGTGGTGTAATTACATAAATGGCACTAGAGACTACTTTCCCCTAATTAGAAATTCCTTAAAATGTTTGCATTTCTGATTTTAATCCAACTAACATCTACTGACTTGTTATGATGTTAGATGCTGGAGACTGAAAGATGAATAACACATAGCCTTTGCCTTTAAGGAGCTTACTGACCAGTGGAGGGGCAGACGCCTCAGAGTGAGCCCCTAATCCAGTGTGGTCAGTGCTACACCAGCTATGGAAGACAGAGAGAAATGTCTGCTGGCCTGTTGGCCCTCCTTTGGACAGGCAGGCTGCTGCTTACCTCACAACAGGCTCACTTTCCTCCCTTGAATCTGGGCTGGCCTTGTGACCTGTTGTGGCCAAAGAGTTCTGAGGCTTCCAAAGTGATTTTGTGAAGAAGCTGGCACCTCCACCTGGGTCTCTGGGGACGGCAGCAGCCATGTCAGACACCTGACTGCTGTGAGAAGACCCAAGCTAGACAAGCGGAGAGGCTGCTGAGCCATGGATGCCTGGCCAGCCCCAAACTGTTCTAGCCATGCCAGTGCAGGTCCCAGACATGAGAAAGCCTGAGTAAGAGCCACCCAGCTAAGCCTAGTCAACCCACAGAAGCATGGAAGATCCTCTTTCTACCACTTCGCCTTTAAAAATCCCTACAAAAGTCTTTATAAAGCCCCCCCTTTTTTTAGACGGTGCCTAGGTATGTTATGCTGCTCAGGCTACGGTGTAGAGGCTATTCACAGGCACAGTCATATTGCACTACAGTCTAAACTCCTGGACTCCAGTGATCCCCCCGCCTCCTCTGTAGCTGGAACTTGCAGCACCACGTCCAGCTCTTGCAAAAATCATTATGCTTAATTTTGCAAGTTTGCAGACTCTCACGTGAGAAGACTATGTTAGGAATTCTATTAATATTTCCCTTTTTATTTCAAATGATAAACTCAATTAAGCTTTACTGAAATTGAACGCATGGCCTTATGCTGATACCCTTCTTGCTAGGTCATCTATCAGACTCTCCCAGGTCAGGTTCAATGTACGAACTGTACTAAGAAAGAGGAGAGGGAGGGAGGGGCTGACAGTAGAGCCCTCATTCGCTTTCAGCACGGGTTGAGGTACCATGGTTTACATGAGCCTCCATACTGAAGGGCTGAACTTTATTATCTTATAAATCGTACCGTCTTTACAATTCACTGTCCTGAGGCAGGGCATGACCACGGAAATCTTTTGTAGCACACACAAGTTTGCCATTTATCTCACAGGAAAGATCTTATTCAAGCTGAAAGTTGAACATAAAGATGAATTACTCATTTTTCTTTTTTATGGAAAGACAAATGTTCTAAATTTGGTGATCTTTTCTGTGATGACAAGGTGCTGAATTCATTCATTTGGCATGCACTTACTGAAAAAATATTTACTCTGCAGCAGGTGCTGAGGCTATATCCAGGGTTGGTATTCACCTGGAAAACACCCACATGGCTGGCATCCTGGTCAGTATCCAACAGGTGCCTTATGTACCCATTGTTAAATATTTCCACTCTTGTCCTTGGAGGCACCAGTGAACAAAACAGTCAGAAATCTTTGCCCTCAAGCAGGGGGCACAGCATGAATAAAATCAGTGAATTACATAGTAACTGAGAGGGTGATAAAGGCTGAGGGAACACACAGAGCATGGGCAGGTCAGGCAGTGCTGGGAGGTGCAGGTGCACAGGTGTGGGGGATCTCACACAAGGAGGTAGGGAGAGGGGCCAAGGGAACATGCCACGTGGGCATCTGGGGGGCAGTTAAGGCAGGGGGCATGGAGGGCACAGGCCTCCCCTGAGGGCCTGGATGCTGAGAGATGCAGGGCTCCTGGTGAGGGTGAGCTGGGCAGTGACGTCGTTGACTCACACTTTAGTCGCTGGCCCTGGCTGCTGTGCTGAGGAGCCTGGGGAGGAGGCCACAGTGAGCAGTGCACCCTTAGCTGTTGCCTTAGGAAGACAGATACTGCTCCCACAAAGCAAAAGGAGAGATCTGACACTGAGTGAGTAACTGCTATTTGAAAGAAACATGCTATAAAAAGAAGGCCTTGAATTGAGATGTTGAAAAATGTTGCCTTCATCATAGGAATTTATGGTTGAAGATGGTTTCTGTTTTCAGAAAGTACTAATATCTCTACCACCAAAACACGCATAAGCAGAATTTTGTTATTTTCTAAACTTCCAAATAAGATTTGGGTACATTTTGAATCTGTTTGTCAAAAAAAATGCCAATACAACAACTGATATCAAGGAAGACGGAAATTTCCTTCCCAATGTCAACAAGAACCTTCATAGAACTGGTGGGTAAGAATGAAAACTGAGCATGAACCTGTGATTTAGGAGGTCAACACAGCCGTCTGCTCCAGCTAGTTTGTGTATCTTTGCAAAGTTTTGTTTCCAGCTATGAAACCAAGTTATCAAAATAAACTGAGCTTAGATGGACCCCTTAGGACCACTGAATCACAGAACCATTACACTAAGATTATAAGAAGCAAGCAGCACATTTTACTTCCATTGCTCTCACTAAAACACTATTGATATCTTAATAAAAGCAAAATAATTTTATACCATTAAATTTAAAATACTTCAAATTATTCTTTCCTCTTTATCGCATCCTTTAAAAATTCTCAGTATTGACTATACGTTATAATGTCATAATGTATTAGTAAAGAAGAAATTGTATATGCTTTAAGTCAGTACATACACTATTGAATGGCATGTTTACCAGGTTTGTCTGCCTTTTTTTGGTCTTTGGGTGGGGTATGTAATAAGAAAAAGCCTGCAGGCTTCTAAGGTAGGTAGTGGGTTCAAAGCAGGTGTCCTCACCCACTGAAGTGAGGACTGCAACAATCTGGCTTCCATCCCCTCCTCTGGAATGGAGTGAGAAGTGGTGACCACAGAGCCACAAGAGCATGCTGTTCACCAAGAGCCTTGCTCCCTGAAAAAAAATGCCTTAGCACCTTGGAATGGGCCATGGACACTGATGTAATAAATTATAATTGGCATATGAATATCTTTTTGTAAAACAAATTAACAAAGTTGTGACATTTCCCGCCTATCGAGCTGTAGATAACACACATATGAAGAGATAACTAATGAGAGGTACACAAAAATATGTGAATGATTTGAAGCAGCAGCTAGAAATAATCTTTTCCCTTTGAGCTCCCATGACCTCTGATTCTCTCTTTTGTATCTTGCGTTTCAGTGACTCAGCAAATACTCACTGGGCACTGACCACATGCCTCTCCCAGAGCATGGGCAGCATCCTATCCGACGTCACAGTTACAATCCATCCTGGCCTTGAAGCCCGCTGAAGGCAAGGTCACTCCCTCTCCCGCCACAGGGCTTGCCACAGTCATACGGAGGTTGGCTGCAGGAAGAACACAGAAGCATGGCTGCCCTGATTTACCAGGGCACATGTGGCAGGGTCTGAGGGCTGAAATGTTCTCCTAGCAGGAGCTGGGAGAACAAGAGAGGGGCCAGACCCTCCTCGACACTGCTGCACCCATCAGCTCATCTGTTCATTCATTCTTCAGTCTTACATTTATGTCTACTTTATTCCATACATCCTGACAGTAATCTGTCTGGGAGGAATTATTTTTCTCATTTTACAGTAAAGCAAACTAACAGAGGTAAAGTATTCAAAGCTAAAAAACCGAAGTCATTATTGAATTTAAACTAACATTAGAACCCAAGGTCTCTCTGAGGTCAGCTATGATATGTTACCTGCTAAGCTGGGCATAACAACAAACAAGACACACTTTAAAATTTATCTGGCACCTGTAGGAAAATTGTTGCCATGAAGGAAAGAGAATATCCCCAAACTCTTCTGTGTGAGAACTCTTCTCAGTGAGAACTAAGACTTAAGGGTCTAGCATTATGGTGTCAGTTATGTGGCCCAACATGAGATGCAGAAAAAGGTTTTACATTGCATTGTGTTTCCTCTAAATTAAAAAACAAACAAAACATGTTTACTATCCTACTAAGTTATTGGCAGGGACATTTTAGTTAAACAATGGTCCACGTAACAAACCCACGGAGGAGACTGGCAGTTCAGCTCTTGCACACATACAGGCATACCAGCTCCAACAGCACACAGCAGCTCTGCAACTCGAGCATGGCCAACCTGCTACCTTATTTAATCTTGGTGACCTAAAAAGTGGTCAGTGGGCAAATTAATCCTGAGAAAAGGAGTGTGGAATCAGAGTCTGGAAACTTATGTCAGAGAAAACCAATACAAGTTAAAAGGAAAGCATATCTCATCCCAATCTGAGCTGAAACTCACACTTAGAGAAGGCTAAAATTCTACAAAAAAATGGAGTGGTTTATGTGAAGTGCTTTCCCTAGTCAAACTTTCTGTACAAATTATATGCATTTAACAAAATTACAGAGCATTAAGTACAAAACTAATCTGTTTCTTTTCCTTCGAATAATTTAGATGCTGCTTTCTGATTTAGTCTTCTGATGTGCATGTGTCATTATAAGCAAAGAATGTTTATGCTGTTAGAGAGGCATACGTTCTGTTTTTCTAAATCAATGAGTAGGCAGTATTACTGAGACATTCTAAAGAGGCTCTTCTTTTCATAGGGGTTACAAATTCTATGAAAATACTCCTTAAATTTAAAACTAACTTACATTTTCCCTGATATTAAAATTGGTTTCTTTGGAGTATAAATTCAATTTAACTAAGTTCAATTCTTTTAATTTCAAATATGGGAGGAAAACACATATTACAGCTAAGCCGACTCTCAGCAAGCAAATGTAATGTGATGACAGTTGCCATCTTCTGGGAGAAAGCTATGGCTCTTGGATGTTAACGGCAGTGCATGATAGTGAGCAGCAGCAGCTCTCTTCATCAGCTCTGCTCCTTCTTTAAATTCCACTGAGGATGGCAGTTTGGATGGAGACCCCAAAATCTATTCTGTCCATCTGTTTTATTATTCTTAGAACAACTGTCAAAAGTTGCCCAGGGATCAAGTTGCAAACATACTAATTTGCCTTTGAAAAGTAGGCCCTGGGGGAATTCTGGAACTCTGCTTATAAATTCAGAATCCCATCAGCCAGCAAGCCTGCCCTACCCTTTGTGGAGGTATGAGACTTTGCACTTCCAGGCATACATCTGCCTCAAAGCCGGGATGCACTGATATACTCACATCCCACTTCATAGGCAAATGAAGGGAGAAGCAAAGGGACCTGGTATCTTAAGGGCTGGCTTGTTCCATGACAAGCAGACCCTGAGTTTTCAGGAGGCAGCCTCTTCATTGATGTTGGTGGATTAAGGACCAAAGCTTTGTGCTGGAGAGTTTAAACAAGTGGACAAGGCAGGGGGACAACATATTCTGTACTCTTTTATATTCTAGGACCAAATAGGAAAATTGAAGACTGAAATGAAGCATTAGAAAAAATAAGCTAAAGAAAGATATACAACATAAACCACTAAACACTGTAGCATTTCATTTTTGTGATTCTGATGAAAAGAGTTACAAAAAGACCATCTGAACATACAGAATGTCAGATGCAGGTTTGCTAAGGAATACGGAGAAACCTCCCAAGAGCTGGATATTTAAAATATTGTAGCATTTTGGGGACATGCTATCCTCTTGGAAACTAAAGCAGTTGTGCACTTCTCAAGTTGAATATATTAAAGGCATGTGCAAAACACAATGTAAACACTAAAGCACATCTGGACTCCCCAGTGGCTGGCACATGGGACACCTGATCAACACGGAGGAGAAAAGGGAGTGAGCACCAGTATGGAACCCCGCAGCATCCTTCCTTCCCCTACCCTGGCCCCATGGTCTCTATCAAAGGCTTTCAAAGCACAGGGCCTCAGAAAAGTATGTGAAGCACAAAATTCGAAGTACTCCTTTTAGAGTCTGGTAAAATCCCTCAGTAGTAAAACAGAAAGGATACCCTTTCAAGCCTAACATGATGGCATTTGGGTTGTATTCACCCTCAGATTACCAAAAAAGTATTCTGCTTTGATTAAAAAATTTACTTGAGTGTGTTGCAAATTACTCCAGCACGGAAACCTGCTGTGAGCTCACTGCGTACGCCAGGGCAGACTCTGCACAGAAGGGACCACCATTTGGGCTTGCCTGCTTTGTCCTTCTTTGGCTTTGCAGCGTCTCTTATTCTAATAAGGCATGTATTATCCTTTTTAGAGATTTGAATAACAGAAAGTCTCACTTTCAAAATATTGCTTATAATCCTAGAGTCTACTAATTGTTCTGTGGATGCTGTTTATGGCATTCTGTTCCTTTCAAAATGGGACTGATAATTAGTAAACTGAAATTTGATTAATGTTGGATTAAGAGGTTCTGATGTCTCACTGCAATGTGTTATTTCAGTCTGTGGGCACTAGAAGAGATTGTCTTTAGGAAACTTGTTTCCTTCCCTTTCCAGAGTAGTAAGATGGGCTTAAAACCCTGATTTTTTTTTTTTTTTAAAGAATTAGGTTTGTAGTCAGCAGTTTATAATGTAGGATTCAGTTTTGTTTTGTTTTTTTTCTTCACTGTTTTTTGTTTGTTCTCACTTTAAGGCTGGGGCCGATGAATTAACTATTTAAGAGAAAACAAAATAAACCTGAAATAAAAGTCTTCCTCCAAAAATGCCAAGGGTGGGCCTTCCTGGTTGCGTTGCAGTGATTTGGCATGGATAAACGATTCAGACAGCTTTAGATTTCACCAGGCTTTGCACCACTTTTGATAATATTAAGAACTCCTCTGAAAACAAAGGACCTGTCTGATATAAGTATCAAAGCCTATGAAAATGACTAGATAACATTTAAAGAAAAAATTAATAAATGTATACTACTTTATGCTTTTTTCAAGTTAAGGTTTTATTAGCATCCATTAGGGTTATAAAAAGTCCTATAATGGCCAGATTTTTTTTCTATGCTTCATGGCCAGAAGATTCCATGTTTCTTCCTTGCCTGTGTTTTAACATTCATAATCGTGTTTGCCTACTGCTGAAAAGTGTGGAAGAATCAGGAATAATGGCTCCCTTTGAAGCTCTGTCACTCCCAAAGTAACCATCTGAATGCTAAAGAAATATTGTCATTTACAGAATGACCTTTTGCTCTTTGAATATTCAGACATTAATAAATGTTAAATGCTTAGCAATCCTAGCAGCACCATGAAAAAGGTAAGTTGGGTCAGCAAATACCCTCTTGCATGCTTTTGATATGACCATTTCCACTTTTCTAACAGCTTTCTAATAGCAAAAATGTATTTGGGAACAACAGTGGAATTTATGTCATCATGACCAAATGATTACGGTGCAAACCCGAGATTCTTCTGGGGCCCAGCAGGCTTCTGGTCCCTATGGAAACGAAACCTCAGATATTGTCCTCCACTCAGCTGGAGGACCAAGCGCCAGGAGGCTTTTGTGCTTGGTGAGATTTCTTCCACAACCTTCCCGCAACAGACCCTAGTGCTTCCTCCAGACTCTTTTCTAATTGAGATGCAAATTAATCTATCTGGCTGATTACACTTCCCTTAAAGCTACTGACAAATGCAGCTGTAACCAGAGTTTGCGGACTTTCCAACAAGTGACTTCAGCTGTCAGTATTTGCATGCGCAGCCAACGCCCGCCCGCTTCAAGTCTCAGAGCCAGGGAGAGCTTCCTTTAGGCATTATAGGCCCGTTTTATTTATGTGTATAAAATTTACATACAATTAAGAGTTTTTTAAAAAACCCCACAACTAGGTCCCTAGGATTTACAAATGGACTCTGACACTGAAATTAAGGCCTTTTCAGACACTTCCTTCTGACCCAGGTCTAGAGAGTCACTCACTCCTTTCTCAGGAGGCCAAGGCTTAGATGGTACATTACATCTCCCTCCCGCTTCCTTCTTGTCTGCAAGGTTTCTGACTTTAACAATGATTGAATTCAATCTCTCTCTCAAAAACTAACTAAATAAACTTATGGCTCTTAAGAAAATGGGATCACTTCCTGTACAGTGATCTCAATAAGATTCCATTAATTTCAAATCAAATATAAAGTTATCATTCTAATGGTCAAGATTCCCATATAAATGCCCTTCAATACTTTGGGGTGATTATGTTAAAACGATTATTTAGAGCACAATAAAAATATGCACAAAACACTATACTTCAGCAAGGAGAAAAAAACACAAAATCCAATTTTCCAGTAAAAATTTCTTGTTTCCTCTTAAATACTATGTATTTTTAAGTTCCTACTATGTGCCAGGTGCTATTTTACGTGTTCAGTACCCAGATGTAAACCAAACATTCAAAAATGGAAAAGAGGGAGTTAATGTATATTTATATACATACATATGCATACATATTCTATTCATAGGGCTATATTTCACCTTGGGCAATTAAGGTTTTCAATTTTGAAAAAATGTCATTTTATAAAATATGATATACTTTGTCTTTTGTTTTCCAAAATGTTTCTTACCAAATTCTTACTCTCCAGCTCCTTCCCTCCCCTGCCAGGCCTTCACACATACACACTCATAATACACTGGGGGACAGCAGCAGAGTAGAAACAAGGCCTCCACTGGGAAAGCCGGCACTGCTGCAGGAGTGCCTCATCTGAGACAGACGAGGACAGAGGAGGCCCAGGCTGGCAAGGAGTGAGTCAGAGGGGAGACGGTGAGGGGTGGCACAGGAGGGCCTCAAGGGCAGTGTGCAGGGTGGGGTATAGCAGAGTGGCTGAGAGGGGATTCCCAGGGTAGGGGTCATCCCAGTGGGAAGCAGCATGCTCCCTTTGATAGCTGACAGTGAGAGAGGCAGTGACCCACTGAGGATGGGGCTGAGAGACGGAAGGAGAGGAAGGAAGAATGAGGCTGTTCTTGGTATTTCCCTAGGCGGAGCATCAGCCTGGTTTCTACACAGGCTGTGAAGTTGAGAATAACTTCTTCTGAAGGGATGATTTTTTTTTTACATAACAGTGAGAAGTCACTCTGTAGCAAAAATAGCAAAGTGTACCGCCTTCTCTCCAGATTTCTTCTGTAACTTCGCACTTCTCACAGGCCTTATTTCCAGGCACCAAGGGCGGAGGGCAGCTCTGACCCCAGCGAGCCAGCCTTTCACAGAGAAGAGGACTTCTGCAAGGCACTGAATGAACAGCATTCTACTTGCCTTTATTTTAACACCTACAATGGTAAAAAGGAAATATTTCCTGAGGCCTAACTCCACAGTTAGGTGGTTCCAGTTTTTACAACAGAGGTTTGAAACTCCAGTATTCGTCAGGGCCGGGTTGACAAAATGAGAACAATGGCAGGTAATGCTTGCTGGGCTTTCACTGAGGACCAGGCACTGTTTTACCTGCTTGGCCCATTAGCCCCCTCACCAACTCAGACCAAATGGTGGGTGCCATGGTGGTGGTGCCTCCACCAGGCCTGCGCACTGGAGAGACACCAGGAGGGACTGAAGTGACCAGGACAGCACATGTTCTGTGGAGAGACTGATCGCTGTCAGTAGAAAGAAGGCCCCGTAGGGTCAGATATTCTGATTCTTCAAGAGAAGTCTACAGATTTTTTTAAAACGCAGTTTCTCCCAATTTTTCAGCATGGCTGACAAACTCAGTTTTTAGTTTTGTGTTTTGGTAATGTGAGGAGGACAGCTGCAGTTAAAACAGAGCCCATCTGTGGGCTGGGTTTGGTGTGGAGGCAGTTGGTCTGTCCACTTTGGTTTTTGAACATTTGACTTGACACTGAGATAAAGCTGCTTCCAGGTTGCCTCTGTTCACTGGTCCCAGTTCTGCAGACTGACATCCTCTTCAGAAACCTCTCAGACTCCTGGAACAATTCCTTCTTGGTTTTAACGGCTCCCCATTTGGTTACAGTTTTTCTGGATTGGCTCCAGGTTGGTGGAGGTCCCTTTCAAAATGTGGCCCCAGGACAGCACACTATCTTGGGATGCTCCCTGAGGCTGCAGGAGCACAGGCCATAGTTCCTGTGACCAGACCTCACGTTTCCTATGCTGAGGTCTGAAGAGAATGCTGGTGTGGCTGGTGTGTTGCATCAGTCTCGTCTCTCTTCTCCACTCTGTGGCCAAACAAAATCCTCAGACATTGTTCACAATGGCTGTTATCAAACCACATCACCCTCACCCTGCACTCAGGCTGCCGATTATCCAAAGCCCAGTACATAACATTACATTCTACGCTCTTAAACCTCCTCTTGCTGGCTTGGGCCTGGAAGTCTCTCATTTGTTGAGAAAATCATAATGTGTGACTTTGCTTCATGTCAAATTAGTTAACCCTCTCAGCTTTCTTACAAATGATGGCTTGATAAACATAGATCTTTGTGAAAGTTACTGAAAAACTGTTGAATGGAAGAGGGGTTAGGCAACACTGTGGCATCGAAACCACACCAGGGACATAAAGCTCCCCCCGACTGGTGCCCATGAATTAATGCATTTTAGATTTGGCCACAATGAAATCACTCAGCTCTCAGGGGTCTATATTTCTCTCTTACACCTGCCAGATGATAATAATATTTTATCTTAGAGTTTACCAAAATCAAGATGTATATGCTTCCTCTAATCTCTGGAAATAGTAATCTTATAAAACACACAGTAAGTGTGTTTGGGATACTTGATTCTTCGTCAACATATTCCTTTCTGAAGGCTCACAAGTTATTTAGTAACCTAGTCTAACAATTTTATAAAGTATCCACGCAACATTCTGAAATTCATCCTTTAATCCTTTTTGAAAACAAAGAAAATATTTTTCTGTTTCTAGTTTGGGGTACATCCTTTATTCTACATGATTTCTAAAAAAAATTAGTTCCTGTGGTTCTGAGATCATTTGTTCTACAATCAGATACAAGCGGCCCTGAAGTCTGGAGCTTACTGGCAAGAGTCAGTCTTTTTTTGTTTTTTATTGTATTCTTAGTGACTTGAGTTTTAATTCACCCACTAAGGCATTTCTCTGTCCCTTCCCATGTGAAGGAGACGTGATAGAGAAAATGAAGGGTCATCGAGATAATGGCTAACCGTGACCACCTGCTAATTTACAGAGTCAGGAGCTCCTCTCTGAATCTTGACGTGCGTATTTAAATACGAACGCATAACGTGGCGGAGACCGCAACCTTGTGCAGCTATATGGGTTGCTCCTCCATGCCTCTCCTTTTTCTCAGAGGAATAATTTTAAGTTTTTAATAAAAGTCCCTTTATTAAAAATCTCTAATTCCTCATTCCCCTGTACAGTCTCCACCCACCCAGGGGAATATTCGATTTCTTCCTCTGAACTTTTTTTTTTAAGGCGCCTCCCAAGTGTCTCGAGTACAGGTCTACTAGCATTTTTCTCCCATTCTTTTTTTTTTTTTAAACTCCCATTCTTACAAAAACTCTAGTAAAAGCTCATTACTTTTTACAACATCCAAAGTCAAAAATCCGTACTTTCAAATTACTAAGAAATGGATCCAAAACAAAAATAGTAGTGCCTCTTGTTTGCTTCATCTGTCTTCTGAGAGATGAGATTGTTTGCCAGCCAAGGATTTATCAAACACGTGTCACCTTTGGTTGAATGTACATCGGAGCTGATATCAAGTAGTAGAAATCCCCACTACACTCTATTTTGCTTTGGGCCTGTTTAGAAATTTGGATTAGAAAAGCATGGCCATCCCTCCCATCCGGGTATAACTCCATTCTGGCTGCTGCTCTTAAATGCAGCCCCTCTCCCATGCATTTTTCATTCACAGGCACTTGTTGATGTCACCCAGGAGTGTTTTCTTTGTGGGGCTGCTATGATCTGATATTACGTTGAAGTAATTCAGTTCTAGGTCCTCTTATACCCAATCCTCCAGGTGAAGACTTGAGTCTGCTGGAACTAGTCACAGATAAAACCACCCAGTAGGATGTCTCTTTCTTGGCCAGACTGCTGAAACTAACCCTTCATTTCTCTCTTTCTTTTCTGTGAAATCATTCTGTCCTCTACCCCTGCCTTTCTCTATCTCTACCTGCTCTTTTCAAGCCACCTCTTCCAATGGCCCAGAGAGTTCTGTCTGCAATTCTCTTCTCATACCACTCTCCAAACCCCACAAATCTAGTCCACCTCCTTTGTAGATATCCAATCCATCATTCGTCCCCTGCCACTGCCTTTGATGAGACCCCTGCTCTCTCTCAGAACCCCTTCTATGGCCCCTTAAATGCTTCCATCACCTCCACCGTGTGTGTGTGTGTGTGTATGTGTGCATGCGTGTGTGCGTGTGCACGCGTGCGCGTGTGTGTGTGTGTCTGTCTATCCTATACTCTGCCATATGGAAGCAACTGTCATTCTCAAATGTGATAATGTGATGTGATCTTTCAAAGCTTGGTCCATAAACAAACATTGGCCCCTCACTTGGAATATCTTCACATTTCTATTCCTGGTGGCAAGGACCATGCCTGGTGCATGGCAGGGGCACTGTAAATGTTGACGGATGCCAACTGATGCTGCCTGGCAAAATAGAACACATGGTACCATTTGATTTCTTTTCTGAAATGTATGGAGATGAATGGAAGAAATTAAAGATATGTCCAGGAAAAAGAACGAAAGATCCCAATGAGCAAAAAAGAAACGAGGTTGCTACAGCTTTCGGGAGAAGAGTGATTTTTGAAGATGTGTAAATTCATAGCAGAATTTAGCAATGAGATTCAAAGTCATCGGTATAAGAGAGAGATAGTCTGGTATTGTCAAACATATATGTTAACTGAAAATGAAAGTAAATTTTACTTGTGAAAGAATGAGATACAAAATTACTTTTTCTTAGGCAGCCCAGTTCTCTCCATCAAATGCTGATAGTTACAGCGAGTAGAGATGGTGAATGCCATTGAGACTATTGTTCTATTGAAGTGGACGTTTATTTTAAAAAGCCACCATCTGTTTGATTCGGGGTAAACTCCTCCTAATGGGCACACTGCATATTGTGCGGCAATCTTTTCCCTGAAACAAGTTATCTGATGAGGAGAATGAAAGCCCTGGCTCAAGGGGTTGTGGAAACTTCTATCTGACCACGGTTTGATTTTGGAATCTTTAGTTGGCTTGGGAATAGTAAACATAACATGTGGCAAGCTTCCCATTTACAACCCTCTAGGCACGGGAATAGGCTCTCTGATTGCCCATGAGGGATAGAAAAAGCAGATGGCAGGTGAGTTGGCCCTCATCACTCAGAAAAGCAGTGACCACAGGATGAAGGCTCCACTTGACAGATTTGATTTAGCCTGAGGAGGATATCACAGGAGAACCCAGGAGGGACAAAGAGGCTGGACTGAACCATTCCTGAGGGTGCTTTCCAATAATACCCCTACTGTGCTTGCATTTTTAAAATATAATATAAGACAATGGTATTTTTCAGTCTTCTATGTGCCTTTGCTGCAGAGTTGCAACTATGTACTCAGCCAAGGGCCGCCAAACAAGAACTCCTTTGATATTGATTCTGATTGCATTTACTTCTCAAATAACCCCCAAAGGGCAAATTTCCTCCAGCAATGCCCCCGTCATCAGCTTAATCAGAAATGTTGCATTTTCTTAAACATAGTGAACAAAATTAATAGGTAACTGCCCACATTTCCACTTCCAGTTAAATATTATAAAAACTGAATCCCAACGGACATGATTTTAAGGCAGTTAAGTAACAGTCGTTAGCTGGGGAGAGGACAGAGAGGTAAGAATAACTACTCCAAAGTAATTCCATTAGCTTGTGTCTTTAGTTGTCATCAGGTTCGATGTTTGGCTACGTATGTCTTCTCTCTAAAAGATTTATACAAGGTCTCAACTAAACATGTCCCTTGTTCATAAAACAGTCATTATGATCCCTAGAAAGCGAGTAACATTTGGATGAAGGGAGCAGTTTGGCAATGTTTTCTCCTTAACAAATATAATCTAAATATCAGAAACAAAGTGAGGATACAGTGTTGCCTATATAAAACAGTCTGAGTTGACAAAGAAATGTCCTTTCTTTGTTGGCACTCAACACTACGTAGGATCCCAGGGAAACAGGTAACAGTAATTCCTTCTCAGAATTTTTTGTCTTGTAAATAAACTTTTATCCTAGGGCTGTTCCCACAAGCTGCTTCATTTACTAACACATCCTGGTTCATATGCCAATACAATTTCACCAAGGGATATGCTGCCAGGCTTTAAGAAGGGAATCAACTCTAATAAACTCCCAGGAATAGAGACCACCACCTTGTACTGGGGTGTTTTGGGACAGGCTGAGGGCGTGTGACCTGAACATCTGCACATGGGAAGTGTGTTCCCTCTATGTTGAGTATTCATGGAAGCCGACTCCCCTGAGGAGTCACATTCTCCTTCTGATTCAGAACTTGCTTTAAACACTGAAAGAAAGCAGTAGTGCCCCAAGAAACATGGACACCAAGGAACCCTATCATATCCTTTCATAGTTGTGCTACTTCCCTGTATTAGCTGACCACATATGGTGAAATGATGATGCAGAAGGAAAGGAAAAAGCATAGCATCTTTTCCTGCCAATCCTCTCTTGCTAATCAATAAACTGACAGTACAGAGCATTGGTAGAATATGTGCACATGAAGCGTGACTACTCAGTTGGTTTTGTGTGGTGTTCCCATTCTTCTGGTAAGAACAAAATATATACGCCTGCATAAGCCATGAAATATAAATTGCATAATTTTGTTGATTCCATATATAAGCTAAATACTCATATTTGCACAGTAAACTGGCATTGCACAATATAAACAAAAATGGTATGTACACAAAAATGCCACCCCAAATGCACTTGATCTTGTCTGAGCTCAGAAGCTAAGCAGGATTGGGCCCAGCTAGTACTTAGATGGGGGATGAGTGATAAAATAATGCTAAAAATTTAGGGGCTGGGTGCGGTGGCTCACACTTATAATCCCAGCACTTTGGGAGGCCGAGGTAGGCGGATCGCTTGAGGCTAGGAGTTTGAGACCAGCCTGGCTAACATGGTGAAACCCCATCTCTAACAAAAATACAAAAAATTAGCAGGTGTGGTGGTGTGTACCTGCAATCCCGGCTACTTGGGAGGATGAGGCAGGAGAATAGCTTGAACCCAGGAGTTGGTGGCTGCAGTGAGCTGAGATCATACCACTGCACTCCAGCCTGGGCAACAGAGCAAGACTCTGTCTCAAAAAAAAAAAAAAAAAAAAAAAAAAGATAATGCTAACAATTTAAATTTTTAACATTTCTTTATTTAAAACAACACTACATGGCAAATAAAAAATACCATGACAAGTTGAGAGATTGCACACAAACGGGAAAACCTTTGTATTTTAGGACCTTTAAAGGCATTCTTTCCTGTTTTTTGAAAAAGGAGCCCTACATTTTCGTTTTGCACCGGGACCCATGGGTTATATAGTCAGCCCTTGTTCTAGGTGTGCTCAAGGTACTGCCGATCTCCTCGGCCTTTGTGGGGCTTGCGCAGGCTTGGGGTTGTGGGCCCTACACTTGCTCCCCACTTATTGCACCTGACATCAGGCAGCTGTGGGAGTTTACTCTGGGATGCTGTGCTAAGATGAGAACTTCCAGGGTGGGCATGAGCAGAAAGGGAAGTACGGCTTCCTCAGGGATCAACCAGAACACCATCTCTTCTGGAATCTGGCTCTTGGGTCCATCACAGGCACCTGATGGACTTGAACATGCATAGAATCCTGGAAAAATGCAAGTTTATCACTCATGAGCAATCTGAGTCCTTGTACCCTCTGTGTGGAATGCCATCCCTGCTCTCTGAGGACCGCTTCTCTTTCATCCCTCCAATTTCAGCCCAAATGCTCTCTCCTCAGAAGTCTTTCTGTGCCCTGGCCCTTCTTTACCCCAACTCTCTATTAATTAATAATTTCTTTACAGAACTTCTCTCAATTCATATATGTTTTTAATCTATGTATGGGCTTTCTGTGTGAAGCATGTGAGTACAAACCTGGTTACCTTTCTCCCTGCTGTAGCCTCAGCTCTTAGCACTGGACTTGGCAATAGTGAGTCCACAGTAGTTGTTTGGAAAATGAATAAATGTAACAAGACACCCATAATTAGAATTTGTTAGGTTATTCAGTGGTTTTCAAAATTCAAATCTATGACTTATCTCAATAAAGCAGCAAATTCCAGACATCAGGTATGACATAATCTATGGAATTCAGACTTTTGCCAAACCATATGTGGACTTGGATCTAACAAAACATAAAGGAAATGATAATTAATAGCTTAGGTAGATATAGTTGTGTTTTTTGTTTTTCTGTTTTTGTTTTTGTTTTGAGACAGAGTCTTGCTCTGTTGCCTCCCAGGCTGGAGTGCAGTAGTATAATTTTGGCTCACTGCAGCCTCTGCCTCCTGAATTCAAACCATTTTCCTGCCTCAGCCTCCCAAGTAGTTGGGACTACAGGTGTGTGCCATCATGCCTGGCTAATTTTTTTGTATTTCTGCCAGAGACAGTGTTTTGCTATGTTAGTTAGCTAGGCTGGTCTCGAACTCCTGACCTCAAGTGATCGACCCACCTTGGCGTCCCGAAGTGTTGAGATTACAGGCATGAGCCACAGTGCCTGGCCTATAGTTCTTAAAATTAGTCATTTTTAAACAATAAAAATCCAAAAAACCCTCCCCTTTTCCTTATTTTTTCCATTTTGTTTTCTCTTATTATATCCTTCATTTCTGGCCTGAATATTAGCCCTTCTGCAGACAGAAATTAACAGAGTAGTTAAATGATTGCAAAGGCTTCCCCACTAATGACATCTCTATATAAAATTATGTATAATGGTTGATTTCTTGTTTTAAACAATTTATTTGAATAATACCAATTAAATTTTCTCCAGGTACAAGACAAAAAATGTTTAAAATATTTATAATGATCAACATAATAGTTTTTTTACTTTTTCCTAATTTCGGTACTATATTGTCCTTTGAGATGTCAAGTTAGGTATTTTATGAGTAGAAGTAGATTTACTAACACACAATAGCATCGGTAGCCCTAGCTGGTATCCACATTAGTCCTGATGCGTCACTGCTTGAAAGGTTTTTAAAGTGATGCTGAATAGTATCCTTTGAACTTCTAAAAACACCCTTTTCCCTATATCTGATTATGCCAATTGTATCACATTAATTCTTATTTGAGAAAGCAGTACTAAACCAAATAACAAAGCAAGAATACTACAATGAGAAGTTCAATAAGTAGAGAAGGTAACACGACAAAAGTCACAATGGAATTAATATAAAATGGAATTTTCTTATTTGTAAAATAAATTTTTATTTTTGCTACCTTGGTCCAACATACTTGACTGATGAGTGCCCAGCTCGTCCTAGTTGATGTGCAAACTGACAAGCCAATTGCTGAATAGGTCTTTCTTATTTCTGCCAAGAGGCCCTTTTTAACGGCATGTGAAATAAAAACTGCATGCTGAAGGCCAAATTGACACCAGCCATAAGATTACGTCTGAAGTGTTGTGGAAATCACTGCAAAGAATGCCATCTCCAAAACACTCACCACCAGCCTGGACAAAGCACGAGAGTAGACTGAAGGGAATAATGTTGCCCTGGCCCTCGGGGGAGGGACCAGATGGGACCTGATAGCTCCTTTCTACTACTCATTTCTATGATAATTCTAAGTTGCCACATGGCATATGTATTTTTTTTAATCTAAAGGCAGAATATCAGTCAATGAAGTGACCATGGTTTTAATGAAAGGTATTTTTTCATGAACTGTATCTATTCACATGGGATAGTTTTCATCTACCCCCAACTCTCACCCGCTAGCAACGCATCACTTACTATTAGGTTGGGAGAAGTATATACAGAGGTCAAACACAATACGTTTCAAATTATTATCAACACCAATTAAAAACAAAGAGATTCTAAGTTTTATTAGGGGGTCAGATTATTTTTTGCATTAATTTTATGAGGTCACACATCTTAATCTCTTTTTCTTGTAACTTGAGATCATGCTTGAATTTAAGGATTACAGCAGGCCAATTAATGTTTGAGGAAAAAATTTTAAGAGTGAAATTTATTCTGTTTTTGGAAACAAAATCAGGAACTAGAGAAGAAAATATTAATGATTTGGGAAAATTACAAAATAATTTCTAGCCATTCCTATTGATAAGTCCAAATGCAACGTAATTCAGGACACCTTTCCTTCCCCTCCCAACCAGATGCAATTTCTGTCTCCTCTGATCTACCAGAAACCTACCTGCACTTCTCAGGTGGGACCTGCCACATTCTCTGACTTATGAGGGTCATTTCATTTGCTTTGGGTTCTGGTAGGCACTCTGAATGAGTGTTATGTTTTGCTCAGCATCCCACCTTATACACAATGGGCTGCCACAAATAAGAGGGATACTGGATGAGACTGCAACGTGGGGCAAAACACCTAAGGAGATATCAGCATCTCATAATGGTCACAGCTTCTCAGACACAAACGTATATAAGTAAATTATGAAAGTAAACTCTAAGTTGAATGCAGCACAAAATTATATTTAATATAAACTAAACAAATGCTATGAAAAAATCACACTATGTTATTTTTAACAGAGGTTAAAAGATTATCTTCCCTCTTCAATTCAGTTTTGAATACTTACCTCTTATGAAAAACTGCCAGGAATCTTGATTCTGGGATGGTTAGTAAGTTACATATTTAAAGCAAAAAGATACAAGCTCTGGTAGAGTGGGATGAGGCACTTCACAGCCCTGCTGGCGTTGATGCACGTGGCACACACAAGGCTCGGCAGCAGCTTCCCACTCACTATGGCTCCATCGAACAGAGGCCCAAAAAATGGAACCTGTTGATTTGAAATGAAGAAACAAAATTTAAAAACCGGTAACAGTCAAATCAAAGATAGGGGAAGAGCTGACTGATGTCAGAGCTGCAATAAGCACGTAAGCTGTCACCCACAGAGCAGACGCTGACCTTAACAGGACGCAGGTCCAGGGCTTTCAAATCGAGTGAAGCAGGACTGCTCCAACAATCCTCCTCTACCAGGGATTCTCCAGCAAAACTTCCAACGACAAAATTTTACCGGGTTATTTGTTTATTCCCTTGTCATTTACAGAAATGGCATTGCTCTTAAGTGCCTACATCATGTGAATTATGCATGGTACACAGATGTGCTTCACTGCACAACACTAGCCTTGCATCCATCTGAAACCAGTTATGGAATTGGTAATGTTGCAGCTACGGGTCCTGATATATATTAACTCTTAAAGGAGATGATGACTATCCCTGTCAACAACTACAAAGTCCTACAGAGTCCTAATTCTTCTTTTACCTTTTACCCGCTCTGCTTCCAAGGTATTGCATTACCTTCATTTCCTTCTACTTTTTTTTTTTTTTCGAGACAGGGTCTCCTTCTGTCGCCCAACCTGGAGTGCAGTGGCACAATCATAGCCTATTGCAGCCTGAACTTCTGGGCTCAAGCATCCTCTCTCCACAGTCTCCTGAGTAGCTGGGATTACAGTTGCGCCACCTCACCTGGCTTCCATGTTTTTAAGAGACTGGCTTTTCGTAGCTGAACCCATTTCTGTTATGTGGAAAACTCGCAAGTTTTTGTACTTACCCTTTTTGGATTTATTTTTTCTCTCTCCTTTTTGCCCCATTAGAATTTCTTTAATTTTATTCACTAACATGGAAATAGTAAGCTCCATGAGATCACAACTCTTATATAAGCTCCATGAGATCATGTAACTCTTATATTCATTCACTTATTACTTGCTTATTCACGTATTCAGAAAATATTTATTATGTGACGGACACTGTTCTACTCACTGAGGAAACAACAGTGAATAGTACAAAAATCCCCGATTTCACTGAGCTTAGAATTTGTTGGAGATTTCAAAGAATAAACAGTATAAACATATAAAATATATAATAAGCAGGAAAAGTGCTAAGGTAAAAACTAAAGCAGGGAAGAGCAACAGAACTTTTCTTTTTGAGACGGGTCTCCAGTTGGATCTAACGGCCAGGGAGGGCTTTAAGGAGAGGATGACATTTTAGTAAATACCTAAAAGAAGTGATGAATGAACCACAAGCTATGAGGACATCTAATGGAAGAACATTCCAGGCAGAGAAACAGCACAGGCCTTGTGGTGGCGGAAGAATTAGTATGTTTAATCAATAGCAAGGAAGTCACCTTGGCTGAGGCCAAGTGAGTAAACGGAAGAATAAAGAGCTAAAGTCAAGCAGGTCACAAGAGGGGCTTTATAGGAAGTTTTAAGAGTTCTGGATTTCCATTCTGAATAGGATCAAAGCCTCCTGAGGGTTTATGAAAGCAGAGGATATGATCTAACCTACATTTTAAAGGTATACCACTTTAATTGTTTTGGCACCTGTGCTGGGAAAACTGCAAAGGGGAATGACGGAGACCAGCTGGGGACTACTGAATAACCTAGGCATGAGATGGTAATGGCTTGGATCAGAATGGCAGCAGAAGTGGAGAAAGGTGATAGATATATTTTGAAGGTAGAGTTGACCGGATTTGTTGAGGATGGTTAATAAGGTAGGAGAGACACATAGACGTCAAGGGTGATGCCACAGTTTCTGGCCGGGCCATCGGAAGCCTGGAGCTATGTTTTCCTGAAATGGAGAAGACTGAGAGGGAGGGTCATCAGCTCAACTTCAGACATGCTAAATTAGAGAAACCTATTGGGTATCCAGTGATGATGTATCGAGGAGGAGTGGACATACCACGCTAGAGTCAGGGGTTGGAGCTGTTCATTTAGAGATGGTGTTTCTAGCCATGAGATCAGATAACATCCACAAAAGAACAAGAAAAGGGACTCAAGGACTATATCTTTTGGCCTTCCAATGTTTAGAGGTTAGAGACATGAGAAACAATTAGAAAAGAAGGAGTGGCTGGAGATGGAAGAAGAAAACCCCTTCTGAGTATCTGTATCTGACACATAATTGGAAAGCAAATACCTGCTAATTTGGATGGAGACCGACATTCATTCATTTAAATTATTTAAAATATTAACATTCATTAATATTTTAAATAATTTAAATGAATGAATGTCGGTCTCCATCCTAGGTCTTTTGATTTCTCTCCAAAACTGTTTATTTGTAAAGCACCTTTTCTGTGGCTGGCATTGGTGAAAGGACTTGGGATACAATAATGAATGAGAGACTGTCTTTGCCCATAAAGAGCTGACAGAAGAAAATTATGGACTAATATCTCTCAGCAAAGATGCAAAAATTCTTTATAAATCTTTAGTAAATTAAATCCAGCAAGATAAAAAAGGACAATATATCTTGATCAAGCAGAATTTTCCATTGGAACTCAAAGTTCATTTAACATTCATAAATCCACCAATGCAATTTATTTTTGCAATGTGCAAAAATCCGCACTGACAAAATACAGAATAATAACAGTATGACTTTAACAGATACAGAACAAGCATTAAATAAAATTGAACTCTAATTCATACTTAGAAAAACAAAACAGAACAAAAACTCTCAGCAAACCAGGATAGAAGGGAACTGCCTCAATTTAATGAGAGCTTAAAGAGGGTGAAAAGGCATCATAGTTAATGATGAAAGATTAAGTGGTTTCCAAAAGGGATTTGAAAAGGCAAGGATGTCTATGTTCACCTCTTCTACTCAACATTTTTGAAGATCCTAGTCATTACAATAAAGAAAATTAAGAGAAAGAAGAAGGGTAAGGGAGAAGAAGAGAACATAAAGGTTAGAAAGAAGTAAAACTGTTTTATTGTTGTTGTTGTTGTTTTTTTGAGACAGTCCTGTTCTGTTGCCAGAGCGCCAGGCTGGAGTGCAGTGGCACAATCTTGGCTCACTGCAACCTCCGCCTCCTGGGTTCAAGCAATTTTCCTGCCTCAGCCTCCTGAGTAGCTGGGACTACAGGCATGCACCATCACGCCCAGCTGATTTTTGTATTTTTTTTGTACAGACGGGGTTTCACCATGTTGGCCAGGACAGTCTTGATCTCTTGACCTCGTGATCCGTCTGCCTCAGCCTCCCAAAGAAGTAAAACTGTTTTTATTCACAGATAGCATGATTATGTACATGAAAACTCCAAAGAAATTTATAACTAGAGAGCGAATTTTGGTAAGCCTCAGAAGATAATATACTCCTCAAATCAGTTATATTTTCTGAAAGTTAGCAACCAACAATTGGGAAAAGACATGTAAAAATTTTTTTTTTACGATTGCATCAAAACAGAATAAATTTCACAAAAGAATGTGCAAGACATTTATACTGAAAACTACCAAACAGTGATGATAAATTAAAGACAAGCTAAATAAATGGAAAGATGTACAATGTTCATGCACTAGAAGTTTCAATATTGTTAAGATGTCAATTCTTCTAAAATTAAACTATACATTCAATAAAATCCAAACAAAATTCTGGCAAGCTTTTTAAAAAATATACATGCACCAAATGCTTCTAAGCTCATGGGCAAATGAAAAGAAATAGGTTAATCAAGACGATAATAAGACTGACATTACCTGAGTTGAAGGCACACTATAAAAATATAATAATTAAGAAATCATTATAGTGGACCAGGATAAAAAAAATTTCAATAAAACAAAATACAGAATCCAAGAAGAGAGCCATACCTACATGGTAATTGATTCACAATAAAGGCAGTGTATCAATTTGATGGAAGAAAAAAGTCTTTCAATAAAGACACTGAAACAACTGGAGAGCCATATGGAAAAGTGAACCTTGACCTTCATCACATATCACACACAAAAATTGAGAGGATTACAGACTGAAATGTTAAAGCTAAAACCATAAAGCTTCTAGAAAAAAATATGAGAAAATCTTCATGACCTTAGGATAAGCAAGAATTTTTTAGGGTAAGAAAGAAAATAAATTGGACTTTATAGAATTTTCTACAACTCTGCCCATCACAAAACCGAAAAGGCAAGTTATACTAATTCACCAAACAGAACACAGCCACAAGGTCCATCTAGAGGAGTATAAATTAAGTCTGTGTTATATTCACCTAACAGAATATTCCACAGTAAGGAAAATGAAAAAACCACAACTACATGTAACATCATGAAAATAATCCAAATATAATGATGAGCGAAAGAATCAGACACTAAAAAGTTCCTACTACATAATTTCATTCCTAGAAAGTTCAAAACCAAGTAAAATGAATCAACAGGCCCAGAAGTCAGGTTAGCAGCCACTTCTTCACTGTATTAGTGATTGGGATGGGGCATGAGAGAAAATTTTGGGGGCTGGCAATATCCTCTATTTTGATCTGGGGTGGGATTACACAAGTGTGTTCACTTTGAAAACATCCATCATGCTGTAAACTTACAATTTGTGACCTTTTCATTATTAATATTGTATTTCCAAGGAAATATTTTCTAGCAAACAGCAAGAATACAGAGGATTTGAAGAAGACAACTAACAAACTCATCATAATGGAAACATATAAAAAACTCTACCCAACAATTTCAGAAAACACATTAATTTCAAGCATGTACAGAATACTTTTTAAAAACTGACCATATCTTCAGCCAAGGGTCCACAAATACAGCCAGCAGGGCCTAATTCTAACCTGGTACCTACTTCTGTATGGTCTGCAAGCTAAGAATGCTTTTTACTTTGTAAATAGTTGGACAAAAATTAAAAGAGTATTTTGTGATGTGAAAATTACAAGGTTTAAATTTCAGTTCATAAATTAAGTTTTAATGGAACACAGCCACAGTTATCCACTTACACATTCCCTCCCTTTCTCTCTCCCTCCCTCCCTCCCTCCTTCTTTCCTTCCTTTTTTTTTTTGAGACAGAGTCTCATTCTGTTGCCCAGGCTGGAGTGCAGTGGTGCAATCTCAGCTCACTGCAACCTCCCAGCTAATTTTTTTGTACTTTTAGTAGAGACGGGGTTTCATCATGTTAGCCAGACTGGTCTTGATTTCCTGGCCTCAAGTGATCTGTGCACCTCAGCTTCCCAGAGTGCTGTGATTACAGGCGTAAGCCACTGCGCCCAGCCCACTTACACATTTTCTATAGCTACTTTTACACAATAATGACAGAGTTATGTAGTTGTCACAGACCCAAAGCCTAAAATATTTACTATCTGGTCCTTTACAAAAAATGTTTGCTGATCTCTGTTCTAGGTCGTAAAGCAAATCTCAATAAATTTCAGGGGGTAGAAATTTTATAATCCATATTCTGTGCCCAAAAAGCTACTGACAACAAACAACAAAAGGATAATTGGCACAAACCTCTACGTTTAGAAATTAAGAAATACACTTCTAAATAGCTCATGGGTGAACAAAATATCGAAATGGAAATTTAGCAACATGTTAAGCTAACAGACAGAATAAGAAGAGTAGATATTATAACTTACACCTTATAGCAGTACTTACAAGGACTGTGTAGAATCAAACGCTCACATTAGAAAGAAATAGAGATGACAACATAATGAGATAGGCACCCATCTCAAGAAATACTGAAAACCAAAAGAATCAAACAAATTCAAAGAAAGCAGAGGGGAAGAACTAATAAAGATAAAAGTCATCATTAAAAATAGAAAACAAACATATAATAAAAAGGAGAACCAAGACTGACAGTTTTAAGGAACCACAATGAAAAAAAAATCATGTCCTTTGCATCAACATGGATGCAGCTGGAGGCCATTATCCTGAGCAAATTAACATAGGAACAGAAAACCAAATACCACATGTTCTCACTTATAAATGGGAGCTAAACATTGAGTACTCATAGACATAAAGATAACAACAAAAATTGTATAAAAAGATGGCAACAACAGAAAGTGGGAACTACTAGAAGGGAGAGGGAGGGGAGAAAGGGTTGAAAAATTAACCACTGGGTACTACGCTGAATAACTGGGTGATGGGACCATTTATACCCCAAACCTCAGCATCATGCAATATGCCCAGGTAATAAACCTGCACATGTACTCCTGGAATCTAAAATAAAAGTTGAAAAAAAAAAGTTGGTTCTTTGAAAAATGTCTAATACAATTGACAAGTCTTTGGCAAGGTGAATCAAGAAAAAAAAAAAAAGCACAAATAAATAATCTTAGAAATAAAAAGGAATCCAACTATAGATACTTAGAAAATATATGTAGCTTTATGCCTATACATTTAAAAATTTAGATGAAATGGCCAAATGCCAAAAAAATACAACTTAGCAAACAGACACAAGATGATATATAAAAGCTATAATTCTATGAGCTTTAAAGTAGATGAATCACAGTAGAAAAAAACATTTTAACAAGGAAATGCCAGCTCAGATGCCTTCTCTGGCAAATTCTATAAAATTTCAAAGAACAAATAACTATTATTTTGGAGAAACTTCAAAATTTAATGGAAGACGACATCAAGTATTAGTCCTAAGCAGAACCTTACCTCAGTATTTCATCCTACTGAGCATGTATATTTCACAACCACCTAAAGTTTCTGAGTGAGAAAGTTTCAGAGAAACTTCCAAACTTTCCATAGTATAAGAAAAGCGAAAACAAACTCATTTTATTAGATTAGTACAATCTTAATACCAAAATGAAGGACCAATCTCACTCATGAACATGCTTACAAAGACCCTAACAAAATATCAGGAAGCCAATTCAAATATGTGCACATAACACAATATAATAACACAATATCATGACCAAGTCGGGTATATCCCAAGAATACATATGTGGGTTTTCAGTAAAAATCAATCTGTATACAACCATATTAATAGACAGAATGAGAAAAGTCAGATAATTATCTCAAAAGACATTTAAACAAGTGTTTTATAAAACTCAAAATCCAATTATGGAAAAAATTTCTTAGCAATCTTGGAATAGAAGGGAACTTCCCTAATCTGTTAAAGAATATCTACTGAATTCTGTGGTAACCACTAAATGGTGAAATATTGAGAACTTGATGTGTGAGACTGTGAAGGAGAAAAGAAATGTCCTCCTACATCACATCTACCAACATTTGCACTGGAGGTCCCTGCCAATACAGTAATACAAGACAGAAATGGAGGATTATGAATTAGAAAGGAAGAAGCGAAACTGCTCTTCTTTTCTTTAGATGGTATAACTGTACTCAGAGAATCTCCAAAATAATCTATGGCAAATGGTCAGAATTTGCCATAGAAAAGAGAGTTTATCAAAGTCACTGAATACCGAATAAAGTCACCAAAAATCCAAATGCATTTCTGTCCACCAGCAACAAATGGTTAGAAAAAGAATTATTATTTACAACAGCATAAAAATAGAAAGTCCACAGGAATAGATCCAACAAGGTAAGTATAAAGCAAGTTACAAAACTTCATTGAGAGATGTTAGTCTAAATAAATGAAATGACAGATTTGTTCTTGGACTAGAGGACTCAATATTGTTGTGACTTTCCTTCCAAGACTGACCTATGGATTTAATGCATTGCATGTATGTATCTTGACAAGCTGACTCTAAGACATTTATAGAAATGAATTTGGCTAAAAAAGCCAAGGAAGACCTGGGTAGAGACTTGCCTTAACTCATAGCAAGATACAGTCTAACCTGTGGTAAGAAATACAGTATGAATGAGGCACATGGGACCAGTGGAGTTACAGCCTCCTGCCTGTTTGATGACTGCTGAAAAATCACTCACTAAGCTAACTGGGATATATTACCCCATTAGGTGGGGATACTGACCCATAAGGTATGGTATGTCCTTGAAACCAGGGATCAATGTAAGGTAATCTTTCTTCCATAACCAGAATATTCAGGTTTATGTGTGGCAGGGCGATGAGGGTAGTGCCTCTCACTTTACTCCTCCTGACCCACATGTAATTTTTTCCTACTCCTATGGTGCTAGTCTCTGACTTTAGCTTTTAATACTTAAGGGAGCAGCATTCCTAGAAGATGACATCGTGTTCTCAGTGGGAAGTGGAAACGGATGGTCAGGTATCTCAGGCTCTGCAGACCACTGGACACTGAGGCAGTAAAGGAGGTTCCAGGATAGACAGGGCAAGTGGTCCCGCCAGGGGAAACAGTGCTCCTGATGTACAAAGTGGATGAGGAAGGGTTCTCGTGGAGCACCCGGTCCTAATCCCATGCTCAATGGTAAATTTAATGGAAGTCGACATCAAGTATTAGTCCTAATCAGAGCCTGATCTCAGTATTTTGTCCTGCTGAGCATGTATATTTCACAACCACCTAAAGTTTCTGAGTGACTCATAAGTGCCCTCTCCTAGCATGCTGACCAAAGCCTGGGGATTAATAAGATTTTCCATGACTGCTGCAAACTGGATTTCCTTACCACCTGCAGATTAGGAGCTGCATGTGGAGCCCCTATCATGTGTTCCTTGACTAAAGAAGCACATTGTTCAGGGGAAGCACGCACCTAGAAGGTGCAGCCCAAATTAATTTCTTTCTCAGGTCTGAGTCCAGATGAAGACACTTCATACCCAGGGACTCCACTTGGCAAGATACTGTGAAAGCAAAGAAAGCCTTTTGCAGTGCAAGTGATGACACTGAAGTCCATGTTTCAACAGCAGCCAGCAGGCCAGCACAAGGAGGTGCCCAGTTGTTGGAGCAAGAACAAAGAAGAATCCTTGGGACACAGAAAATGATCTGAAATACCCATTTGATTTGTGGGGATTAATCTTTCAAGGATGCAATGCAGACATCTTGATCTTCCAAAGCAGGGCAATGAAGAACTGAACTCTGTTCCAATTACTCACAGATAACCTCCAGCCTCCAGGATTGGAGTATTGGCATGGATGGGCCTACCGAGAGGCAGGCCAAGTTGAAAATGACAAATGAAGAATAGGCGTGGCTTAACTTACCCAGTTTCGTCAGCTATTCATCCTGCTAAAAACTGCAGGGATTGTGTTCATAACAAAGATGTATCTGTGATTTCTGTGCCCGGATTTTTGGCACTGCCTTTATTATGCAAGAGGTAGGTGACTTATTACAAAGGTCTGGAATTCAGATTTCTCTTTGACTTCACACATACACCTATAATGTGAACACAGGATGTGTACACAGAATATAAACAGCCCTTCACTAAAAAGCATCTAGATACAGGTGTGAAAACTGATACCTCTCTGAATCTTAAAGACATTCAGTCTACTGGGATTCAGGATTCTGGAGTTGGTACCAGAATCAAGTACTCTTGGATAAATTATTTATACTCATATCAACTACATACATATTTGGAGCACAAGGGCAGTGTTGTCTGCCCTATGGGCCTCACAAAGTGACTAAAAGGTTAAAATGCCACATCAACCCTGAAAGCGTGTTGCAAATAGTACTGTCATAATGAGAGGCAAGGTAGAAAAACCATACAATTTCGAGATATATGTAAAAACATTAAGAGAAATGTAAGGTATATTTCTGAGAAAGAGAATGTTTATTTCCACACACTCCTATCTCTGTATTACATAAATACATTCTCTAAAATACCAGAAGATAGCTTTTAGGAAAAGTGAATACTCAGAGGACTCTAAAACTTTGTCTGAAAATTCTATAGACTACAGTGAATATTTCTGGATCAAAAGCAGCAGAGATTTCACATGCCATCTGTTTAATAGTTATTCATTTGCATCCTTTGATCAAAGTTCTGTTAAGGGCTGTGGGGGAATACAGATATACACAAGTTGAGTCTCTGATCTGAAAGTAGTTTGCAGGAGAGGTAAAACTATGTATTCAAGAAGGCAAAAGGAGAAAAAAAAAGCTTTAGGGTAGACACAGATAAAATATTCTGAAGCTACAGAGAGCTCTTTTTTCAGCTGAGAGAAGCCATGGAAGGCTTCATGTAGGAGGTAATCATGACTGTGGGTGCTGGCAGAGATTCATGGTGGAAAGAGTGGAGCACTCCAGACAAATGGTAAAAACAGGATGAAAATATGAGGTGGGTCTGGCTCTCTTTTCCAGGGCAGGGTTACCCAAAGCGCATTTCATGAGATACTAATTTAGCTGAGTGCTAGCTGTGTCTAGCTGAGAATGCTGTGTCTACAGTTAATGATTAAAGTATCACAGATGAATAAACAGAAAGACTGTGGATAGAACAAGGCAAAGGGCTGCACAGAGCTCCTGAGGGATTCCTGAGAGCAAAGTGAAGTCACAGCAGGGCCACAGGGAAGTAAGGCAGGTGTAGATGCCTAGACTGGATCTGAGAAGAATGGAAAGCTCTGGAATAGGTATTTACAGAAATGCATGGAGATAAGTGAAAAGGCTGAAGAAGAGGTGTGGGGAGCCAGATGATGTGGGACTTGATGAAATGCCCTGCAGAAATCACCAGCTTTCTCTTAAGGCTCTGCACTGCTGTACTTGCCCATCCCTGCTCATCTACCCAATTCATGTCCTGGTCATCAAAATGAAAGCAACACAGAGCACAGTGTAAGTTTCCCATCTTTTTCTTAATGGAAAGGCTGAGCTGAAGGCACACTCACTGTGTGTCAGCAGGAGATAAGATCTGGTGGGTGGTGAGAATTGGAAAGGCTGCAGATCTGTTAGGTGGTCCTCGCAAATTAGGTGGCCAGAAACCAAAATGGTAAAGTCAAGTAGGAAAGAGTACATGTTTTTATACTTGGAGAGAAATACTAATGCACATCACAGAATGATAAAAGAAACGGCCTGTAAAGTCAATAGTAATTGCAATCATGATCACAATCTCTAAAACAGATCAATGTAACTGGCAGGGAATATTGCAACAATGAATTAGAAAAAGCAGCCAATAGGAAAAGAAAACTGTGAAAGTTTCTACACACATGGGAGAATGGGCAAGGGCAGAGTTGTCAGTGGGTTGAGCAGGCCAGAGCTGCTTTCCACGTAAGAGCCTGGCCAAGGATGGTCGCTCTGAGAAGCTTGGCCTCAGCTTCTCCAAAGATAAAATTTCCACATCTCTAAGGCATCAGGACCATCCATCGAGGCTCAGCCTGTAAGAGACCTGAGGAACCTCATAATGCAGAGCAGTTCTTTTCTTTGTGATCCGTCAACAACAAAGCACTGACCTCACATACCAGGGACTGTGTGCAACACCCTAAATCCTGCATATGGACTTAGGAAAACAGAACTTCTTGGGGGCATTTCATTAGAACTACAAACAACATGTTTTCCCCACATTTCTAACAAGATCCTGTAAGTAAATCTTAGACAATCAAGAAGTTCTAATGAATGAGAGAATCAAGTGCCAGACTAGAAATAATGAAGGATAAAAATGGAGGCTAAAAGGGGGGGAGGAAAGTGGTTTCTGGATATTGAGAGAGGGCTATATGGGCCTTGAGCTAATCTTGTGCTCCAGCGATGTTGGTGCACAAGCACAAGGGTGTCAGGGGTGTCCCGCATAAAGGTCAGAACAGACAACCTAAAATGGTCCCTTCACCCTTGCGATCTAGGATTCAAGGATCTGACACAGTTTCCCCTTCTGGGAAATTCACAATTCCACAGGGATTATGAATTGAGAGGGTGTGTTTGTACTTGTACATTTTTGCCTGAGATGTCAAAGTAGGTAACAGATAAATCTGCTAAGATATTGTACCAAAAGACAATAATTTTCTTATTGGGAAAAATAATAGTAGTCACATTATTTACCAGAGACACCATGGAGTCCATGCACTGAACATTTTAGGAACAGTAAAATGTGTTCAATCCTAAATGACTTCTTGTGTGCTGTATGGTTCAGGGTGGTATGTGGGAAGGGGAAGGCCAGACACCGTCCTCCAGGAACAAATAACTCCATGCAGCACCAGCTAAGAGCACTCTCTGAGGAGGGCCTGCTCTGGAAATGGTTCATTGGGCTTGGGCTAGTTTCTTGAAAGGTGGGAAAAAACAGATTTAAATTCTATTTTGCAGAGCCTGAACCAAACACAGAAAGGGATTTCCAAACAGTGAGAAAGTCTTCTCAGGCAATAATATGGCAACTCCATGAATATATTTTAAAGACAGAGTTCATCACTTAATTGGGCCAGTAAGTGATTCTCCTTTGATGCCTTTGGAGTCAATGATTCTTAGTGATTAGAGGTGAAAATAATAATACACATGATAGATATTTTTGGATTACAAGATTAACAAAATAACAAAAGAATCATAGACAAGGGGTTTAAAAGTTCAGGAACATTTCACTTTTGATGATGAGTCCAATGACTATGACCTCTACTACGGGGCCAGGTTCTGATCTCGGTGCTCAATGTACAGTATGTAATTCTCACAGCAACCCCATGGGGCCAGCACTTTATCCCTACTTTATGGAGCAAGAGATGAAGGCTAGAGGGGCTAACTGATTTGTTGTAGCTTAAGCTGGTGCAACCCATGGCTTGCAGGCCACATGCGGCCTTGGATGATTTTGAATGTGGCCCAATGCAAATTCGTGATTTTCTTAAAACATTATGAGTTTTTTTTGCAATTTTTTAAAAAGGTCATCAGCTATCATTAATGTTACTGTATTTTATATGTGGCCCAACATAATTCTTTTTCCAGTGTGGCCCAAGGAAGCCAAAAATTGGACACCTCTGCTCTAGTTCCTCAAGTTCAGGATTTGGGCCAGCCCCTCACTGCGGCCTTGCAGGCTCTGCTATGCAATGTCTCCTGTACCCCTGATAATTTTCCCTGCTCTGGTGTTAGCGATATTTGATATTAATATAGTTATTTCAGCTTTCTTTGATTAATGTTAGCATGGGATATCTTTCTCCATCCCTTTACTTTTAATCTGTTTCTTCATATTTAAAGTGGTTCTCTTATAGACAACATATATTTGGGTTTTGGCTTCTTTGGCACCCACTCTTACAGTCTCTTTTAATTGACATATTTAGACCATTGACATGTATTTTATTCATTGTCTTTATTCTTTGTTTTCTTTTTTGGGCTTCCATTCACTTGCTGCCTTCTCTAGCGTTAAGTGAGAATTTTATGAAAGTCAATTTTTCTCCTCTCTCTGCATATCATAATTCTTTAAAAAACATTTTATCAGTGGTTGCTCTGAGTCTGAAAATACATTTATAACTAATCCAACTCCACTTTCAAATAACGCTATACTGCTTCACAGGCAGTGGAAATTCCTTATAAAAGAGTATTCCCAATTCCTCCCTCCTACCCTTCCTTTCAACAGTGCTATAATTTATTACTTATCCATATGCTATAAGCATGAAATACTTGTTGCTATTATTATTTGGAACATGTTGTTATCGGTTAGATCAATTAAGAATAAGAAAAGGGCTGGGTGGGGTGGCTCATGCCTGTAATCCCAGAACTTTGGGAGGCCAAGGCGAGAGGATCACTTGAGCCCAGGAGTTCAAGAACAGCCTGGGCATCATGGCAAAACTCTGTTTCTACAAAAACCACAAAATTAGCCAGGCACGGTGGCATGTGCCTGCAGTACCAGCCATCCGGGAAGCCGAGGTTAGGAGGATCACCTGAGCCTGGGGAGGTCGAGGTTGCAGTGAGCCATAATCATGCCACTATACTCTAGCCTGGACAACAGACTGAGAGCCTCTCTCAAAAAAAAAAAAAAAAAAGTAGAAAAAGAAGAGAAGAAGAAGAAAACAGATTTAATTTTACCTATGTTTCTTCCTTCTCTAAAGCTTTTCCCTTCTTTAGGTGGATCCAGCTTTATGACTTATGTCATTTTCTTTTCTTTTTTCTTTTTTTTTTTGATGATGAAGGAAAGGCAGGTCTACTAATCACATATTCCCTCAGCTTTTGTCTGAGAAGGTCTTTCTCCTTCACTTCTGAACAGTAACTTCTCTAGATACAGAATTCTAGGTAGGCTTATTTTTTCCAGTTTCAACACTTTGAATATATTACGCCACTCTTTTCTTGATTCTTCAGTTTCTGAAGAAAAGTCCTACTTATTACCCTTACTCTTCTGTAGCTATTGGTGCCATCATAGGAGCTCTCTGGCCCCTTTTAAGATTTTCTCTTCGTTTTTGGTTTTCTGTTCTTTGTATGTGTCTAGGTGTAGATATTTTGGTATTTATTCTGCTTGATGTTCCTGGGCTTCCTGGATCTGTCATTAATTTTTAAAAATTCTCAGTTATGAGAATTTCCAATATTTCTTCTCCTTTCTCTTCCTTGTATTCTCATTATATGTCATTACATCTTTTGTGATTGTCATTCAGGTCTTGGAAGTTCTGTTCAGATGTTTTTTCAAACTTTTCTCCTCTTTGCATTCCAGTTTCACAGTTTCTATTGATATCCTCAGGCTCACAATTTCTCTCCTTGGCCATGCCCAGTTATGCTGATGAGCCCATCAGGTATTCTTTGTTTCTGCCACAGGGTTTTTGGTTTCTAGCATTTCATTTTAATTATTTCTTGGAGTCTCTATCTCTCTACTTACATGAGACATCTCTTCTTGTATGCTGTCCACTTTTTCCATTAGTATCCTTAGCATATTAATCAGTTATTTTAAATAGCCAATCTGGTAATTCTAAAGTCTCTGTCATGTTTGAGTCTGGTTTTGATGCCTGCTATGTTTCTTAGGATTGTTCCTTTTGCCTTTTAGTATGCCTTATATATTTTGTTGAAAGCTACACATGATGTATTGGGTAAAATGAACTGAAGTAATCAAGCTTTAAATGTGGGGTTTTATGTTTATCTGGTTAACAGGCCCTGTTTCTTGTTTTCCATAGCTGTAGATGTCGGACGTTAAAATTTCTTTGGATGACCTTGCTTTTATCTCCCATGTTATTTCTAGGCTTTCTTACAGAACTTAAATAAGATCTAGGATGTACAGTTCTTTCAGCTGTACTCCCTGTTATTACACAAAAGCCCTCCTGATACAGTAGTACGTATGGGGAAGAGGAAGCATTCTGCAGTCCTAGGATTAGGTTTCAGTCTTTCAGTGAGCCTGTGACCCTAGACTGTGACCTTCAAAAGTGCTTCTCAGTTTTGTTTTCTTGTCTCCTTCCAATCCCAACTTAGATGAGACAGGAAGAGCAGAGGGAGTTGGTGGTGTTTCCCTTCCCCCAGGTCAGACAGGCTGTGTTAAAATAGTTTCTCTTGGCTGAGCACAGTGGCTCCATGCCTGTAATCTCAGCACTTTGAAAGGCTGAGGTGAGTGAATCACTTGAGCTCAGGATTTTGAGACCAGTCTGGATAACGCAGTGAAATTCCGTTTCTTAAAAAAAAAACAAAAACAAAAACAAAAAAACTTAGCTAGGTAAGATGGCATACACCTTTAGTCCCAGCTACTCAGGAGGCTGAGGACAGAGGATTGCTTAAGCCCTAGAGGTGGGAGTTGCAGTGAGCCAAGATCGTGCTACTGCACTCTAGCCTGGGTGAGAGAGCCAGATTCATCTCCCTCGACAAAAAAAAGTTTCTCTTGAGGGCAGACTTTGTTAATAACAACAAAATACTTTAGGCATACAGGGATCCCTAGGTATACAAGAGGGACTGGCTCCAGAACCAATGCCCTATCCCTGTGCATGTCAAAATCCAAGCATACTTAATTCCTGAAATTAGCCCACAAATACTAAAAGTCAGCCCTCCATTTGCATGGGTTTTGTTTCCCACAAATATTGTATACAGACTTGGGAAGACAGAGCTTCTTGGAGGCATTTCATTAGAACTACAAACAACATGTTTTTCCCACATTTCTAATAAGTTCCTATAAGTAAATCTTAGACAATCGAAGTTCTAATGAAGAACGAGAGAATCAAGTGCCAGGCTAGAAATAATGAAAGATAAAAATGAGAGGCTAAAAGGGAAAAAAACTGGTTTCTGGACACCATGCGTATGGTTGAAAAACATCTATGGGTAAGCGGACCCACACAGTTCAAACCAATGATGCTCAAAGGTCAACTGTATTTCCAAATGGCTGCCTTCTCCCCTTTTCTGCCAAAGAGAGGGGATTTTCCTCCAGTTTTGAACCTGGCAGGTACCCTAGAGGTAAAACTCACGAAAGCGTGGGGGACTGTGAGCCAGCCGCACTTGACTCTATTTAACTCGCACATTTGTCCACACTAAGCCTCCTGCAACTGGCAAATTATAATTTAAGTATTCCTGCTGTGGTACTGGTTTCCCAGCGGTTTCTGCTCCCGGGCTTCTGTTCTGATAAGCTGTGATTCTCTGTATCTGCCTGTCTGTCTCTCTAACTTTAGGGACAGGAGTTTGCCTGGCCACTTCAATTCTCTGATGGGTCATCAGCTTGTTCTTTTTCTTGCTGTAAGGATGGGAGTGATGACCATCAAGCTCCCTACATGCTGAACTGGAAACCAGACACCTCCCTATCTGAATTAAAGCAGGCTCCCTCCTGCCCATTCTATCACTCTGCTTTGCTTTACTTTGAAACACATATTCCTATTAAAAAAAAAAAAAGACTCTGGCTAAACCATTTATTTATATATTTATTTATTTACTGGCCATCTCCCTTACTAAAATTTAGATTCCAGGAGAGTGGGACCCTCAGCCCTTGACACAGTACCTGTCATGAAGCAGCCTCAACAGATAGATGTTGCCTTCATGACTGAAAGAAGGACTCCCACTCCCTAGGGACTGATTCCTGGGCATTAATCAAGTCTGTTGCCCCTTTCTACATTTCTAGAATAAGGTCTCCTGTGACCATCTGTGTTTTGCTTCATGGAGATGCATGAAAGGCCAAGGAAGAGGGTGACGGGAGTGACCTTAGGATCCTGAGTAGCCTTCTTCCACTGCCACAGTTCTGTTTGGTGGGTTTGAGGAAAAGTTTCCACAATTAAAATACAAAAATTTTAAAGCTGTGAAGATTGGGCAAAGCTGTTTTGATATCAGAGTCTACTGCACAGAGGAAGCAGTCAGATCTGTGAGAATTCAAATGGGAGCCAAGAGGAATGAGACTGTTAGTTCTACAGGGGTGACTAATAATGAGCTTTCTCTCTATGATAGTACTGGTAGAAAATGCAGGTGTTTCCATTCCAGAAAGGAAAATCAAGGACCTACTCATAGTCTAAGATGATTCGTGTTGCCAAGTTCTAATAAGAAACAAATAAGAAAATAAGAAAGAATAACCTTTTCTTCTATCTTTACTAACACCACACTTCAAAAAATTTATTTAAAAAATATTCTATATAAAAAAGTAAGTGTACTTCCTCTTATGGCTTACAGTAAAAGCAGTCCAGTAATAGGTGAGGTGGACTTGTAATGAAAATATTCATGAAAAAAAAAAAGAGCAAAAAACCCAACAACAAAAAACTAATACATTTCAAGTATAGCACAGAAAATACTACTGAAAAGATAAACTCTCTGATTCTGGGGCAATGAGTGCTGTTTCCCTTGCACAGAAGTTCGGTGTGTTCCAGATGTCCATCCTCCTTGCTGGGCTGAGTGGCTAACAGTGTGTGCACCTGTGTGCAGGAACCTGGAAGACACATGCCGAGGGGTTTGGGGATCGTGCTGTCTCTTGAGCCAAAAGGCCCCTCCTATTGAGTGGCTCAGAGGCAGAGAATGAGAGCTGCTTTGCTTTCTTACGCTACCATTTGCCATGTGGTATGCAGTTGCACAGGCTGGCTCTGGCTGGCCAAAGGAGAGAGGATGAAGCAAATAAGAGGAAGATGTATATGCAAAGACCAACTTAAAGGGAAACAACATCAACTTTTGAGGAAAATCAATTGAGAAGAAAGTCTAAAAAGCCAAATTGTTGTGAAAGATAAAACAGCAGCTAAGAGTTAATAATAGCAGGCTATAGATTTTCTTCCATCTGCAGCATGGCTTATTGTATAAATAAATGTTCTTTAGTATTCTTTAGCAACTGCTCGTGGGTGACTCAGTCTTTCAAAAACTGAACAAAAGGAATAATACAAATCCCTTGTATCCAGGGAATTCCTCTAATTAGAAGTGGAATGAATTAGAGAAGAAATTTGATTTTAATTTAACATCTGCAAATGACAGATGCCTTTTCACATAGTTCTCAATGTCATTCCTTTACTAAAAATAATGCCAATAACAATAATAACAAATTATCCAAACAGAACATAATGTAGTAATCCATTTAATAAATATTTTAGTACATTCTGGTTGTTTGGTATTTTCAATGATCTTTTCCAAATAAATAATTCTTTGTAAATTCAAAGGTTACCAATATACTTTCTCTGGGAATTTCCCAGAGTATTTTAAAGGGCATGATTTACTCTTAAACAGGTTAGTTGGTTGAGACTAGGATAAATATTTAAGAAAACTGCACAAATAAATAAAAAGAAAGAAATTTACATAACCATGTTACAAAGTCAAACACACTCCCTATACTGTGAGGCCAAACTAGTACGCTTAAAAGATTTCCTGTCAAACTCAATGCCAATCCTAGGCTCCTTTCAGCCTCCCATGTACAAATGCTCTTGTAGCTTCTGGCATATCAGCCTTTTCCCAGCATTTCTGGGCACCTGTTCCAGGCATAGGTCCTGGGCTAGATGTCACCCTGAAAAGGGATGTAGGAACACACACACACACACACACACACACACACACACACACACACACTCTCTCTCTCTCTCTCTCTCTCTCTCTCTCTCTCCCTCTCGCTCTCACTCACACACACACACTCACAAATGATGCTGAAACTTGATAGTCAGGATTCATCATGTACAGGCATCTAGGAACAAGAGGAGCCCAAAAAAGGCATATAGAATCCCTGAAAGGACTACAGAGAAGTCTTGGTTCTCAACCAGCACTTCACAGCTGAGGAAGCTAAGGTTCAAAGAAACGGAAAGATCTACCCAAGACACCTACCAGCATGTGGTAGGCTTAGAACTGGAACTCTGGTGTCCCATCGCCTGTCTTATTACTCTTTCCCTCCTATGCTTTTCAGAAATGACTAAATCATTATCTTTTTTTTCTCCATGCCCATATGTACCAGGGCTGAGTAAGTAGAGTTCAGAGGACATTAGCATGTTGCCCATTTACAAAAGGGACACTCTGGTTGAGGTGAACAGGAGAACACTTCACCAAAACTTCCTCTTGTCGCAACTGCTCCTGCTCAAGGCTGCTTCTGAACATCTATCCTCTGGTAACTGGTCACCATCAATCACTACTATGCCTGGAAACAAACTTGCCCAAACCACTAAAACTTACCTTCAAAAATTTCTAAAGGCAAACACTTTGACCACCAGTGTTACTTTCCAGATACCGAAAGGGAGGGAAAGCAGTGTGGGTACTCACTACAGTGTGGAGGCTCTATGAATCACTTTTCTGAAGAACAAATCGGGCATTTTAACAAACCCTTTGAATTACTCACATTCTGCTCTATATGCAAGTCTTTCCTTGACTGCTGACTTAGTAATAAAAGCTGGAAAAAACATAAGTCTAACAATAACACATTTCTTTTCTATAGCCAAAGAACTATTGTGTCAATATTTGTGGAGATGGACTTATTTCGAAAGTAATTTAACAATGAAATGATGCTGCTAAGCACACTGATTTTTTTTTTTTTATTTAGTGAAAAAAAGGAGTTCAATACAAAGCTCAAGAAGTGAACAGGCCCTCTGAGATGAGAGGGTTTTATGCACTCACACAAGCACACCCACACTTCTTCAACATACCATTCACAAATGCTGTGTATTATTAAGAGGAGGCGGATTCTGCCAGGCACATAATTTGTATATTTAAGGGAGGTGTATGGAATGAAAAAGCGAAATATGTTAAATTTCAAAGGACTTGGAAGCAATGCTGCCTGTAAGCTTGTATTACAAATAGCCCTACATTATTACATACGCTATTAATGAGGCCAAGTGAATGAAAGTACAATTTGAATATGCATGACTCTATCCAATGAGCAAGACTTTTGTGTACTGATGAGGTTTTTTTTTCTCCCAAAAAAGGATTACAATTATTCTTAGAGAAGTATGGCTGCCCAGAGAACAATAAAATAAATGTACTTAGACTACAGAGTCATACTATGTTCAGATGAAATATACAGGTGCTAAAAGAATACCTTTGACTCTACCTACATTTTCAGAAACTTATACATATCCTGTCCTCCAAAAGGAATATTCCTTAACTTCAAGCAGCTGTGTCATTACAATTTCTAAGAAAAAAAAATAATGATTTTGGTGGAGATCCCTAAAAGTGGGCAAGGTTAAATAAACCTTATGAGTACAAAGCCTTCCCTTCCACAGTAAGAAGCACTAGTTAAAAGGCTGGGGAATGGGTAAATTATTGCACCAAATGGCTAAGAATTAATCTCTGCTGACTAGCTGTAATCTAACGAGGCGTCTGTGTCCCAGGGAGCCCGCAGCATGTCCCTGGCGGTATGTGCAGTGTGTTGAGTCTGCGTGGCACCCTTTGTCCTCGCTCACAGGCGGCCTTTCCCCTCATTGTCCATAATATCCTCATGCATCTGGGACGCGTGGAATGCATTCATACTAACAGACTTACCATTGTTTTCTCTCAGAAGCTTTGTTGAGCAAAGACTGCATCACGGTTACTGATAATTATATTGCTTAATTAATCAAGACAAAAAAAATTTGCAAATCATTGCCTGGTTGCCAAGCAGGGAGATAAAAAATGACAACAATACAAGCTGAAGCAATATAACAAAAGTAACAGCTATCTGATCAGAAATTCTTATATAATGAAGCTATTAATGCTAAATCGGTTAATGTTAACATTGCTCCAGGTGTCTCTACTTAGATGCAAACAAAAAGGCTAACATTATGGATATAAAAGGCCAAATGTTGCCATGGATTCTGTAACCTGATAGAGAGGACAGCCTTTTCATTTGATTAGGGAATGCAATTTAAATACCAGGGACTGAAGCCAAACAAACAGACTTTCCCTCCGCAAGCCTCTTGCATTCACCCTGGGGTCAGTGGTTGGTGAACAAAAGGTCAGCCACACTTGCCCTGGAAATGTCTGGATTAATTTTATTACATTGTAATGGTTTGTACTTTAAATGTAAGGATAATACTAAATTTCCAGTTGGCCATTATTCTCTTCTTCCTTTTAGGCTTTTTGAATTAAAATATTAAGAAAACAATTTACTCAATTCATCTTGTCAGAATTTATAACCAAATTCATAAAATGTACAAACATTTTGTAAGAAAGCTTACAAGGTATGTTAATAATTATTTTCATGCATTATAAGTGTACTATCTTTTAAAAAATCACTTTGATTCTATAAAGTGAATTAAAATGCCTTGTATGCTCTTTATTTACTTTAAAAATAAAGGTGACTTTTTAGGACAATAAACGACATTTTAGAGGACCATGTTGAAAATGAGCTAATAAAGCCAATTACTCCATACTAAATATTAAAGAAACACATTTCCTATTTTTGAAATCTACAAGACACTAAATTCACTGGTTCCCTAATATTAAAATTTTCAGTTTAATTCTTTAAAGTACTGCTCTTCATGGACAAATACAAATGTTAGCACTCAGAGCCATTTTCATGCATAAAACTGAAAACTTCATGCACATGGAGATCAGAATCAAAAATGATGCAAATATTTAATATGAAGCGACTTTTGGCATCTGCGTTCCCTGAATAGAAAAGAGGGTTCCCTTTATGTCAGGCTTTGCAACAGCCAGAATGGGACTTTTATGAATTCAGGAGTTGACCCACACTGCATTTATTCAGAGAATAATAAGCATGTTAAACTTGGAATTCATTAAGTATTCTCTCTCCAAGTAGTAACAACAAAAAATAACAACAATAATAATAATACCAGCTAACACTTAAGCAGCTTTTACTCTGGACCAGGCACTGTTTGAAGCACTTTCTATTTATTAGCTCATTTAATCCTAACAACTTTAACCCTTTAGATCAGGTCAAAATCCCAATATGAACAATAAATCTGTTGCCTATTATTTCAAAGCTTTAAAAGAGAGTTTTCAGAAGGGTAACTTTCAGCTTCTTCAGGAAACCAACTTGAAATGAAAATGAAAATTATATTTATTATCAAGCTGAAAAACACAAAATCATTCCTCTTGAGGAATGGCTTAATATACTAATGTTTAATTTAAAAACTTTAAAAACAACCTTCTATTAGTAATTCTAAAACAAAAACCAGTCACTACATAAAGCATGGCTAAAACACCACTAAAGGTATGAAAAGGATCGAAACTGCAGCCAATTTATTATACAGCACACAGCTCATTGGATTGTTCCAGCTCTTCCCATGATCAATACCAATTGACATGGCTGAATTGATTCTGTAGCAAGGTGCTCCAATTGTTGAAACTCATCACGTGGGCTGTGCTCCAGAGGCTTGGCCTCTTCATGGACATGCCTGCAATCATGCAGGACTGACCCCATTAGCACAGTCACAGGCTCAGCAAGCACCCGTATACCAGGCAAGGTTGGATTCTATACCCACAGTTCTCCACAAAATGCTAGACATGATATGGGGTTCCTTCAACTCTTATTATTAATCAACATGCCCAAAATTTTAAGTTATAATTTTTCAAAAGTACAAAATTTAGGAAACTTAAAACATTTACAAACGAATAAATTTGACATTATAATTTCCAAAAGACCTAGTAATACGATAATAAAATTTTGTGCTCATGATGAAAAATTCTATGAAAATCCCAATTCATATTTAATTGCAATATAGCACATAAAGACATTCAACAATTGGATGAGAGTCCCCTTTAACATACTTAAATTACTGATTGTCAGTGTCAGTGAATTACATGGCAAATGCTGTATGAGTCAGTGTAACAATGCAATGAAAACATACCTCAGGTTTCTTCGTTATTGCGATGAAGAACATGTGATTCTTCATTGGGTAAATAATGATTGAAACATCTCCAAAGGCAGTTGGGATAATACCCCTGCGGTAGTCTCTGGAGTGTTCAGACCAGACGATATGGACTTCATCATTCCCCAAGTGACGAAGCTGCAAGAGCAAATTGGCTCTTTATTAATCAGGGTGATAACAGCAGTTTATGAGGGGTCGTGGCTTACAAATTGAATTATAAAACTCAAAGGCCAAAAGAATTCACTAACAAAAAATGCTACAACACTGATGTCTTCTATGAGGATTTTGAAAAGCACAAGTATATAAAAACATAGCCTGTCATTGGTACCAAGGTAAGGCTAACAAGCTTCGTAGGCACATTACGACTGGATGGGGCTGAGGCCTTTGTAAGAATTTATTTCTGTAAAAAACAGAATTTTACTCCTGCATCAGAGTCCTATGCTTTGTATTGGTGAATATGTTTCTACACAATTATTAACACATGTCTTTTATTTCACATTGCAGTTGTCCTTTATGAGACTCCTAATTCAACGGTTATTATGAAAATAAGAATATGAACAAGAGAACATAAGCCATTACAACACAATTGTTACCAAATGTATAAGAAACTAGATTTGTAACAAACCTTTAAGAAAAGGATGTATAAAATTACCTTTGCTTAGGAAATGAATAACTATTGCTTAAGTCTGATAACACTCCTACTTAGCATTTAAAGAGTGCTTACCGTATAGAAAGCATGTTCACACACACTGTCTCCCTTAATCTTCCCACTAACTCTCTAAGGTAGATGACATCATCTTCATCTTATTGTACAAAAAGGAAATAGGCAATCAGGAAAGTGAAGGCACCACCTACCTGAGGATGCCTGAGCAGCAGTGGCAAAGTGGGCCTGGGGACATGCACTGGGGCTTCCAACTCAGGGCAATTTCCACTGTTTCAAGGCTACCTAAGCCTGCACCCAAAGTTACTTTATTGTTATTGTTCAGTAGTGTAGCCCACTTGTTTCATCATCTTATATACAAAGAGGCTGTAAAGAACAAAAGCAAATCACAGACCCCTGGCCTCTTTGAGGAGGCCTTACTAGAAAGATCTCCAAAACCAGACCCCTTGAAAGTTCTTCCAGGCCTAGACTCTGTCAGGTGTAAGAACGCCCTTGATAAATCTCCTGCATGATGACTATGCCACCTCAAGATGGAGAAAGCTGCATACAAAATCATTTAAGTGACAAAGAATCAAAGTGTGACTAGAAGAAACTAGATTATAAAGATTAAAATGTTGGGCTGGGTGTGGTGGCTCACACCTGTAATCCCAGCACTTTGGGAGGCCGAGGCGAGTGGATCACGAGGTCAAGAGATCGAGACCATCCTGGTCAACATGGTGAAACCCCGTCTCTACTAAAGATACAAAAAATTAGCTGGGCATGGTGGCGTGTGCCTGTAATCCCAGCTACTCAGGAGGCTGAGGCAGGAGAATTGCCTGAACCCAGGAGGCAGAGGTTGCAGTGAGCCGAGATCGCGCCATTGCACTCCAGCCTGGGTAACAAGAGCGAAGCTCCGTCTGAAAAAAAAAAAATGATTAAAAGGTTGACCAGAACTGAAGTTCTGAAACCACAAAGGCTGGTGAGGCCCTCTGACACCTTCTGGGAATTCGAGATTCTCATTCTCTCACATGGAACAGCAGAAGGATGCTCTCTGGCACCATGAATAAGTATTTCTTGCTTCCTTATCTAACAGATGAGCATTAAAAATGACTAAATTCAGAAGCAGTTTAATAACATAGAGACATGTCAAATCTAATGTTTTTAGTTTTGTCTTAAAGTATTTTTAAAAAAGATTTTCCGGAATACTATGTATTTAAAACATGTTAGCATAAATACAGTTTTCTTTAGACTATTTGACCACAAAAAGAAAATCTGAGGCAACCCCAACATAGCCTTTTTTTCCATTTGTAAGGTTACAAAAGGAAGCTCATTTGCTGCAAGGCCTGTTTATTCTTCACTCTGTCATACTTCTGGGAACGACTGTACAGGCCAATTATTTAAAAAGGGACCTGTGCCTGTGCCATTGTACCTATACTGAGGGATGCATGATTCAACTGTGTCTGAATGTGGTCTCTGGGACAAATGCAACTGTGGGTGCTGAGCACAAGTCACAATGATCCAGAATAATTTAATGGCATCTACAACTTTCTAAAAGCAAAATTACCCAGTAAATCATTTTTTCCTTCCCTCTTCTAATATAAAGGTAAAAGAATAGCGGCAAAACGTATAGCAAACCCTTTATATAAATAGTTCTAAACAAAATACAACACCGGGTCTTCTAGTAGTGCTGAACATCTCTCTACACTTCTCCATTGCTATTTTGCTATAGCTTTTCTTTTCCTTTTTCCTTTTTAATAAAACATGCAAAGACATTACAATGCACTCCTAAAATTCAGTTCTTTTGGAGTGAAAACGTGGTAGCCAGCATCACCAAAACCTAATATAGGTATGTTTTCAGGGAAATATGAATAGTATCTAACTGGAACTGTAGGGGGAATTTAGACCTGCAGAAGGTAATTGTGAGAAATGGGGCTGTCCCAGACCTCACACCTACAGCCCTCACCCTGCAAAGACAGCCAGCTTCAGGGTGACTCTGGGTCCCTTGGTATAATGCTTGCACAAATGTCTGAATGGAAACAGCTCACCTACTAAACACCCCTCAAACATGCTGCCACTACCCCATGTTGGCACTCTAGTTTCTGCGATAGTTCCTTTTGATCCACAAATATTAGTTGCAAAACCTTAATCATGATTATTGAAATTCTGTAGTTACTTTCCAATTTCAAATTGGGTTACTCAATAATACAACCTAAGTAAGTCTCTCTTAATTTTACTTGCATCTGAATTCTCAGAACTACAAAAGGGAGGGTAGTTTCACATTAATAGACCCAACCTCCCAGTGTGGCAATTCTGTAATTAAGGAAGAGCTGTCTTTGTGGTAATGATATGATATTCATCATCTCAAAGCTGTTTTCAGTGGCACGTGACTCAGACTTCTGGATACGTCACAGTTAAAATAGCTAAATCACAAAACTAAAAGCTAAGGCCGTGGGAGCACCTGGCTGATAAATCTGGAGCAAAGGGCAAAAATATGCCTTCTTTGGCCTATAAGAAAACAGGTAGGTAAAATAAATAAAATTCATCTGGGCATGTCAATAAAATTCATCTAACATATCAACCATGTTAGAACGTATGGAATACTCTGGACACCTCAAAGTGTTGGCCAATTTAAAAAAGAGTCTATCATAGAGACATCATTTTGTGAGTATTGGAGAACTGTGATTAGAGTCCCTCAAATTAGAAATCCACCAGTGAGTTTAGTGAGTACACACAAGTCAGGCTGATCTGACTCCTGTGTAACTGGGGAAGAACGATGAGTTTCCTGGAATGGAGCCGGTGTTTATGTCAGCTACTCCTTCAACTGCACGACAGGCTCCAGAATGCCTGGATACTTTTCAGGCTCTGAACAAATGCTCGGATTTTAAGTCTTAAGAAATCAATCCCATGCCCCACAACTTCTCGTCCTAACAGAGTTTTAAAGTCCCTTTGCCTAAGCTATTCTGTCTGTTGCTGCTGCCGGGCTGCACGCCACTGGTGACACTGGTCATGGTACACACCTAATAGGCTGACCTCCTTTCCCGACTAATTGCATTACATCGCCAGCTGGCTCCAGAAGGAGTCGTCTGTTTGATTGAAGAATTCCTGCTCCTCAGTGGGCCCGGCTGCTACTTTTACTAAGTAATAGTCAGGCCTGACATCCCCATTGTTCAGCTGACAGTGTGCCCATCCTAAAATCTAAGTTTTATTTGTAAATTAACCAAGAAACTTCCTGCCAGAACAGCGCTGCCTGGAGACTGATAATGTGGGCCTTTCATCCCATTTCACTCATACTGTATCACTGCCAATTTGTTTTTTATGTGCCTGGCCAGCCTGAGGCTATAAAAGCCTTGTAAGACATAAGTGCAATTATAGTCCTGGAGTCAAATGAATTGGACAAATCCAATAGCACAGCTCTGTCCCCACTCTGCAAACCCCTACAGCAGTTAGATTAGCTGTGAAAAATCTAATCTAGCTGGAGCTAACAAATTTCTGCAGTGAAGGATCAAGAGTTCAGTATGGGGTTGCAACCGGATTGCAGAATTGAAAAAGTCCCCCCATGATAGGGGCAGAAGAGAGCATGAATCACTTTAGAATTTTGCAGCTCATTTTTAAGCTGTTAGGGACAATTTAGTTAGAGTAAGACAAGGAACTGTGGGCTGCTGTTACTGTGACTGATTTTTAGTCTAGCCGTGAGATATCTGATAAAGAGAGTTTATCATTAATGATGCTAAATCTTAGAGCTGCAAAAGGTATCAGTTGAATTTTGATTATTACAGTAGGGAATCTTTAAACCAGGCCAAGCCTTAGAACATTATTTATAGCATGGCATCTTATCAAGATAACATGTCTTTTCTCAAAAAGAAAAAAACAGTTCTACTTTACTTAAGAAATAATTTAAAAAATTTTATATGTAAATTTTATCTTTTCAAAAAATAATTCTCAGTCATAAGAAAATTATAGAATATGGTGACACATTTGCAAAGCAGAAACAATATACAATGTACTGCAAATAAAAAAGATGTGTAAGCCCAGCTTAGGGTCCTGGCAAGCTACATTAGACTCTGAGATCCTGGTGAACTCTTGGAGGGCAGAGTTCCCTTTCCTGAGAGCTCTACGGCCAGGGCAGCCATTAAAACCCAACACTGAGGCAGCTCCTCCAAGGTCTGTGGGAACCAGCACGTGGTCAGCTCTTCTGGCTGCAGTACTGCCACCCCCAGGAGGTCATTATAGCATGCTGGGGTAGGAGAGGAAAAGGCTGCTGAGTTTTTGAATGCAAATGTGTTTTGTATGTCTGAGACACTTGATTACTATGAAAGTTGTCTGTCATTGGGCCGTGACTCGAGTTCTGATGTTTTACATGCACTGCTGACCATCATATACAGGCACACCTCAGAGATATTACAGGCTTGGTTCTGGACATATCTGCAACAGGTGTTTTTTAAATATTGCAAATATAGATATTGCAAATATTGCAATAAAGCAAATCACACAAACTTGTGTGTGCACTGGGAAAGCAGTGTGCATAAAACTTACATTTACTATAGTCCACTAAATGCACAATAGCATTATTTCTTAACATACATATATTAATTTAAAAATCTTTTATTGCTAAAAAATGCTAATGATTATCTGAGTCTTCAGTGAGTTGTAATATTTTTTTGCTGGTACACAGTTTTGCCTTGATGCTGGTAGCTGCTGATTGATCAGGGTGGTGGTTACTGAAGGCTGGGGTGGCTGTGGAAATTTCATAAAGTAAGACAATGAAATTGCCATATTGATTCACTCTTCCTTTCATGGAAGAATTACCTGGAGCATGTGATGGTGTCTGACAGCATTTTGAGCACAGTAGAGCCTCTTTCGAAATTGGAATAATCCTCTCAAACCCTGTCACTGCTTTACCAACTAAGTTTATAGAATATTCTAAATCCTCTGTTGTCATTTCAACAATGTTCACAGCATATTCACTGAGAACAGATTCCTTCTCAAGAAACCACTTTTCTTTGCTTATTCATAAGAAGCAACTCTTCGTCCAGTCAAAATTTTATCATGACATTGGAGTAATTCAGTTACATCTTTAGTCTCTACTTCTAATTCCAGTTCTCTTGCTATTTCTGCTACATGTGCAGTGACTTTTCTCCACTAAGGTCTCAAACCTTTTAAAGCCATCCATGAGGGTGGGACTCTACTTTATCCAAACTACTGTGAATGTTGGTATCTTGACCTTTCCCGATGAATCATGAATGTTCCTAATGGCATCTAGAGTGGTGAATCCTTTCTAGAGGGTTTTCTATGTTCTTTGCCAGATCCATTGGAGAAATCACTATCTATGGCAGTGATAGCCAAGTTCTTTAAATAATAAGACTTGAAAGTTGAAATTACGCCTAGATCTGTGGGTTGCAGAATATGGATATTGTGTTAGCAGGCATGAAAAACAACATTGCATCTCCATCAGAGCTCTTCGGTGATAAGGTATATTGTCAATGAGGAGTAATACTTTGAAATAAATCTTTGACTCTGAGTGGTAGGTCTCAACAGTGGGCTTTAAATCTTCAGTAAACCATGCTGTAAACAGATGTGCTGCCACCCTGGTTTTGTTGTTCCATTTATAGAGCATAGGCAGAGTAGATTTAGCCTAATGTTTAAGGGCCCTAGAATTTGCAGAATGGTAAATGAGCACTGGCTTCAACTTAAAGTCACCAGCTGCATTAGCCCTAACAAGCGAGTCAGCCTGTTCCTTTGAAGCTTTGAAATCCGGCATTAACTTTTATTCTCTAGTTATGAAAGTGCTAGATAGCATCTTCTTCCAGCAGAAGGCTGTTTTTATTACATCTGAAATCTGCTGTTTAGGATAGCCACCTCCATGCCTGATCTTAGCTAGGTCTTCTGGCTAAGCTGCAGCTTCTACACGAGCACTTGCTGCTTCACCTTGCACTTTCATTTTATGGAGACAGCTTCTTTTCAAACTTCATGAACCAACCTTGGCAAGCTTCAAGCTTTTCTTCTCCAGCTTCCTCACCTCTCTCGGCCTTCATAAAATTGAAAAGTGTTAAGGCCTTGCTCTGGATTGGGCTCTGGCTTAAAGGAATGCTGTGGCTGGTTTGATCTTCTGTTCAGACCACTAAAACTTTCTCCGTTATCAGCAATAAGGCTATTTCGTTTTCTTATTATTCATGTGTTCACTGGAGCAGCACTTTAATTTCCTTCAAAAACTTTTCCTTTACGTTCAAAAATGGCGAAATGTTTGGTGCAAGAGGCCTAGCTTTTGGTGTAGCTCAGCTTTCAACACGCCTTCCTCACTAAACTTAATCATTCCTAGCTTTTGATTTCAAGTGAGAGACATGCAACTTTTCCTTTCACTTGAACACTTTGAGGCTATTACGGGGTTATTAATTGGCCTAATTTCACTACTGTTGTGCTCAGGGAATAGGAAGGTCCAAGGAGAGGAAGATAGATGGTGAAGGACCAGTGGGTGGAGCAGTCAGAACACACCCAACAGTTATCAATTAAGTTTGCCATCTTATATGGGGAGTTTGTGGTGCCCCAAAACAATTACAATAGCAACATCGAAGATCACTGATTACAGACCACTGAATGAGATATAACAACAACAAAGTTAGAAATATTGTGAAAATTACAAAATGTGACAGAGACACACATGTGCACCTGCTGTTAGAAAAATAGTGCTGATAGACTGATTCAGTGTTGCCACAAATCTCTAATTTGTAAAAAATTTAATACCTGTGAAGTGCAATGAAGTGCTGCACAGTGAAACAAGGTATGTCTGTACATAGTGCAGATGTCTGTGGCTGCACTGGTGAAAAAGCGAAACCGCATAATAAATAAAGCAGGTACAGTGAGGCCAACTGGTCAATATAAAGCATCTGGCTAATGGGGCAGGGGGAAAAAAAGAATCAATTAGACCAATGGGCAATGATGAGGGATGATGGTCAGAGACATCTTCCCAGGTACCGTGCTAAGCAATTTTACAGAAATTATCTCATTTACCTCACTCAACAACCCTGTAACATAGACTGTGTTTTTAATCTCACTTAGTAGAAGAAAAACTGAAGCACAGGCTGATGAAATAACTAATATACATCTGATCCCTGGTCCGCCTGTCACCAGGGCCTGGCTATAACCACCGCAGTAGACTCCCCAATGGCCGGCCTTAGTCAGCACATGAGGTGATGTCCTCAGTCCCTTGCATCCACGTGGTAGGGAGACAGTAAGGTGGGGATTCTAGGTTCCCCACCTGCTAGAAGGCCAGGTGAGTGCAAATCACAGTTGCTCTGAGATGCTCTTCTCATCTGGAAGCTTACAGAAGCCGACCCAATTAGAGGCTTCCTTACAGAGTCAAACACTTCTTCTATTCAGGCCTCCTCACATTCAACACAGGGTTGCCTGAAGCAAACATCCTGCAGGTTGGAGGTTCCTCGGGGTAGATGAGGTTCCCTTTGAATTCTAAAGAAAACTGCCCACAGGGCAAGTTGAAGAATGAAAGGTAAGGGGCAACAGTGGGGCTGCTGGGCAGCTGCACACCTGCACTTATGTTGACAGATGCTGCCAAATCGCCCTGCAGCAACTGCTTTCCCAGAGCTCCACTAGAACAGGGGTCTCATACTTTGTGACCTATGACAATCTGGGAGATCAAAAATGTCATTTTCCATTAGGTAATATTAATGGGAGGGAGGTAACAACATTTAAGACCCTTCCTTTTCAGAAACCTTAATCTCAGGATTGTAGAGTTCAGAGGCAACTGTCTCAATGTGTGCTCTGCCCTGTTATTTGTCTCGTCCAGGAGAGCCTCACCTACAAACCAGGGCAGCTAAGAATGGTGCCTGAGGAGACTCCTTACCTTTTTGGTGAGGGAATCATCTGAGTCTGACGGCATTCGAGTGGAAACATGGAAAATCACTTCCACGGTCGAGGTAGCATAGTAAGGGGCCGTCTGCCCGGTGCTGCCATTGCGCTGAAGGCCACCCATGAACCCACAGTGGGTGGAGAGATCCACCTGACGAAGGTCACAAAGAAGAAAGAGTGAGGATCAAAAATGAGCTGTTCTTTAACTAAGCAGGGCTGTGGATTCAGAAAAAAATAAATTATTTTCATTTTTATATCTTTCTTTCTGATTACAAACAAACGTAATACAAAGTAAGACCAGATTAAAATGTTAAAGGAATAAAAAATATTAAAAATGAAAGTGCTCTGTAGTCATACCAACTGAATAAAACCACTGTCAAACTTTTGGTATATATTCTCTAACTTTTTTTCCCCCACCTGTATGTGTAAACTTATGTGTATATATGCATATATGTGTGTGTATACAGAGGTTCCCTATTGATGGATTTGTGGGGGTTTCTCCTTCTTCAAATCAGAAAGCACACTCAAAGGAGTGTTTTTCTAAGATGTTGGGTCAAAAGGTACAGATATTTAAAAAAATTCAGCAATCCTTGACAAACTGCCTTTCTAAAAAGGGTTGAACAACCACTTTATACCACTGCTGAAAGTTTACGAGTCATAATTCATTTTAAAGTTATGGCATGAGTGTTCACTTCTTAGTGCCTTTATCCAAAATTTTTAACTTGTCATAAACTAGTATTCTTTCAGTAAAATACCTATTCTAACACATACGAAAAAAGAAATAGAAGAATCTCTCCTGTGACAAATATAGTAAACACGTACTCTTAAAACTCTAATTGATACTGCATGGCTTAAAATACATTAAGTAATAAATATATTCTATGACAAAGTAGAAGTAGCCTTACTGGTGGAAACAGTTTCCTGGAAGTGCAGTAACTCTATTGGACTGACACCTACTTGCCTTCTTAGTAAGTACATCGTTTTGACTATGATGTTCTCTTACCCTGTCCCCTTTATTACCTCAGTCCCCTTGCTTGCACTGAGCTCTCAAAGGCACCCAGAGAGTTTTTCAGAGCACAGGTACCCAAGAAACTAATAAAAAATAAGCAAACTATTTTAGACATGTTGATTTCCATTTTAACTACTCCTAATGATTTCAGATTCTAGGAATATATTTTTCCTCAGATTTATGTTCCTGGGAGACAGATATGCATGTGTGATATGTGTGTGTGTTTGTATTAATGTATATATGTCTGTATGTCAGAGTACAATTTAATAAAGAAAAAAATAACTTTTTCAACATCAATCATCCTGGGGTCTACCTTAGGGAAATAGGTTGATAGCTAAACCATCATGGCTATTATATTATATTTTCGTTGTAACTTTTGACTTCATCCAACTCTTTCTTCATCTTTCCACCCATCAAGTCATTGATTTCTTCTTCAATCTCCATACTGTGGCCAAAGCCATTGCTTCTCTGCCCACATTTGTCTTCTCTTACTACAAACTGTCTATGGCTGGGAGAGCCCATCTGACTATTGTTCTGATAAAAAGCAAATGAAAAAATATTAAGAGGAAAGTTAAGGGTAAACAAAAGTTCATGTATTAAATACTGACAAGCAACTAACAGTAGATGTCAAATTCAGTAAGTTCTTCAATTCCTGAACTCTACCTATGCTATATTTGAATGCAAACGCTCATGTAAAAACTTACACAATGTCTAGTTTGGACACATCTTTAAACAGTGCTGTCAATAAATACTACTGAATGAAATGCATTACCTCCCATCCAAGTCCAGCAACAAAGTCTTCATATGCTTGGCTTCCTCTTTCATTAGAGAGGATTGAACACTTGTCTTCTTGACCTTCAGCAATGTAAAACACTGCGATTTTGTGTGTCTCACGGCTATAAATTTTTAAATTAAAGGAGTTAGAATTCTTATATATAAAATTTTATCTCACTACTATTAATACCACCAGCATGACTTCTACCACTGAGTTTACATTTACTGGAGAACCTGCTAGAGGTCAGTCACTGTTCTAAGATGGTTTGACACACAGTCTCATTTATTCTTCACAACCATGCTAAAGAAATGAGTATTCTTATCACCTCCCTAGCTGGGTGGTTGAAAGGAGGCACAGAAAGTGTAACAAAAAGCACACCCAGCAAGCAGGGGATGGGAACTGTGGCAAGGCCATCTGCTTTCTGAGACCACATCCTCAGACATAAGATATACTGACTGAGCCGCATGTTGGGGCACGCCATTTGGTAAGTTCTCTGTTTTTGGTAAAAAAAAAAAAAAAAATCTTTTACAGTATTTATATAAATTGTGAATAGATCTTTGTGACCGTCCATATTTAACTCGACATTTTAAGGCTACTGGGTGGCTCTGTAATTGGAACTATAGAATATGCCAAGGTCTTATGAGAAAAAGAATATCCTTCCAAGCAGAACACACTTAGGTATTATCTTCATGAAGGGGGGTACCAACTCCTGTGCTCTGACTGTTCTGAGGGTGCCTGACAGGGTGGACAGCTATTCAGGGAAACCCCTTTTAGCCATATAAATCCTTCATCTGCTTGTTCCAGATAGATCTTGGATTCTCTGGTATTAAATCAAGAAAATATGATGTGCACTTTGAAAAAGGAAGCCCTATCATTTTCTCTTTTGCACATCTGGCATATCCCTTTGCATACAGTAGGTACGCAGTTAAATCTCTGTTACACTGAGCAGAGATACGGTGATATATTTGAATGCATTAATAACAAGTTTCTACAAATTATACCCTGGAGTAAGGTGACAAAATACCGGGATCTATACCAAGCATTTGGTGATAGTTTAGAGATGAAAACACTGTTCTCATTCAAATGAAGCTTTAATTATGAATCATTCATTCCCTAGCCCAATCATCCAAGAGTTTTGGGTTTTTAAAAGTTCTGATGTCCACTTCCAGAGCAGTTCCACCTTTTTCCTCTTTTTACACTGCATCTGATAAATCTCTTAGGAATAATTATAAAGTACTTAGACACAGAAATATTTTTCTGTCAAGTTGTTTAATATTTCAACATTGTAATTTGACTAGATATCATATTGGTGGAATTGGGCTCCATATTTCAACAAATTCTCTAAGATTTCCTTTTGCATGAGTTATTTCTCTACTTAATAAGCAGAACTAATTGACTTTCAATTAAAATTTATACAAATAACTGGAGGAAGAGAGTTCTCTCCTTTTATTCAGTTAGATAGCTTATTCACTTCCCCCATAGTTTATATGTAATAAATATACTTAGAAGAAGAATTAGAAAATACAGAAAAAAAAAAAGAGAAGAATAAAAATCACTTGCAATTTCAACAGATAAGCAAAGAACATAGCCACTACACCATTTTAGGATACACTTTTGCGTGCATATATGAGAAGTTACTACATTCTGCTTTACAAAAGATTTTTTCACTTAAAATATTTGCAAACACTTTTTATTATGGTAAAATATACATATCATAAAATTCACCATTTCAACCATTTTTTAGTATGAACACGTTTATATCATGTGCTTCTACAACAAAGGTTTAATGATTGTAACATCCCATTATATTAATATGTCATAGCCCAAATCCTCATTTAGGTTGCTTCCATTTTAAAAGACATTTTCACGTTATCTTTAATACGCCCTTAAAGATAATCTTTAATGTTTTTAATCTTTTTGCAGTATCTTTTTTTTTTTGAGACAGTCTCACTTCATCACCCAGGCTGGAGTGCAGTGGCATGATTTCAGCTCACTGCAACCTCTGCCTCCTGTGTTCAAATGATTCTTGTGCCTCAGCTGTCCCACTAGCTGGGACTACAGGTGCATGTCACCACATGCCACCATACCTGGCTAATTTTTGTTTGTATTTTTTGTAGAGACAGGGCTTTGCTATGTTGGCCAGGATGGTCTTGAACTCCTGATCTCAGGTGATCACCTGCCTCGGCCTCCCATAGTGTTGACTTTATAGGCTTGAGCACCATGCCCAGCTATAATATCTTTAATATGTCCTTAAAATAAATTTAGACAGCTTGTCCTCACACAGAAGGAAGCCCTGAAATTGCCACACCATTCACTGCCCTGAGGAATGGGCAGGGGACATCAATAGCCTAGAATCTGACTAGCTTAGTCCAAGAGCTATAAAAATTTGGGCATTTGGATAATAACAAACCACAACCTATGACCTAAAAGACTGCCTCTTTCAACAAAGGTGGAGAAGTATAGTTATTCAGTTTCTATCTGCAGGTCTCTCCACATATGTAAAAATCCTCAGCATTTAATTTTTCTTTGTTTTATCAACTTTACATACACACACAAAAAAATCTCAGGTTTATCTAAATGTTTTTTTATTCTCCTTAAAAATCTAAGCTTTTTCCATTGCAGCTGTTCCTAAGTCCTTGAGCCCTCACTAACTCAAGGTGGGAGCACAACAGAGCTAAGCCTGAATGATGAGCTGACCAATGTGAGTGTGAGGAAAGATGACCTTTAGTTGTAAACATTCATCAAATTTCACATCCTCCAAAATGTTAGTACTGTAGAAAGCCTGCTAGGATGCAGAAGCTGTGTCCGGCTTTATTAGAGCCATGCTTTTGAAATGGTAATTAGCAACTTCAACAGCACTTCACATCCATAAGAAGCACACCAGTGCATGAAGGAGCAGGTAATTCAGGAACACACATACATGAAATCAACAATCTCCCTTTCCTCATTAGAATACACTGTTCTTTCTTATTAGGAATATACCAGAATAGCTCAGTTTCCTTGTGCTGTCACATGAAAAAGCCAAAGAAAAGCATGATTTTAATATCCACCTCCCCATGTGGTGGCAAGGGGGCATTTATATTTAAAAGGGACGCCACTGTGATTTGTACGTACATTCATCATAGCATTTTCAGTGTCCAGACCATAGTGAAAGATGGCCTCAACTTTTCCAGGGAACATGTTAAGAAGGAACTATATGCAGCAAGAGTAGTGAGATAAATTGATATCAGAATTAAACAGAAATGTTCTGACTGAAAGTTGACAGACAAGGTATTTTCTTACCTGCTACCTGACCAAAATATAGGGCAGTCTAGATTTCTCGTAGCTGAAGAGTCCCAGACTTATTTCTAGTTTCTTCAAAAAGAACCTTGAAAATACCCTTCACCATAAAATAAGTTGATACCCGTTTGATGTCAAGAAGACACTAAATCCAGGAGTTGGGGTTTTAAGTGAAGGTTGATCAAGGGGTAGGGGACTGCCACTCAGTTATTCAAAGCTGTATTTCGCTGCAACAGTACCCCAGGGAGCTAATCAATTGTACCTCATGCAACTAAAGTGCATTAACACTCAACAAATTGACCGCAATTACATGATACCAAGTATTCACTTAATACTGAGAAGCATGGAATAATTCAGCATATGCTTAAAAAGCTCAGTGTGGAACCCAAATGACTGCTTATTTATTACTGAAGGAAGGAGGGAGAGGATCGTGAACCCCTGAGTTCTTCAAAATGAATTCCTCACAAAATTTCCATAGAGAAGTTGATCTATGTTCCTCTGGAGAAAAGGAATCACAAGAGTAATCAGGAAATGGAATACAGTGAAGGGCAAGCTGAGAAATGGCAGTTCAGGTTTTTCATAAGGACTTTTAAAAATTACTCAAATTCAAATCTTATACTGTTTCACCTAATAAATCAAGAAACAAAGACATTTAGAATGGCAATGGAGCTGTAGCAGGCTTCTGGACAGAGAACGGCTCTTTTACTCAGGTAAAACTACAAACGAATATTTTAATTCTGTGTTTTTAAAAAATGTCTGTATATTTCTTGATACCGAAATATTTATCACTCTCCAGAGAATAGTAAAGCCACCTAGGAGAAAAGGCCCTCATACTCCCTTCTAAGAGTAATTCAGGTTCGAACAGCCATCCTGTCACATTCTCAAGACTTGGAAACATACAGGAAATAGTTCATGCCTTTACATGTGTGTAGCTATGGAGATGCAATGAGGGGTCCTGAGTAACTAGAGAGACAGGTGGGAAAGTAGAAGAGTAAAGAAGAGAAAAGAATAAAAGAAAAGAAAACTTATGCCCTTCTGATTCTCACAAAACTTAGGCCCTTCTGATCAATACAAACAAATCCATCTTAATACCACATGCCTCTGAAGGATGGAAACAATACATAGCCGTAAGTTTAATATTATTTCATCTACTCAGTTCTTAATGACATTACCAATGGACTTTTCTGAAATATAATCTTCTAAGTGTTTTAAAAAAAATTCCAACTGGACTTTATTAGTTAGGTCTATACACAATTCAAGAATTCAAAACACCAAAGGAGAATCACAGTTGTGAAGGTGATATGCAAATAATAGTGACATGAACCAAGAGTTTGCTTGAAAATAAAATGTAAGCATGTATCACTTTGAGATTTGATCAAAACTCTAAAATAAACAACAAAACCATCACAATGCCACTGAAACACACACGATGGTGAAAATATTAATTCAGCAGGCCATAACCCATCACTGTAAGTGCAGGCAGGAGAAGCTCATGCCTTAAAAGGGAATCATGACAGTGGATGAATGAAGGATTTAATGAATGGAATAAAGAGCTCTAGTAATTATCTGAAATGCTAGGACACGACTTTGTAAAGATAAAGCTGGGCTCTGTTATTTCCTTTCCTCCTTCTTGCTTCTCAGCCGGCAACTGCACCACCCTCTAAAAACACATAGCTCAAAATAGATTTAAAAATTTATGAGTTAATGAGTAGTAAGAAAAATGTAGTGAATAAAATATAGTGTGAAGAGCTGAAAAATAAACTTAAGGAAAACAACCTGAATTTTTCATATGAAAGCTGACAGAATTTTCACATGAAAGCTGACAGAATATAGGATATTCCTAAGGGGAATAAAAGGAAAAGAAGCTTTTTTTTTAATTTTTTTTTTAAGAGTTTGGTTTAAAAACTAAAGATTAAGGAAGCACCTTATTCTCTTCAAAACTTTGAAACATCTGTTATGTACCAACTACTATACTTATTCTTGACTTAGATGATTTTGGAAACATACATTCCCCAAATCAAACACTTTCCATAGTTCTGAGATCATCTTTAGAAATGCTTCTGAAGTAGTACAGAACAGGGCTGGATCTGAGAGTCTGATCAGCTTTGGAGAATGAGGCTTATTAACAGAGAGTTATTAATTACAACATGCTGGTTTTAACCTTTCCAACACTATGAAGCCACAAGTACAGAATGGCAGTGCCTTGGTATACAGCATGGATTTTGAAGTCAGACTCACTTGGCTTTAGATAATACGGTGTGAGCAACCACAGGCTGTTTAACCTAGGTAAACTTTTTCTTCATCAAAAAGAGGTGGTTGCAGAGATCAAATGAGAATAAATTTCTACTGGTAGCCACAAAGAAAGATAATCAAAACTACAGATTAGATGGGAGTGGTGACCTCTTTTCAGTGTATCAAACATGAAAGTTTATTCCTTATAGTAAAAAAACACCAATGGTATGGCGTGCACAAATGTCACTGGATGCTAGGTTACAGAACTACCCTTGGATGTCTCAGTAAGTGCATTCATTTCTGCAGTTGTATCTGTTATCTAAGCATACCCACAGACAAACAGGAAAAAAGTAGTTTGATATACTTTTACATACCACTGGCGGGAGTCCAAATTTTTTAGCTCTCTCAATAATTTTGAATTTTTCTTCAACAGATGAAAATTCTTCCTATAAAGAAAAAAGGATGGAAGAAAAAACATGTGATTATGGAACCATTTTGCTGCTTTTCAATCAGTTATTTAATAAACACACCTATCATTCATCCTCTATGACCTCACTCACAAAAGATTTGTGATAGAAACCTACAGAATGAACTCCATCTTCCTTAAGACATACAAAGGGATAAAAATTCTTCCAGCATTCCATTACTAACCAGTGACACAGATGGCTCTTTGGTGAGTGTGTGACTTGTTTGCATGTTCCTGTGTCTGTTTCCAGTGTCAGCTCTACTGTGAATACCTTTTCTCCACTTCTGTTCTTAAAAACTCCATTCCACTATTAGGGTCAAATCCACCCCTTTCCACAAAGTCTTCTCCATTGCTCTGTACTTCCCATTGGATTTAATCATTACTCTTGAACTCCTGTGTCATTCCAACCTATATCAGAGTTGTATCAAATCTACCTCCCACATTAGACCTAAGGTTAGACTGTGGCTTATTCACCTTTGTAGTTCACTTGCATCTTGCATGAAGGCAGAAATAATAATGGACAGAGCAGTAATTACACACACACACAAACACACACACACACACACGCTCTCTCTCTCTCACTTTCTCTCTGCTTGATATCCTTTAAAATATGCAACAGATGTTTGGAATTCAATCTGTGTAACAGTAGAGCATAATTTCATTTCAAGTTTTAATTTAGTAGCAGAAAATAGGCTGCAAATGTTAAAACAGAGAAAAATCTCCATTCTCTCTTCTTCTCCAATCTTTCCAATCTTTTCTTCTTCCCCAACTGCAAACTGACAGAAAGGACAATTACATGAAAATAATGATAAAATGGCTGGAGGTCTACGTGGATTGTTACCTTCTGTCCCAAGAATTCATTCCCAAGTCATCAAGCAACAACCTGCAGAAATAAAAGGGTCCTCGGGGCTCCACTGGGGATGGCTGCCCTTGGCTGGTGACTTTCATTGCAGAATCAAAGTTACGACTCTGGACATACTCATCTTCCTGAGCATTTTGGCGCAAAATGACCTCGATGATTTCCTTCTCTTGGTCATAGTTCATGCCACATGGGGGTAGGGAAGGTTCATTTAGATTTAGCTGTGATGGTAAAAGGCATTCAGGACTTGTGTGGCCAATGTTTTCAAGTAATTTGTCAAGAACATCATCTCCTTCCTCAACTTGAGAAGAGTCCTTCTGAGGTCCAAACGTGTGAGGATGCCAGCCTGAAATCAGAAATGAAGGATTTCTTCCACTGCGTGCTAAGCGGCCTTCCAAAGGTCCGTATAAAACCTTACCATCCCAAGAGTACTTCCCTGAGATATCCCTCACAATTACTCTCACATCAGAGAGAGAGCCCACTGGTGATCCACCTGCCGGTCCTTCTGCGGGTGTCTGAAGGTAGGAGATGAGGGTACTTTCGTTAAATACAAACAGCTGCAGGTTTGGGCTTCTAAACACCTCAGAGGACAGCTCGGAGCCTTCTACATGGGCATTGTCGTGGTTCTCGCTGACAAGGCTGTGCAGTATGGCAGGGCCCCCACTGAGGGGGTAGTGCCCCAGGTGGTTCACCAGGTGGGCCATCACCATTCGAGCAGTCAAAGGGATCAATTCCAAACTTCTTCTCTTCTTCTCTGTAAACAGCAGTAAAGAAACATAAAGAGTCAGTGGTGAATGAAGATGAAAACGCAACACCTTTTTCTGGGGGGCAGGGGGTGGCTCCAAGATGGTAGATTACAGGCTTTTAGTGTGCCTCGGCCACTTAGAAATAGCAAGATAGTGCAAAAAGATCAACTCTCTGAGCTTTAATTCAAGAAGGAAAATGGGAATCTACTGGAATCATGAAGGATGATCCAGATCTTAGGGAGGACCACACAGGCAAACAGCCCCTGTGATGCCATCCAGCTGAAAAACAGTGAGTGAAGCCCCAGTACACGAAAGAGTAAGAGTCTCCCTCTGTAATTTACCTGTCCACGGGGGATCTAACCAACCCAGGCCAAGGCAGAGAATGATGTTTCTCCCAAGCCCCAGAGCTATCTTGGGGAGGGGCTTGGAGGTGCTAAGAGGAAAAGACACCAGAAAAAGCCACAGGCATTTCCTAGACCTGGGACTGAGAGATTGGAGCACTTGCTCTGGAGTGGGGTAGGGACTTCCACAGCCAGAACTGTGTAACATGCCCTAGCAGTAGGCACTGAAATTGTGCTCTTCACTACTGCAGGCTTGGGGTGGGAGAAGAGAGCTGCTACAGCTAAAGTTTCTCCTGGGCTATGAGACTTGCAACCAGGGCCAGTTCAGCAACGTAGAATCAGTCTGCATGTGTCATTGCTGCATGCACCAGGCTGCTCTCCTGAGATTGTGGTACAGCAGGGCCCTCTGTTCCACTCTGAGGCAGGACTATAGGCAGTAAAGGCAGACGCTTTCCTAGACTGGCAGCCTGAGCTGCCCCAACCTTCCTGTGTAGCATCATCATGTAGTGGGGCCCTCTCCACTCCACGCCTAGGCAGATCTCCACGCATTCAGAGCACCTACTTGCCTGGACCAGCAGCCTGAGCCATGCTACCCTTCCTGTACATAAATTGTGGTGCAAAAGGGCCCTTTCTGCTCCATACCCAAGCAGATTCTCCAGGCATTCAAAGCACCTGCTCACCTGGACTGAGAGTCTGAGTTGCTCCACCCCTTATGTAGAGATCTTGAGGAGGGGGGCCCTCTCTGCTTCATGCTCAGGCAGGTCTCCAGGCATTGAGAGCTCCTGCTTGCCTGGTTTAGCAGCCTGAGTGTCCCTATCCCTCCTCTGCAGAAATCCTGGTGCAGGGGGACCCTCTCCACACCCAGACAGATCTCCAGGTATGTGGCACACTTCCTTGCCCAGATTGGTGGCCTGAGCTGCCACACCCTTCCTGTAGAGATCATGGTGCAGTGGGGCCCGTTCCACTCCATGCCCAGGCAGATCTCCAGGCATTCAGAGCACCCACTCACCTGAATCAGCAAACTTAGCCAGTTTGCCCTTCCTGTGCAGAGACCATGGTGAAGTAGGGTCCTCTCCACCCCATGCCCAGGTGTATCTCCAGGCAGTTGCAGGGCCTGCTTATCTAACTTACCAGCCTGAGCCACCCAACCTTTGTTTTGCGGAGATTGTAGAATAGCAGGGCCCTTTGCACTCCAAGCCCAGGCAGACTTATAGGCACCTGGAACACCCAAACTCACTCCCCTGATCAGGAGTTTAGGCTGTCCCTCTGCCTATGCAGAGAACTAGGGGCCAAGGAAATTTCCCAGCTCCATGCCTAGGCACACCACTGGGTACCTGATGGCCACTCACTGGATTCTCCCTCAGCACTGGTGCTTGTGCCCAACACCAGGGCACCTGTCCTGATCCATCTTGCCCTCTGCCCATCCTAAGTTATGCAGGGAGCTCAGACTACTGTGCACTCCATGGATCACCCCATTGCCTGAGGCAACAGAGAGTTTCTCTTGGTAAACAAGGATCAAGTATATACCTAGCCACATTGGCCACAGCCAGCTTTTACCTATAAACACCATCTACTGGCTTGTAAGTCAAATTGCACAGCCTAATATAAAACCTGCTGACAGAAGTGCATAGGGCTATGGAAGCAAATCCAGAAGATGGCAGGTTGGAGGCAGTGTTAGCATCCCCCTCCCACTGGGAAGGACAGAATAGTGTATAGAGATTCACACTGTGAGCTTTTTTCCAAGGAGCAATACAGAAACTCAACAGGAAAACCACAAGAATCCATAGACCCTTTGAATGAAGCAGCAGGCTGGCTGGGCATGATGGCTCATGCCTATAATCCCAGCACTTGGGAGGCTAAGATGTGGGTGGATCACGAGGTCAGGAGTTCGAGACCAGTCTGGCTGACATGGTGAAACCCTGTCTTTACTAAATATACAGAAAATTAGCCAGGTGTGGTGGTGTGTGCCTGTAATTCCAGCTACTCAGGAGGCTGAGGCAGGAAAATCCCATGAGTGAACCAGGGAGGTGGAGGTTGCAGTGAGCTGAGATTGTGCCACTGCACTCCAGGAGGGCGACACTGTGAGACTCCATCTCAAAAATAACAACAATAAAAAAAAAAAAAAATCACAAAACAAAACGAAACGGCAGACTGCAGTCTACTCTATGAGACAGGTGAAAAACTATAAATCCTCAGAGTGTGAGTGGGGAGAGACTACCTTCAGAATACACATCCCCATGAGGGAATCTGAAAATCCAGGCCATGGGAGAAGGCCTTAACCGTACCCAGAGCTGGAACTGCTTAAGGGAGTGCTGAGAAACATAAAAGCAGAAGTAGCAGCAGGAAATGCCTTGCAGGCATGTCCAGTTCCCAGCATGGAACAAGGTAAGCCATACCTAAATATATCTCACAGGGACCTTGGGGAAGCCAGCCAACTAGCTTAGAAAGGGGTTACAGAATGAAAGATGCTCCTAACTGAATTTCATGATATAATCTTGAGCAGGAATGAACTCTCTTGACTAGAATCCAGGGGGCAGCGACTTACATTGCAGATACATCTGTTTCATGGGCAGACAGGAGGGGCACAGGTGGGAAAGCTTATAGTTTGGAGCAGGTCTGGGTTCTGTGTGCAAACTGCCTGGATCTAAACCTGGTGCTGCTAATGGAACACTGAGGGAGTGAGATCGGCCTTGCCAACTGCATGGGAGCTGGGTGAGGCTTACTGCTGCCTGCTACTGTCCACTCCCACTGTAAACTCTTCTGTGCAGCAGAGGCAGTCATACTACCTTCTGCAACATTATCCCAGCTGCCTGAGAACCACCCCCTGACCCTCAAAGGAGCCGTGGTTGGCCTCACTTAAGAAGAGTCAGAGTACAGACCTGCTCAACCCTATCCCTACCTGGTAACCTGTACCCGCCCTGGTAACTTAACACAAAGAACATAAACTTGTGGGAGCTCTACAGCCCTGCCCATTGCCTCTGAAACCATATTACTTCCCCGAGGCAATTTAGGACCAGCTCAAATCCCACAGCTAGTACTGCAGCTTGTGCTCTCTTCCAAGCACCACCTCTTGGCTGGAGGCTAGCTGATGCAGTCCACTACATCTACAGGTAGAATAACACTATGCCCAGGAAGGCGAAAATGGCTGCATGACTTCAGCTATCACCAGTGCCTATAATACTCTAGCCATCAGAGGTCCTGAGCCTGTCCATGTGAAAGTTAACTACAATTAAAACCAGCATTCAAGAAAGCCAGCACACTAAGCACATCTATAACCAAGGATACTCACAGAGTCTACGTCACTCCCCTGCTACCACCATCAGAGCTAGTGCTGGTATCCACTCCTGGGAGACTTGAAGACAGGTCACATCACTGGATCAATTGCAGACATTTCCCAGCGCCAGCCTGGCGTGTGGCAGCCCTACTGGGTGGCTAGACCCAGAAGGGCAATAGCAATCAATTTAGTCTGGCTATGAGGAACTCCTATTCCTAGGGGAAGGGGGAGAGCACCACATCAAGGGAACACCCCACAGGACAAAAGCATTTGTACAGCAAACCTTGAATCCCATGTCTTTCTGCTGGTGGAAAGTTTCCTGCAGCAGAGAAACAACTGCAGTTCTGGATGCACAGGGAAAGTCTGTACCTCTACCCCAATAGGCAGGCAGCCTGCATGCTTGTGAAAGGCTGTGGAGAAGGGGTCCTCGTTCCTCACCTTGTCCACCACCACAGACACAGCTAGAACTTCTCCCATGGGAACTCAGCATGAATGCACCTATGGAGAGCCCTCCTGGAACAATTCGGGGTGACTGCATCCCCACAGGAGAAGCACTTTCTTTTTTTTTTTTTTTTTTTTTGAAGAACGAGAGAAAGAAAGAAAAAGAATAAAAAAAAAAAAAGAAAAAGAATAAAGGAAAGGAAGAAAGAGGAAGAGGAAGAGGGAGAGGGAGAGAGAACAGGGGTGTTGCTTTATTGCCCGGGCTAGAATGCAGTCTAAAACTGGATATGCCTGTAATTGTGTTTAATAATAGAGACATAAAAAAAAAATGAGGGAAGAAAATAATTAACAAGCAGCCAACCAATATTTCATTTAAACCTGTAAATACGTGTGATGCAGTACTGATAAGAGTGTATATTTTGTGTATTTAAAGTGGAGAGTTTTATGAATGTGAGTTAAGTCTACTTGTTCCAGATCTGAGTTCAAGTCCTGGATATCGATGTTAACATTCTGTCTCATTGATCTATCTAATATTGATGTTGAAATCTCCCGCTATTATTGTGTGGGGGTCCAAGTCCCTTTGTAAGTCTTATATATCTGGGTATTTCTGTATTGGGTGCATATATGTTTAGGGTCTTTAGCTCTTCTTGTTACATTGATCCTTTTATCTTTATGTAATATCCTTCTTTGCTACTTTTGATCTTTGTTGCTTTGAAATCTATTTTATCAGCAAAAATTGCAACTCCTGCTTTCTATTTATTTATTTTAGCTCTCCATTTGGGTGGTAAATTTTTCACTATCCCTTTGTTTTGAGTCTTTATGTATCCTTGCATGTGAAATGGATCTGGATGTAGTATACCAATAGGTCTTGGCTTTTTTTGCCTGTCTGTGTCTTTGGATTGGAGGATTTAGTCGATTTAAATTTAGAATAACAATATATGTGTGTTTGATACTGTCATTTAATATTAGCTGGCTGTTTTGCCCATTAGTTGATGCAATTTCTTAATTATGTTGATGTTCTTTATTTTTTGGTATTTTTTAGAAAGGCTGATACTGGTTGTTCCTTTCTATTTGTAGTGGTTCTTTCAGAAGCTCTTGTAAAGCAGGCCTGGTGGTGATGAAATCTCTGAGTGCTTGCTTGTTCACAAAAGATTTTATTTTTCCTTCGTTTATGAAGCTTAGTTTGGCTGGATGTAAAATTCTGGGTTGAAAGTTTTTTTCTTTAAGGATGTTGAATATTGGCCCCCACTCTCTTCTGGCTTGTAGGGTTTCTACTGAGAGATCTGCTGTGAGTCTGATGGGCTTCCCTTTATGGGTAACCTGACCTTTCTCTCTGGCTGCCCTCAGTATTTTCTCTTTCATTTCAACCCTGGTGAATCTGGCGATTATGTGCCTTGAGGTTGGTCTTCTTGAGGAATATTTTTGTGGTGTTCTCTGTATTTCCTGGAGTTGAATATTGTCCTGCCTTGCTAGGTTGGGAAAGTTTTCCTGAATAATATCCTGCAGCGTATTTACCAGCTTGGATTGATTCTCTTCGTCACATTCAGGTACACCTATCAAACGTAGATTGAGTCTTTTCACATAGTCCCATATTTCTTGGAGACTTTGCTCGTTCTTTTTTATCCTTTTTTCTCTAATCTTGTCTTTTTGTTTTATTTCATGAAGTTGGTCTTCGACCTCTGATATCTTTTCTTCTGCTTGATCAATTCGGCTGTTAAAACTTGTGCATAGTTCGCGAAGTTCTCGTATTGTATTTTTCAGCTCCATTAATTCACTTATATTCCTCTCTAAATTGTGTGTTATTGTTAACATTTCTTCAAACCTTTTTTCAAAGTTCTTGGTTTCTTTGCATTGGGTTAGAACAAGTTCTTTTAATTCCCAGAAGTTTTTTATCATCCACTTTTTAAAGCCAGCTTCTGCTAATGGAACACAGTCTTTCTCCATCAGGCCTTGTTCTGTTTCTGATGAGGAACTGTGATCCCCTGTAGAGGGAGACGCATTCTGATTTTGGGTATTCTCAGCCTTTTTAGGCTGGTTTCTTCCCTTCATTATAAATTTATCCATCTGTGGTCTTTATAATTACCGTCTTTATAGTTGGGTTTCTGAATGGACGTCCAACTTGTTGATTCCCGGCGCCAGAATCTGAGCAACCCACTGCTCCGGCCAAAACAGCAGCTTTAAGATTTATGGTGCTTTTCTGACTCTGCACCAAGAACCGCCACACCAAGGCAGCGGCAAAACCGCCTCACCGGCCTCAAGAGTCACACTGGCGACACGTGGGGCTCCTCCGCTGGGAATCTCCTGGTGTGTGAGCAACAAAAATTGATCTGAAAGTGTGGCGTCCTCTCGTTCTCTGCTCTTTCAGTGGGAGCTGCAATCCCGAGCTGCTAGTGATCAGCCATCTTGGATCTCTCTCCCAGGAGAAGCACTTTCTAGGTTCAGGCTTGCACAAAAGGCAGAGTCACAATTCCTTTCTATATGGAACATCAACATCCCTCATTCCTACAGATGAAAAGAAGTGCCTGTCTGAGGTGAATAGCTGAAATATTAAGATAGAAGTAAGGCTGGGAGGTGGATAACTTTCTTGCTGGCCTGACAGGTGAGCTGAGTTAGTTCCCACTCTTCACCCTGATAAAACTCAGTGCATCTAACTGAGAGATCCCCTAGCTACCTTCACCAGGGTTAGGGCCTTAGCCCACCATTGGGTATTGTATCTAAACACCTGCTTTAGCTGTAACTGGTTTATATCTAGGGATACTTCCCCTACTGGCCTGAAGCCTGGATAATCAACAGAGTAAATAGAATACTGGGGAAAAATTAAACAAATAAAAAGTGCATACCATGGGGGAATGAGATAAGCTTCAAGAGATCCTTGCCATTCCAACTCCACAGTATACAATGAAATTGCCCACACACTGAGTACTCACTACAATCAGCATCTGAGAAAGTCAGCATACAAAGGCTCTGTATAACCAAGAAGCTCATAGAGAATCTTCACCCCTAAAAGCAGCAAAATCAAATTAGGCTATAATAAACTATAAACATTAAAGTCACATCTTTAAGAGGGGGAAAAAGAAATTAAAAAATAAATACAGTCAAATAGAAAATAAATTCAAGAACAATTTGAAGAAACAATCTACACAAATGAGAAGGAACCAGAATATACAGGTAGTATGACAAAACAGGGTTCAAAAGATCACACTTGCTCCCCAGCAATGATCCAAACCAAGATGAAATCTTTGAAATACCAGATAAAGAATTTAGAAGGTTGGTTACTAAGCTACTCAAGGAGATAAAAGACAACAGTGAAAAGCAACATAAAGAATTAAAAAACAAAATTCAGGATATGAATAAAAAATTTTCCAGAGAGATAGATTTTTTTCATTCAGGATATGAATGAAAAATTTTCCATAAAGAAAAACCAATCTGTAGAAATGAAAGACACAGAGAAATATAAAATGCAGGGGGAGAAGTTTCAACACTAGACTAGAACAAGTAGAAGAAAGAATTTCAGAGCTCAAAGACAAGGCTTCCAAATTAACCCAATCTAACAAAGATAAAAGGAATTTAAAAAAAATGAAAAAAGTCTCGAACAAATATGGAGATTACATGAAATAGCCTAACCTAAGAATACTTGATATTCCTGAGAAAGAAGAGAAGGTCAAATGTGTGAAAAACTTATTTGAGGGAATAATTGAGGCAAAATTACCTGGCTTTGCTATAGATTTAGATATCTGAATACAGGAAGCTCAAAGAACTCCTGGGAAATTCATTACAAAAAGATCATCACCAAGGCACATAGTTATCAGGCTACCTAAAGTCAACATAAAGGAAAGAATTCTAAGAGCTGTGAGACAACAGCATCAGATAATCTATACAAGAGAACCTATCAGACTAATAGCAGATTTCTCAGCAGAAACCTTGCGAGCTAGCAGGGATTGGGGTCCTGTCTTTCGTCTCATTAAGCAGAATAATTGTCAGATAAGAATTTTGTATCTTGAAAAACTAAGCTTCATAAATGAAAGAAAAATAGTCTTTTTCAGGCAAACAAATGCTGAGGAATTTGCCACTAGCAAACCAGCCCTACAAGAAATGCTAAAACAAGTTCTAAATCTTGAACAAAGAGTTCGATATGCATCAAAATAGCATAAATCTCAAAGGGCCTATAAAACAAAACAATAACATAATAAAAAAGTATCTAGATAAGCACTAATATGGTGAATAAAACAGCACCTCACATCTCAATGTAAACATTGAATATAAATGGCCTAAATCCTCCACTTAAAGATACAGATCAGCAGAATGGATAAAAAAAAAACACCAACCAAATATCTGCTGTCTTCAAGAGACTTGCCTAACACAAAACGATTAATATAAGCTCAAAATAAAAGTGTGGAAATAGTGCTAGGAAAACTGGCAAGTCACATGTAGAAGAATGAAACTGGATCCCCATCTCTCACCTTACACAAAAATCAACTCAAGATAGATCAAAGACATAAATCTAAGACCTGTGTGATGGCTAATACTGAGTGTCAACTTGATTAGATTGATCCTGAGTGTGTCTGTTTTGTGAGGGTGTTGACAAAAGAGATTAAGATTTGTGTCAGTGGGCTGGAAAAGGCAGAACCACCCTTAATCTGGGTGGGTACAATCTAATCAGCTGCCAGTGTGGTTAGAATATAAGCAGGCAGGAAAATGTAAAGAGAAACTGGCCTAGCCTCCCAGCCTACATCCTTCTCCTGTACTCAGTACTTCCTGTCCTCAAACATTGGACTCCAAGTTCTTCAGTTCTGGAACACAGACTGGCTCTTTTTGCTCCTCAGCCTGCAGATGGCCTATTGTGGGACCCTGTGATCATGGGAGTTAATGCTTAATAAACTTTCATATATAAATATTCCATTAGCTCTGTCTCTAGAGAACTCTGACTAACACAACCTAAAACCATAAAAATTATAAAAGATAATATTGGAAAAACTCTTCTGGACATTGGCTTAGGAAAAGCATCCATGACTAAGACCCCAAAAGCAACTGCAACACAAACAAAAATAAATAAATGGTACCCAATTAAAAAGGTTCTGCAGAGCAAAAGAAACAGAAAAAAAAAAAAAAGAAAAAGAAAAAAAGAAATAATCAGCAGAGTAAACAGATAACCCACAGATTGGGAGAAAATATTCACAAACTATGCATCCAATGAAGGACTAGTATCCAGAATTTACAAGGAATTCAAATCAGTAAGAATAAAACAAATGATCCCATCAAAAACTGGACAAAGGACATGAATAGACATTTCTCAAAAAAAAAAATACACAAACAGCCAACAAACATGTGAAAAAATTTTCAACATTACTAGTCATCAAGGAAATGCAAATTAAAACCACAATGAGATACCACCTTACCCACGCAAAAATGATCATAATTAAAAAGTCAAAAAACAATAGATCTTGGCATGGATGTATCGAAAAGGGAATTCTTTTACACTGATGGTGGGATTATAAATTAGTACAAACACTATGGAAAACAGTATGCAGATTCCTAAAATGTTAAAAGTAGAATGACCATTTGATCCAGCAATCCCACTACTGGGTATCTACTCAAAACAAAAGAAATCATTATATGAAAATGACACATGCACATGCATGTTTATAGCAGCACAATTTGCAATGGCAAGGATATGGAACCAACCTAAGTGCACCTTGACATATGAGGAGATAAAGAAAATGTGGGATACGTAAACCATAGAATACTACTCAGTCATAAAAAGTAATGAAATAATGTCTTTTGCAGCAACCTGGACAAAATTGGAGGCCATTATTCTGAGTGAATTAACTTAAGAATGGAAAATGAAATACCATATATTCTCTTTATAAGTGGGAGGTAAGCTATGAGGACCTATAAACATACACAGTGACATAATGAACTGTGGGGTCTTGGGGAGGGGAAGGGGTGGGAGGGGGTGAAGGATAAGAGACAAATTATTGCTACACTGTACACTGCTCAGGTGATGGGTACACTTTAGTGGTGAAATCTCACCATTAAAGAAATCATCCATGTAACCAAAAACCATCTGTCTCTCAAAAACTCATGAAATAAGACCAAAAAAATTAAAGCAAAATAATAATAAAGATGCAAAGTCAAAAGACCCTACCCAGCATACTCTACAGTCACATCCCCTAGGAAGGGAGAAAGAGAAATAAAGAAAACCAATAATATTATAGGGAAAGAAAGAAAAAGAAAAAAATCCTACATGCATGAAAATAATTTCAAAAATTAGAAATGCCAGCATCTGTAGATGAGAAGGATCCAGTGCAAGAATTCTAGCACCATCAAAAATCTGAATATAGTAACACCACCAAGGTATCACAGTAGTGCTCAAGAAATGGTCCCTAACCAAAATGAAAACTCAGAAATGGTAATAAAGAATTCAGGGCATTGACTGCAAGGAAGCCCAATGAGATCCAAAACAAGGTTGAAAATCAACACAAAGAAATATCTGAAAGAAATCCAGAATACGAAGGGAGAGATGAATGCCTTTAAAAGAAATTAATCAGAGCTCTTGGAATGAAAAAACTCACTTAAAAATTTTCAGAATACAATCAAAAGCATTATAAATAAATTGAACCAAGCAGAAGAATTTCAGGGCAGGAAAATTGTTCTTTGGAACTAACCCAGTCAGATAAAAATAAAGTAAAAATAATTTTAAAAACTAAACAAAGTATTCAAGGAATATGGGATTATGTAAAGCAACCAAATGTATAAATTACTGGCATTCCTGAGAGAGAAGGAGAGAAAGTAAATCTTGGAAAACATATTTCAGAGAAAAATTCAAGAAAATTTCCCTACCTATCTAGAAAGGTAGACATCCAGATATAAAAATCCAGAGACCATCTGCCAGATACCATGTAGTCACCAGACTTTCCAAAATCAACAGTAAAGAAAAATGTTAAAGGAGGCTAGAGAAAGAGGCTTGAACACATACAAAGGGAACCCCATCAAGTTAACAGGGGACTTCTCAGCAGAAACCTTATAAGCCAGGAAAGATTGGTGGCCTACTTTCGGTATTTTTTTTTTTTTTTGAGACAGAGTTTCACTCTTGTTACCCAGGTTGGAGTGCAATGGCATGATCTCGGCTCACTGCAACCTCCGCCTCCTAGGCTCAGGCAATTCTCCTGCCTCAGCCTCCTGAGTAGCTGGGATTACAGGCACGCGCCACCATGCCCAGCTAATTTTTTGTAGTTTTAGTAGAGACAGGGTTTTACCATGTTGACCAGGATGGTCTCGATCTCTTGACCTCGTGATCCACCCGCCTCGGCCTCCCAAAGTGCTGGGATTACAGGCGTGGGCCACCGCGCCCGGCCGGAATTTTTTTTTTAAAGAAATTCTGACCAAGAATTTCATATCTTGCAAAACTAAGCTTCATAAGCAAAGGAGAAATAAACTCTTTTCCAGATAAGCAAACACTAAAGGAATTCATTACCACTAGACCAACCTTATAAGAGATCCTTAAGGACCATCCACAGATACCTATATCCACTCTTCTTTACACAGACAGGAGAAAAATACATATAGAAAGACATTACAAACAGACACACAGAACATATGACCCATATTGATCAACAGTCCCAAACTTTCTTAAATTAGTCTGGTAATTTGTTACAGTAGCAACAGAAAACTAATACATATGTATTTGATCTAGTCCATCCTATTGTATTCAAAAACTCTTGGATTCAGGAGGCAGGATTTGTATCCTAGCGGGATACAAATCTAGGTTCTGTGCTTACTATGTAACCTTGGTCAGTAACTTAATCTCACCATGCCTGAGTTTTCTCATCTGTAAAAAGGGATGACAACAGTGCCTAGCAAATTAACAGCGAGGTTTAAATGAGTTAATATAGAAATGCTTCAAATAATGTCTGGTCCATGGTAAGCACATTATAGGGCATTAGTTATTTTTGAAGAAACTCTTTTAAATAAGAACAACAAATCCTCAACAAAATACTAGGAAACCAAATCCAACAGCACATCAAAAATTAATTCACCCTCATCAAGTAGGTTTCATTCCTGGGATGCATGGTTGGTTTAACATATGCAAATCAACAAACGAGATTCACCACATAAACAGAATTGGAAGAAAAAAACATATGACTATCTCAATAGATGCAAGGAAAGTTCTCAACAAATGTATCTTCATGATAAAAACCCGCAACAAACTAGGCACTGAAGGAACATACCTCAAAATAATAAGACCCATCTAAGAAAAATCTACAGCCAACATCATATTGAAAATGCAAAAGCTAGGAGCATTGTCCTTGAGAACTGGAACAATACAAGCATGCACACTCTCACCACTCCTATTCAACACAGTACTTAAAGTTCTTGCCAGAGCAATCGGGCAAGAGAAAGAAATAAACGGCATCTAAATAGGAAAAGAAGTCAAACCTTCTCTTTGTGAACAATATAATCCTATACCTAGAAAACCCTGAAGACTTCATCAAAGTCCCCTGGAATTGACAGATAATTTTAGTAATGTTTCAGGATACAAAGTCAATGTACAACATTCACTAACATTTCTATATACCAATAATGTTCAAGCTGAGAACCAAATCAAGAATGCAATTCCATTTATCATAGCCACACACAATAAATAAAATACCTAGGAATACATTCAGCCAAGGAAAAGGAAGAGCTCTACAAAGAATACTATGAAACACTGCTGAAAGGAATCACAGATGACACAAACAAATGGAAAAACATTCCATGCTCATGGACTGGAAGAATCAATATTGTTGAAATGACCATACTGTCCAAAGCAATTTACAGATTCAATACTATTCCTATCAAACTACCAACATCATTTTTCACAGAATTAGAAAAAAAAATTAAATTAATGTGGAACCAAGAAGAGCCTAAACAGTCGAAATAATCCTAAACAAAAAGAACAAAGCTGAAGGCGTCACATTACCCAATTTCATACTATACTATAAGGCGATAGTAACCAAAACAGCATGGTACTGGTACAAAAAGAGACACATAGACCGCTGGGAAAGAGTAGAGAACACAGAAATAGAGCCACACACCTACCACTATCTGATCTTCAACAAGTTTGGCAAAAACAAGCAACAGAGAAAGGACTCCCTTTTCAATAAATATTGCTGGGATAGCTGACTAGCTATACGCAGAAGAATAAAACTACTCTTACTTTTCACCATGTAAAAAAATTAACTCATGATGGATTACAGATTTAAATGTAAGACCTCAAACTATAAGAATCCTAGAAGAATATCTAGGAAACACAATGTGGACGCTGGGCTTGGGAAATAATTTATAATAAACTCTTCAATAGCAATTGTAACAAAAACAAAAATTTACAAGTGGGGCCTAATTAAACTAAAAAGCTTCTGCACAGCAAAAGAAAAAAATCTGTGTACCATGATGGTACACAGATTACCTGTGGGAGAAAATATTTATGAACTGCATCTGATAAAGGTCTAATATCCAGAATCTATAAGGAGTCTTAATTCAACTCCCCCCCCAAAAAAAACCCCCTCAAAATTGAGCAAAGGATATGAACATACAGTTCTCAAAAGAAGACATATAAGCAGCCAACAAACATATGAAAAACTACTCAGCATTGCTAATCATCAGGGAAATGCAAATCAAAATCATAATGAGATATCATCTCACATCAGTCAGAATGTCTATGGCGGGAGTGTAAATTGGTTAAGCTATATAAGAACAGTGTGACGATTCCTCAAGGATCTAGAACTAGAAATTTCACCAGTAATGCCATTACTGGGTATATACCCAAAGAATTTGACCCAGTAATCCTGTTACTGGGTATATATCCCAAAAATTATAAATCGTTCTATTATAAAGACACATGCACATGTATTCTTATTGCAGCACTGTTCACCATAGCAAAGACTTGGAACCATCCCAAATGTCCATCAATGATAGACTGGATAAAGAAAATGTGGCACATATACACCATGGAATACTATGAAGCCATAAGAAAAGGATGAGTTCATGTCCTTTACAGGGACATGGATGAAGCTGGAAACCATAATTCTCAGCAAACTAACACAAGAACAGAAAACAAACACCGCATGTTTTCATTCATAAGTGGGAGTTGAACAATGAGAACACATAAACACAGGGAGGGGAACATCACACACCAGGGATTGTTGGGGAGTGGGGGCCTACGGGAGGGATCGCATTAAGAGAAATACCTAATGTAGATACTGGATGGGGTGATGGATGCAGCCAACCACCATGGCACGTGTATACCTGTCTAACAAACCTGCACGTTCTCCACGTGTACCCCACAACTTGAAGTATAAAAATAAAAATAAAAAGTCAAAAAACAACAGATGCTGGTGAGGCTTTAGAGAAAAGGGAACACTTACACATTGTTAGGTGGGAATGTAAATTAGTTCAGCCACTGTGGAAAGCAGTTTGGAGATTTTTCGAAGAACTTAAAACAGAACTACCATTGACCCAGTAATACCATTACTGGGTATATAACCCAAAGAAAATAAATCATTCTACCAAAGACACATGCACTTAAATGTTCACTGTAGCACTGTTCACTGTAGCAAAGACATGGAACGAACCTAGGTGCCCATTAATGGGAGATTGGATAAAGAAAAGGTGGTACATATAATCTGTAGAATAATATACAGCCATAAAAAAGAATGAAATCATGTTCTGGCAGCTGGAACCCATTATCCGAAGCAAATTAGCACAGGAACAGAAAACCAAATACTACATGTTATCACTTGTAAGGGGGAGCTAAACATTGGGTACTCATGGATATAAAGATGGGAATAATATACACTGAGAGCTACTAGAGGGGGTTGGAGGGAGGAGGCCAAGGGCTGAAAAACTAACTGTTGAGTACTATGCTCAGTACTTGGGTGATGGGATCATTCACATCCTAAACCTGAGCATTACGCAATATATCCACATAACAAACTTGCACATGTACCCGCAACACTAAAACAAAAATTAAAAACAAAACCAAAAACTGAACACCACCAGATTTCACTCTGAACTTAGAATGTTTCACTTTTTTAGTCTAAAATTTTTTTCATCTATTTCCTTTTTTGACACTAATTATGTTTTAATTTAAAAGTACAATTTAAATAGATGGCTGAAAGAGTCAACTCAGATAAATATAGGGATGTCTAAAAATCTGTAGACACAGCAAAAACAAAAACAAAAGAAAAATGTCTCAGTCCATAAAGAGTTGACAGATGAGAGAGCTCTGGTGAGGAGGACAAAATATGTAGTAGAGAGGTGGCTGGAAGGTAGGACAGTAGGCCAGAGGTGACCTTGCCCAATCAGTGAGGTAAAGGTAGACCTGATAAGAGACTGAATTAAGCTTGTGACTGCTTAAATACATATTAAACAATTTGCTTAACAATCATTGTGACAATTTATGTCTTATTAGGGTACTTTAAATATTTAATAGAATGTGACATATTAACAAATTTATAGAAATATATAGGAGGTTTTAACTAAATTTGTAACTGATGATTAAATGCCCAAGTGATTTGCAAAAATCTTAATATTTCAAATGTATAGAAAGACTGACAACAGTTTACATAAGTGGGCCTTGCAAAGTGGGTATAAGAGAGAAGCAGATCAACTAGGTCCATAAGCAGGGATTTAAATGACTACTTAAGCTTGAGAGTAGTTAGGGAAATTTTAATCTGCCAAATTCATAAAAGCATGATGCATTAATCTAAGAACAAATGAAACCTTTTAATTTTAATGAAATATTCACCAGATGTTTAAATAAACTAAGATTTATACATTGAACTTAAAGCTTTATTAAGAAATATCCAGTTCTAAATTCACATGAGAAACCAAAAATTAAGACCAAAAAAAAACCTATAAATATGCTTTTTCATGCTAAAAACCCTCCCCCTTAGACATAAAAAAATCCTGCTAACTTATTTATAACACATCAATTTTATGACATGTAAATCCTAGAAAGAAACAATCAAATGCCAGAACCTAAGAAATTCTGTGTAATGTCTGAGGAGAACAAGACTGTCCTCAGGTTTCTTGGATTTCTTAATTTTTTCTTTTCAATGAACAAGAATTCATTTGGATTCAATAATGCAAAATAAAATTTCATGCCAAAAAACCCACTTTTTAGAAGCAAAGGAGGTAATCTACATCTGTCTCCTTTTCCCCAACACTAGTACAAGTGTATGTAATTTCCACACAAGTATAAAATTTAATGTCCAAGCTCAGAAACAGTAATGGCCCAAACAGCAAATGTGAAGCAAGTGGGGAATTCATGAGTTCAAAAGTGAAACTCTTTGTAGTGATGACATGGCAGAACTGGCTATAAAACTCTACAATAAGGGTCCAAACTGACAGAGGCCCAAGGCAGAAAGCAACAACTTGAAAATCATCTTTTCTCTACTTTTATACATAGGTTACTTCTTCACATAGGTTGTGCTTTCAATCTAAGGTAAACAAATGTGTACTTTGTGAATGAATCTGAATTTTATAGTAGGAAACTAACCTGGAGTCACACTAATCAAATCATAAATCATGTCACATTCAATAAAACCCCAAATCTCTCTGGTCCTGAAAAGTAAGGAAAAGGAATATTTGTGAAATAATAATCATCCTTCCCTGGCAGATTTTGCTGAATCAACTACCTGTGGGTTCCCTGAAAAATAAAGAGAAACTCTGGACCACATTTATGGAAAAACAAGTTCATGAATTCCACAGGCTTAGTAAGAAATACAGCAGGCTCTAAGTCCTGCCAATCCCCATATACTAAATAACAGATTTAAAAAAAAAAGGTTCCAAATATCTTTGTTTTTCTAAATTTATAGAGAGGTCCTTTAACTTTCCTTTGCACAAGTTCCTCCCCTTCTTTTTAGCAGTTAGGTACTAACGATGAGCAAGCTGGGCACACATGTCTGCCATTAATGGCTTTCTTTTGAGCTGGTTCAGCAGCCACCTCAGCTGTGGATAGGTGAACGTTGTCTTTTGCTTGTAACTTTATTTGAAAGTAGTAATTACATCAAAGAGTAGGTAGTGACCTATGAAAGAATCACTGGAAATAATAGATTAAAATGTAATACTGTTTGTCAGAAACATTACCCTGACCACAGACAGTTTTGTTATGGATGGCACGGATGATGAAGTATGACACCAAATGAAAAAAAATACCCTTGAATGTGAGCTCTTTCTTGCTTAACCTAAAATATCTAAACTATCACCTTTATTTTTTATTTTCACTCTCTATATGACGTATCCACTTACCAAGTATGTGCACACCAATGTGTTTTTGTTTTTGTTTTTGTTTTTTAATTATACTTTAAGTTCTGGGGTACATGTGCAGAATGTGCAGGTTTGTTACATAGGTATACACATGCCATGGTGGTTTGCTGCACTCATCAATCTGTCACCTACATTAGGTATTTCTCCTAAGAGACATTTTTTGAGATGGAGTCTCACTCCGTCATCAGGTTGGAGCACAGTGGTGCGATCTCAGCTCACTGAAACCTCCGCCTCCTGGGTTCAAGCAGTTCTCCTGCCTCAGCCTCCTGGGTAGCTGGGATTACAGGTGCTCGCTATCACACCTGGCTAATTTTTGTATTTTTAGTAGAGACAGGGTTTCATCATGTTGGCCAGGATGGTCTTGACCTCCTGACTTCATAATCCGCCTGCCACAGCCTCCCAAAGTGCTCGGATTACAGGTGTGAGCCACTTCGCGTGGCCCACACCAGTATGTTTTTAATCATCTTGCCGATTTGCTTAGTTAATATGTCAGTGAATTTTAAAAACTCGTTTGTCATAGAAATTTAAGCAATTATTTTTAGCACTTTAGAACTATCTTGGGAATGTTTGCATCAGCTCCTGAGGTTTTCTGGAGAACAAATATTCAGGTAAAAGAGTACTGTACACTGAAAGAAAAATGGTACCAGAATTTAAATGTGTATTTTTAGGTTTTCCCTTTTTCAATAACCTATTTATCTTCTGCTATTTTTTTTTTTTTTTTTTTTTTGTCAGAGGAGACAGAGTCTCGCTCTGTCACCCAGGCTGGAGTGCAGTGGCATGATCTCGGCTCACTGCAACCTCCGTCTTCCGGGTTCAAGCAATTCTCCTGCCTCAGTCTCCCGAGTAGCTGGGACTACAGGTGCACACCACCACACCCAGTTAATTTTTGTATTTTTAGTAGAGACAGGGTTTCACCATGTTGGCCAGGATGGTCTCGATCTCTTCACCTTGTGATCTGTCCGCCTAGGCCTCCCAAAGTGCTGAGATTACAGGCGTGAACCACCGTACCTGGCCTATCTTCTGCTATTTTTAAGTGACAACTCATAATAAATGGTGAACCTATTTTAGAGATAGCCATGTTTTAGGGATATATTCATGTAGGGTAAATATAAATTAATGACTTTAGGAAAAAATAAGTTAATTTTATTATAACACATGAACTTACAGTAGAAAACAACAAAAGAAATGGATTAAGAGTTATTTCAATTACTGAATAAAAATAATTTATCATCATGGGGGAAAAAGTCAAGCAGACACTGCAGTTAAGAGATAGTGGAGCTCCAGAAATAAACAATTAAATGATTAAATAAATGGAGAACAAGTCAAGAGAACAATGTGAAAATGAACCATGTACCATTCACCACCAACACAACTCAAAACAAGAGTGTTTAGTCTACTCCATGGCAAAAATCTCAGAGTAAATAATATATTTTAGGAACTTGGTCATTAAATCTTAGGTTCAAATTCCACCTCCCTTCCTTACTTCTGACTTGTCCACATCCCTGGGAATATCCCTTAACCTCAGTTTGCTCATCTAAATCAGGACTGCTAGATTCTAAGCCCTTGCTCATGGCTGTCACCCTCAGTCCTGTATTCTTCTTCCTCATCACACCTTCCCCTTCATGTTGGCTTGAACCCTGCTCCAGACTCTGTAGTGCTGCAAGCATACCCCTGCACCTTGCGTCCTCCCTCACCTGGCCACTGCCTGTTGCCTTCCTCCTTCTACCAAGGGACTCACAAAAGGGAGTCTGATTCAGGGATCTGAGTGGTCACTGCACAGGTCACCTGCTCATTTTATCTGGCTGGACCCACCACTCTGGTAAAAGTGCTCTGGCAAAACCTACCACCGAACACCTAGTTGGGAAATAAAACAGCTGTTTCATTCTTGTCTTCCCTAAGCTTTCCGAAGCAACTAGCACTGCTGGCCTTTCTCAACTTCTTAACTGCTTTCTTCCTTGACTTGCCAGAAATGAGTCTTTCTTGGTCCTTTTTCTACTTCACTGACTTTGCTTTCCTGGTGACATTCCCTCACTCTGTTGTCCTTAAGGATGTTTTTACCCACAAGGTTCCAGTCTTGGGCCTAGTTTTTAACTTGTAAAGTCCATAAAATTTTCACAGATGATCTAACACTTCACACCTACATCTCTTTAAAATTTTTGTTTGTTTGTTTAAATAGGGTCTTACTCTGTTGCTAAAGCTGGAGTGCAGTGGCGCTGATCACAACAGCCTTGACTTCACAGACTCAAGTGATCCACTAGCTTTGGCCTCCCAAGGTGATGGGATTACAGGTGGGAGCCACTGTGTTTGGCCTTCTTTTAATTTTTGGTGTCGAGACAACTGAAGATTCACATGTAGTTGTAAGCAATAATACATAGACCTCAAATACCCTTCATCTCAGTGGTAATATCTTACATATCTATAGGACAATATCACAGGCAGCAAATTAACATTGAGACAATCCATCTATATTATTCAGTGCTCACCAGTTTTACATGCATGCATCTGTGTGTGTGTGTTTGGTCCTATGCAATTTTATCATATGCATAGACGATGCACCCACATTCTGACTCCCATTCCAAGGCCCAAAACTGGGCTCTTATTCTGGGGAGAGGGGTGCTCAAGTAAGAAATACAGCAGGCTCTAAGTGTGACAATTCCCATATGCTAACAAAAGGACTCTCTGCTATGAGCAGAGCAAATCTAAAACTGTAAGACGTAAATTTCCATCTCTTTTTATGATGCTCTCCTAACCGGGAACAATCTATGAGCTCCTTTCAACACCTGCCCAACCAGCTAAATCTGGCTAAAGTCCTTCTCTATGGAAAGCCCTCATGGTGCTACCTACCAGTCCACAATGAGTCCTTTTGGACTTCACTGTGTGTTTTCCATTAGATGTAAGGCTTCTTGAGGATAGAAAATGAGCCTTTTCTTGCAAGTTCCATGGATCTGAGACATACGTGTCTTCAATAATACAAAAACCATTCGAATTACTAAAATGGGAAAACAAAGAAGAGGAAAAAAAAAATAGAAAAAAAAAAAAAAAGAAGAAACAAGGCACAATTTGCCATCACAGAGGACTCCAGGAACTAGGATTTCAACTTTATCAACTAGATTTAAAAAAAAATAGTACAGGAAGCATGAACAAAAGGCTAAATCCTTCCTTTTCCTCCCCACAAGATTTCATACTTGAAAGAATACTCACCCTCTTCAACAGTCAGCAGGTTACCCAATTCTGCCGACGTGTGACACTGGACTGGCTCAGAGCTCTTCACATTTGCCAGTGGCAGGAAGGGGTCATAATCCGTGGATGACAAGTCAGCCAGGGTCAGCGTGTAGTGACTCTGTTGGGTGTACGTGCTCGAGCCACACACACAGCAGTGCAGAACCTGTGAAAACAGAGGCCATGTGCACCATGGATACTCCCTACCTCATGTCTTCTGACAATCTGTCAGAACTACTGTAGTGCTTAGCAGCTAGGACTCCTGCTTGGTAAGACTTGAAAACATTGCTTATTTCCATTCTTAAATACTTCTTGCTATTAGCAAATTTATTTTGCTTCTTTCATGTCAATGCCAAGAAACATGTTTCAAGGCAAAAAAAAAAGTAAAAGTTAAAAAGTTCTTGTCCACATTCTGTGTGATAGCACACACCTAAGTCCTCCTCCTGTCCACCAAAGGCAACACAGGTAGAAGGAACTAATCAGGAGACGAAGGGTAGGGGTGGGATGGGCCAACCACGGTGGAGGGTGGAATGAGCACAACAAGCAGAGGCCATTAGTCCATGTTATGACCAGTCATGAGTTTAAATCAGTATTAGTCATGACTCCATGAATTATAAGGGTTAACTTAATACAATTTTTAAATTATTCTTACTTTCACAAGATTAGTTTCCTGAGAGCTCACTGGTTTTTTACAAATTGCAGTTGATTAAAGATCTATCTACTCGTTTGAGCTTTTGTACTTATATAAGACATGCAAACACAAATCATCTTGAATATGCCAAATGCATAAATGAGGTAATAATTGTAATTGATTTCCCTTTTTAATCATAAATTCAAGATAATAAACTCAAAACACTGATTTTTATAAGAATCAAGGTAATACTTGAGAAAATAAGAAAACACCATTGGGTTAAATATATTTCTGTAAAGTAAATTCACTTTTAGATGACCAGCTTTGGTTTGCTGACATGGCAAGAGGCCTTGTGGTCAGGTACCCTTTGTACACAGCTACAAAATACCAAGAATTATACTTGTCAGGGCAACCACTTGAATATGTCCTCTTCCTAGAAAAAAAAAAAAATGCAGTATAGGAAAATCCTTATGGCAGCTCTCTTATTAATGTAAAAATTGTGCTGCAATCATTGAGATAATTTCTAGTAGCCAAAATGCAATAAATGTAGGAAATGCACATGAAAGTCACATGTTACGTGTAAACTAGCACAACTACTTGGGAAAATTATTTGGTGTTCACTACTAAGGCAGAATACATGTACTCTAGCAACTTCACTCCTAGGTATACACCCAACAGAAATGCATATGTATTTGCACAAAAAACCTTCAATATTCACATTTTATTGGTCTAAAACTCTAAACTACCCAAATGTCTATGAACAGTAAAATGGATATATTATAGTTTATTCTGTGTAATACTATATACCACTAAGAGTTAAAAATCTACAACCATTCACAACAGTTTGAATAAATCACTCAAAAATAATGTTGAGCAAAATATGTCAGACACAAGAGGACATACTCTATGATTCAATTTGCATAAAGTTCAAAACAGGCAAAACTACTTTGCTCTGTTACACAGGATAGTGGCTATCCCTGGACATGTGAATCAGGCCAGTGACTAGGAGGAGGCACAGATAAGGCTTCTAGGGTGCCAGGAATGTTCTGTTTCCTGATCTGGGCTCTGATTTTACAGGCATGCTCACTTGGTAAAAATTCATCAAGCTTTCACTTACAGACTAATGCAGCTTTCTGCAAGCATATTATACTTCAATTAAAAGTTGACTTTTAAAATACAAGAAAATCCCAGTTATTTAGTAAATTTATTAATTATGGTTACTATGAGGTAACTTTTATATTGGTAAAGCAATTTTAAGAGACATCTTTAAGAAAAGAACAAACTCAGAAAAGAGATTTACATAAGTGATTGTGGCTAATGTAGTTGGCCCAAACCAAGCTCTGTACTGGTTTATGAGCCACAAAAATAACAGAAGTATCTACAGGTGTTGATCGACTTATGACCCATGCAACTTACGACCATTCGACTTTACGACCACAATCGCTAGCTACGACTGCTCCGTGTCTGGCAGCGCAAACGTTGCCCAGCTGGTCGTACGACAGTGCGGACCAGCTTCCGGCAGCACTACCATCTCCACGTGCATATAGCCTACTCAACTTACGACCAAATCGTGTTACGACCGGTCTGTCAGAACCAATCGTGGTTGTAAGTCGAGCACTAGCTGTAATTAATCCTACTATAGTTATTAAAATCTTTGACCACTGAAGAAACCAGTTAAGAATACACAAATACTTTTTAGTAGAATTTCAAACACAATTAGGTGTTTTTATTTTTTATTTTTAAAAACTGACTATTTTTAAAAATAAGGCAGTAAAAGTAATCAGTCTGTGACTTGGACTCTTTTTTATTATTAAAGGTTTGTTACTAAAAGAATAAACCACAGAATTTTCCCTTCATGATAGTAATTATTCAGTGGACATGCAAATGCTAAACAAACAAACAGCCAAGGTTTGAGAGGACTGTTAAGACAAATTACAGAGGATATTACAAGCAACCCAGAGCAAATGCCACACCTAGTCATCAGTGTGTACCTGTGCGGGGGTAAGGGCTGGAGGGCTAAATAAGAATATTTTAAATGCTACAAAAATGATGAAGCTAATTACTGTGATGTGACATTGACATAGTTCCTTAATTTATTTCTTAAGATTTTTTTGAGGCAAAATGATTACTGAGACCATTAAACCTTTTTCTTCCTTTGATAAAGAGATTTTGTCAAACTAATGTTGTATACAAATATACAGTCAGATAAAAGAAATAAGACAATAGGGTGACTACAGTTAACATTAATCAACTGTACATTTCAAAATAGCTAGAAGAGAATAATTCCAGTGTCCCTAGCATAAAGATAAATATTTAAGATAGACATCCCAATTATCCTGATTTTATTATGTAAATGTATCAAATCATCAAATGTACCCTGAAAATATGTACATCTAATATCCAACAATAAAAGCAAATTAATTTTTTTAAAAGAAGCTATTTGCCCTAGGGAAAAAAATGAATGTAGATAACCCTATAATGTGAACAGTTCTTTTTTAAATTAAGTAGACACAGACCATGTTCCATGAAAATTGAAGAATTCTGAGCAAACTGAGGTTGTTTAAAGATTAAAGATGACAGTCATATATAATGCACATATCTTTACCTTGGTAAACACTGCTTCTTTGTATCTGTTCTGTTCTGCTTTCAGTCCTTAAGTTATTTACTTTTTTTTTGAGACAGAGTCTTGCTCTGTTGCCAGGCACCAGGCTGGAGTGCAGTGGCACGATCTTGGCTCACTGAAACCTCCGCCTCCCAGGTTCAAGCAATTTTCCTGCCTCAGCCTCCCAAGTAGCTGGGATTACAGGTGCACGCCACCATGCCCAGCTAATTTTTGTATTTTTAGTAGAGACGGGGTTTCACCATGTTGGTTGGCCAGGATGGTCTTGATCTCTTGACCTGTGATCTGCCCGCCTTGGCCTCCCAAAGTGCTAGGATTACAGGCATGAGCCACCACACCTGGCCAGTTATTTACTTTTTAAGAAAAAGTTTAAGTCACCATAAATCCTTTTCAAAAGGTCAATATATATAAGTACATGCATAAAACATATTTTGGTGATTCTCTGGCATATAAACCCACGCTCCATTGCCCCAGGCCCAGGTGGAGACTTACCCTGTAGATATAATCCAGCAAGGGGGCTCTGGCCGAGTGCTGCTCCTCTAGGACCGCCGTGGACACTGGGTGGAGAAGGACACTCACGGGCAATGCCATGCACCAGTCCAAGAGACAGAGTAGCAAGGACACAATAAACTGGAAGAAGAACATGCGCAGTAACTTATGCTGTAGTCTCTGAAACCTCACTACATTTAATAATAAACAAGACGATTTTCCCTACATATAGTAGTTATTCAATGGACATACAGATGCTAGATAAGTAGGTAAGTAAGTAAATAAATAAATAGCATTTTCACAGAAAAAACTGTGAAGGCCAATGCAGAAGAATATTACAAAGGATATCACTAGTTGTAACATGGTTTATCATTCTACCTTACATTAAAATTTTTTAAAACTCTAGGAAAATCTTAACTCATGTGCCACCTACCTTCTTGTCTGTTTCCACTGAGGAGTACTCTGCACTTGGTAAAAGAAAAGCAATTGTGGCCACAAGGATCTGCATAAAAGATAAATGCCCAATCAAGCAGACAACATTAAAAGTGTTGTAAGCCTATGTTAGAAGTCCCACAATGGCCTTGCAACTAAACCCCGCTTGGTGCCAACTCAGCAGAGAAAGGTGAAATCAACCAGAGGGCCAGCTGTGTGGTAATCTTGAAAACTAAGAGAAGGCAATGGGGCCACGTCTAGTTTCTACACTACTTTACCGGTGGAAAAATTGGGGCGGGGGGGTGAGCAAAGACTATTTCTCTCTGCAGTCACATAATTCTTAACATCAGTCTCCACAGTTTTCACAGTGAAGTACAAAACACTTTCAAAAATAATTATGAAAATGCTCCCATTTAATTTCATTATAAATTACCCTAAGTCTCCACCTGCTGTCCTGGTATAAACAGCACTCCTTTCATTCTCAAAAGCAGTCCCATTTAGAAGATAAATTACATCATCACCCCAAAACTCAACTTTCCATTTCAGAGCATTTTATGTTCCCATGTCCAAAGTTCCAATTCATTCCAGGTCACTTCAGGTCAAAAATCACTTATGCCTTTTAATGTATCTGAGAACAAAGTGATCTTTCCAGTGAAATTTGTCGAGGGCTGAGAGAATATAAGTCAATATAGCTTCTTCTCTCTCCTTGTATTGCTTCGTAAGGACAAATTAAATTTCCTTGAACTGTTACCATTGGATGTATAAAGAAGAGGGCATGTTTTAAAAGTGCAGCTATAAAAATCAATAGTGGAAGTGCCTTATCCCACAAAAACACCTATGGGAGTGAAGGTGCCTGCTTGTGTACAGGCAAGGCACACTTGGATGCCTTCAGGATACGACTGTTGAGACAATTCTTCCCATTCCTTCCACCTCTCTCTCCCACCAGTTACCCCCCCCAAAAGGTTATCATGGTAGAAATCTCATTACAGCCAGTAATCACGCTAGGGCAGAAAGTGTGGTCCAGGGCTTTAGACTGGGAGAGACTTCTGCTTTACACAACAGCCACCCCCCTGCACCCCTCACGGAGGGCATCATAACCAGCTGCCTACTCCTTGTTGGCACCATCCAAATTGCTCTTGATGAATGAAGCCCAATCTACAAAAGGTCTCTTTGTTGTGGTAGTGCCTGCCTTTCAAACTCCTCAAGTATAAGCCTCTGCCTGGAACACTGCTGGCTTCTTTACATAGTGTCTGAAATCATAGCTGAGAAGAGCCAGTCTAACTTAATCTTAAAGCAAGTGACTTGTGGCACTTTAATAGTCAGTTTTCTAACAATTATTTGAAAATCTATAATTAATTAAATATCAAATACAATAAAAAGGAAATGCTTATGTTTTAGTATTATAGAAAAAAAGACTTACTTCTGCCATTTTCCGAGGCAGAGCAGTTTCAAACATCTGAAGCTTCTCCCAGTAGGAAACCAGCAACTGAAGCACATCACAAGCTACCTGGGCCACGATTTTGTTAGGAAACTATAAAAGGAACAGAATCCCAAAGCAGATACATAATTTAACAGCTGCATCATTCTTAAGGACAAAATAGTTATTTCTTCCCAGTTCCTTATGGATTACATTTATCTGTTTTGCCTGAAATTGATGAAAAATATGTCTGTCCTATTACCAGAGAGTTTAGACATCATCACATCACCATTCTAACACTGCCTCTTCTCTAGCCTCATTGTGTTAATTTACATAATGTGCTACAGGAACAAGGAGCTTTCATTTACTTATTTAGAAATTAAAACCATTACTTCAAATTTCTTATTCAGCTCACATAGGTCATATTTTTTAAAACAAGAGAAAATTCAACTGTACCCCCAGTGCGCTGAACCTTTTCACAGGATTTTACTCATTCTCTCACTGATAAATCTTCACTGACAGCTCTGCAAGGTAGATGTTATTTTCATTTTACACATGGAGAAACAGGGATTGACCAAATGACTTTCTATCCTATGAAATAAAACTTGACCCGTATGTATAACATACTAAGAATGTGTAAAATTAGAGTGTAGGAGAAGATAACTAATGGATTATGGTATACTCAATTATTTTGCATCTATTTCCTGAGGCTGGCATGCGTCTTCAGTCACCACCAAGGTCTGGATGCTTCCATTTATTGTGAGGCAGCATGTCTAAAGGCAGCACCTTCAAGGTCTTACTTTTCATGCTGGGAGGGTATAGAAGGGAAGAGGGCACCCTATGCTTTTCTCCCTGGCCAGAACATGGGCTACACCATTATTCATATCTCATTATCTAGGGTGGAAAAGGTTCATCACTGACCCTAGTCTAGGGACACCTCACTCTAAGCCACATGAAGCAGACACCATCAATGTTTAGTGCCCCACTGACAAATGTACAGAATAAGGAAGAAGGTGAGGGAAAGGTGATCATTTTAATTCTGCAGAATAAACAATTACTGACTACCCCTACTTGAGAGGCACTAACTAAACCCTGGGCTGTAGTGGTTGCACTCAGGGGCTCTTCACAGCCTTCCCCGGCCACAGAGAACCCGTACCCCAGATGACCCGATTTCCACTGGCCTCCTTCCATCTCCCAAACACTCTGGCTTGCTTCTGCCTCATGGCCTTTGCACCTGCTCCTTCCCAACTTTACTTGGAACACTTAATCCCCAGTCTGCATGCGGCTTGCACTGTTAGATCTTTCAAATTGTGGCACAAAAATGTCATCTCCTCCCCGAGGCCACCACACCTACCTGAGAGCTGAATGGCAGCCCACCCCTCTCATCTCTTCAGCTTCATCCTATTCCCCTATTAGATTTCCTTCATGGTATTACAGGCTATCAGAGGTGACCTTTTTGTTTATTATTTTCCTGCATATATTGTTCACTGCTGTATTTTTAATGCCTAGCATGGCCCCCTTAAGGATGTGTGTGGTATGCTTAAGGTGAAGATGAAACTCTGAGGGAGTGGGAGAACATGAGTGGGCACTGTGTGTGTGGCTGCTGCATCACAGTGGTAGAGTCACCAGGTAGAAAGATAAGGCTGGCAAAGCTCTGAACTCAAGAGGCTGGAAACAGACTAGGGAAAACTATCAGTTGACAAACAAGACAAAAAGCTATGGACAGAGAGGGGAGGGACATGGGGCTTGGGGGAGAACAGGAAGAGAGAAAGGATCATGGAGGGAGAAGAGAGCTAAGGTGCACCTGAAAGAATGCAAGTGGGGATTTGGGGTCTCCTTCCAGGCATGAGTGGCAGGGCCCAGGTACCAAGGTAAGGAAAAGTTGGTCAGATACAGGGGGCTAAAAGCAGGGTGGTGTTACTGACATGTAATGAAGGAGGTGGGGAATGATGGAGATGAAATAAGCCATTAATTTGCTCTCTCACTCATCCAGCATACAGAGTACATACAGAGTACCGACAGAGTGCCATGCTGAGCACTCCAGCCTGCGGGCCGCACTGGTCAGCCTGTGTGTTGACAGATCACTCTGACAGTGGTATGAACAGTGATCTGTGGGGGTCTGCTGCCTCTGACCAGGAGGCTCAGTATTGGCAGGGTGAGCGATGTGAGGGATGAACTTGGGCAGTGGGTGGGACAGACCATGGGCATTCAGGAAGTACAACTGGCAGGACTCAAAGCCAGAAACAGCACTGGGGTAAGGAAGAAAAGGAAAGTCAGTGATGTCTCGGAAGACAGGGTGGGAGAAAGAGCAGGGCTGGACAGCTCACAAGAGTTGGTGAGTATGGCTGTGGCTTAGCACCACCTTCCCCAACCACCCCGTGCCTGCCATCCATCTGCTACCCCACCATAAACAAACCAGCCAACCAACACGTTGCTAAGTGGAATGCTCTGCATATCCACGGGCATACCTAGGTCACCCTTGCAGGGCATTTCTGAAGGGTGCTTACAAGCGAGGCAGTGCTGGCTTTATGTGGAGCCTATAAAACAGGAGGCCCTGCTGGGGTCTGTGTTCTCCACTACAGCCACCACTGTGAGAACAGGGGGCTCTAGGGGGCTTTGGGACTCTGCCAGGAGAGAGAGGAATGGAGAGAGGAGGCAATGGGGGCCTTGGCCCCACCCCCAGCCCAGCTCCAGCCTGATGTGTGGGTAGTGGAGAGCGCAAACCCAGGCAGGGCTCTTTCTCCATTTCTCTCCCTCCTGGCACAGCCCCAAAGCCTCCTGGAGTCCGCTGTTCTCACAGTGGTGGCTGTTCTCCTTGTTCCTTGTAGAAACTCTTTCCCTTCCAGTCCTCAGTTCTTCGATTTATGTGCTATGTCCTTAGGTAAAACAACCCAGTTGGCACAACAACACAAGAACTAGAGGGAGGCAAGGAAGGAGGGAAGTGGGGAGGGAGGTGTCCCCAGAGACCAGGACTTAAGTCAGTGAGTTTCCTGTTATTAACAGTGGTTAAAGACAGAACAACTTGGCTGCATCCTGATCCCTCTACTTTCTTAGCAATTCAAGCTGGAGCCAGTTATTTGACTTTCCTCAGTCCTCTTTTATTGCTATCCAGAGGGTGGGGATTCAAAGGACGATTTCCATGCTGTGCTAGGACAGCGAACAGAGTGAGAGCTCAGTATGTGGTAACCATGTTGCTTTTCTGGTGTCTTATATTTCTCCACATAATCATAGAAAAGTTGCAGAAATTTGAGAAAATCTATCTATCCCTCTACTCCGTTATCAATTTTGATTTCTTTCCTATATTATATAGAAATATATATATAGTTATGTACCTCCTAACAATGTTTTGGGAAACATTCAGTAAGCATCACATGTACAACGCTGGTCCCATAAACTTATACTGCTATATTTTTACTGTACCTTTTCTATGTCTAGACATGCTTAAATATACAAGTACTTGCCAACGTGTTCCAACACAATATTTAGTTCCTACAGTATTCAGTATAGCAGCGCGCTGCACAGGATTTTAGCCTCAGAGCAACAGGCCATACCACACAGTCCAGAAACCATCTAGGTTTCTGTAATATTCTTTATGATGTTCACACAACAATGCAATCACCTGCTTACACTTTTCTCAGAACGTATCCCCATCACTATGCGATGCGTGACTCTCTGTGTGTGTGTGTCTGTGTGTTTCCTTCATTCTAAGATGCCACTGAGTTATTAATAGTTTTTCCATGGAAGGGGTAGAGATGGGGGAACCACCTTACATTGACTATATACATCTAGATTTAAGAAAAATTAAAAATTTAAAAATAGATCTTAGAATTGAAAAAGGGTATTTAAAAATGAATTGGGATCCACATTGATATACAATTTATAGCCAACTTGTTTCCACTTTAATAATTATATGTAAATATTTCTCCATGGCTCTGGGAGTCAGGAGGTGTCCTGCACACCTCAGTTGTGCAAAACTCCATACATGTGGCCAGAGTGTTCTGGGTTTGGCTTTGGCAAGCTCCTTCGGCTCCTGGTCAGCTCATCTTCCTCATCTGTAACGTGGAGGTGGCACTGACACTTCCCCGCACAGGATGACACCAGCCGCCCTGCTCTGGCTGGAGGGGCACTCTTCTGTGATATTGCGGTTGGAACGTTTCTCTATCCCTCATCACAGGGATCAGCCGCAAGTGTTTTTCCAGCTCCCAAAATACAACAAGCACGCCCAGCTCCACTCCAAGGTGTTGTGGAGGAGAAATAGGGGAGGACGAGGCAATGGGGGTGGTCAGAGGGTGTCCTTGGGGAAGAAGAGGCATTGAGTTTGGTCAGGCAGGGGCCAGACGCCAAGCCACGGGCGGGGGACAGCACTGGCTGATCATTCTATGGGCAGACTCAGAAAACGCACAAAGGGTGGTACAGCGGCTGTTGCTGACCTGATGCTGACTGTCCCAAGCGTCAGTGGTAAGCACCATCGCTATTACAGCTGCATGTGGCAGGTGGCACAGGAGGGCTAGCAGCAGCCTGAATGCTGGTGTTAGATGGATGGTTCAGGGGTTGAACTTTGGTTCGGTGAGGTGGTCATTCTAGAGCCTTGAACAAGTTCCTTAACTCTCATGTACCTCAGTTCCTCTACTAGGACACTGACCCCCGAACTAAGAACTTCCTCAAAACCCTCAGCACAGCGCCAGCAGAGACTAGGCACTCACTGGTTCCCTAAGTGTGATAACGGCAATGCTATTTATTACCACCGTTTCCAAGCAAGAGCCAGCAAAGGACTCAGCAGGATTTGAGCTTTGGCTTAGAGGCAGCCTAAAAGCACATGCATATCTTTAATGCCACACAGATCTGCTTTTATTGCTGGTTCCATCACTTATACCTGTGTGGCACTGGGCTTGTCACCTAATTTCTCTGGGCCTTGATTTCCTCTAGCATAAAACAGAAATTGCAACATCTATCTTGCAGAGCTGTCTTGAAGATTAACAGAAATATTTAAAAGTATTTAGAAGTATTAGAGCTCACCATTATTCTGACCTAATGTGAGTGCCCAGTACTTCTTATTAGCAAAGCACAGAGAGAAAGATGTCCCACAAGTGCTCAAGACTCAGCCAGATGGTAAACACTGAGGGTCCTAACTGGAAGCTGTGGAGGCCTCTCCCAGGCCTGCTGAAGAAGCCGGAGCACAAGATCTCACTCTCTTGTCACTTCCACCAACAGGTGACAGGTGTCCTCCTTGCCACAGGAGCTTCCCAGCCACCAGAGGAACCCCATTTGGCCACTGGTCCAGGAATACTGGAGGAGACACTGGCAGCCTGGCCACAGCTGCCAGCAGGGGAGCAGCCATCGGTGCCCCTCCCGGGAGCCTCATGGCACATTTACCACGGCTCTCAGAGAGAAATGGGACTCACAGTCCCTCTGCAACTGGGGGGAGGAAAAAGATGGGGCTAATTCAAACTCAAACTGTTAAATGCCTGAGATATGGTGTAATATCCAATCGACACCACAAACTGGTAATACCTTCAGAGTTACTCCTATCACATTGATGGCCTCTTTCACCTGAGGGTGGCTTGTACACTGTGCAAGCTCTTCACATATCCAGACTCCAAGGGAGCAAATGGCAATGCATCTTTTTAAAAAGAAAACAGAGGAAAATTCTCATGAAATTTAATATACTTTCTCGGTATTTTCAAATAACACAACACTTTAAATCTATTTATACAAAATAGCAAAAATTACAAATCTAATAGCAGAAAGAAAAGATAAAGAACCCTCAATAGGCCAATTTTCAGGACAAATAGAAATACTGAAATAGTTTAGTACTTAAATATTTAACAAAACAAATGGCATATTTTCTGTTAATTGTCACAGCCTGTACCTCACTTAGTTTTGTTGAAACTAATGGGCTGTTACATTTTATTGTTGAAGACATTTTTGGGGAATAAAAAACATTAATCTGAGAAAACTGTCAAAAACTGAGTTTATAATTGTTTTCTTTACGATAATATGCACAATACCTACCACAAACAAAACGAACGGTATATTTTAAAGTATATTTAAATACAACTTTCAAAATAAATTTCACTGTTATTTCTTCCAAACGATGTGCTAGGACCAGATATTCTTCACAGAAAGCCAGCCATGCCATATACATTTCTATTCTGTTTTTAACTCCATAGAAATTTGGCTTTCTACATTAAAGAAAGAGAAAGGAAGAAGAATTGCCAAGACTTGATGGTTTAGATGCAGCAGGTGTAGAAAAAAGAAGAAATCAAGGGTTTTCTCTAAATTTCTGAACTGAAAACCTGGGGGAATGGTGGGGCCATGTGGTAAGATGAAATCTGAAGGACAGTCAGCTGCGGGGAAAGGTCAGAAGCAGACTCAGGGTTCAGTTATAGTTGTGTTAAAACATTCAAGTTGAGATGTCCAGTAGGCAGTTTAATATATAAGCCTGAATATGAAAGGGGCTCACTGAAGAGGCAAGTAAACAAATCAGCAAGAAGATGGTATTTAAAGGCTGATTAGAATAAGAGTGCCCAGGAAGTCACAGAGAGAACAGGTCCAGCCCTAAACCCTGAGTCACTCTAACATTCATCAGAGGTTAGGTAGAGGAGGAGAGTTCAGCAAAGGAGACAGAAAGGAGAAAGTTCAATGAGGCAGGAGCAAAATCAGGGAATTATGTTCTGAGGAACACGCATTGTTCAGGAAAAGAGTAACAAAAGACTAGCTGCAGACTTGGTAAGTATGCATGTTCAAATGTCCAGCATAACCTCTAAAAAAATAAAAGGGAGCCTATGACTTAAAAACAATTGCAGTAATAAATAGAATGGAAAAAAAAATCCAAAAAAAAAAAAAAGAGAGAAACAAAGAAAAACAGGGGATGGGGAAATGAAGGCAAGATAAAGGAGAAATAAAATAAATATACTTTATTTTAAATAGGAAAGAAAGATCCTATTAAAAATAAAGTATAAAATATAATAAAAGTGCATTCAAACAGATCAGTAATTATAACAAATGTAAATGAACCTAAAGCTTCAGCTAAAAAATAAAGATTGGATGCGATAAAATTATAAAATCTGGCCAGGCACGGTGGTTCACGCCTGTAATCCCAGCACTTTGGGAGGCCGAGGCCACCGAGTGGATAACGAGGTCAAGAGATTGAGACCATCCTGGTCAACAAGGTGAAACCCTGTCTCTACCAAAAATACAAAAATTAGCGGGGCATGGTGGCGCACGCCTGTAGTCCCAGCTACCAGGGAGGCTGAGGCAGGAGAACTGCTTGAACCCAGGAGGCGGAGGTTGCGGTGAGCTGAGATCGCGCCATTGCACTCCAGCCTGGGTAACAAGAGCGAAACTCCGTCTCAAAAAGAAAAAAAATTACAAAATCTGGATATACACAGTTTTTGCAAAAACAAAAAAGTTAATTAAAAGGAACAGAAAGTATTATTTAAAAATAGCTAGACCAATATCAAAGTGGTCTTTAAGATAAAAAAATTCCTCCTTAGAAATAAAGAGTCACTATAAAAATATAAAATATTTGTTTCACTACAGATACAGGACAATTCTAAACTTTTATGCAACTAATCACATAGCCTCAAAATATATAAAACAAAAATTGACAGTATATAAGGAGAAACACATAAACACATTATAATAGCAGGAAATTTTAACATTTTTCTTCCAGAAGGTGATCAAGCTGATGAAAAAAATCAGACAGGATACAAAATATCTGAAGCCTAGGATTATTTAATCTAATAAACACAACTAGCAGACTTCGCTCAACAAAGAACAGGGCATACTTTTTTTCAAGTTTATATGGGATATTGACAAAAACTGACTACCTAGTGGGCAATTAATCAAATTTCAACACCAAAGACTGCTGTAAGATATTTTGAGCCACAGTGCAATTAACTAAGACATAAGTAATAAAAAGATACCAACAGAATTCAGACAAAGTAGTAACTAGAAATAAATATATAGCCTTAAATGTTTATATTTGTAAAGGAGAAATTAATATACTAAATATATAACCTTAAAGGTAAGAAAATAATATATAACCTTAAAGGTAAGATTGTAAAGAAAGTAAAAGGAAGGACAGAAAAGAGCAGAAGGTGGGAAATAAGAGCAAATATAAAATACAGAAGTTGAACAAAGACAAAGTCTAGTCTTTGAAAAGACCAATAAAATTGACAAATCTTTGGCAAAACTACTTAGAATACACAAAACATGTCAAAGATTAAAAAGTGAATGTAACCACATAAGTGAAAGAGAAAAGATTAAGATAACTCATATACCAGTATATTTTAAAATTTAGGTGAAATGGACAAATTCCTAGAAAAGTTTGGTTTATCAATATTGTCAAAAAGGAAGAAGAAGAAAACCTTAATAGTACTAAAATTATGGAAGAGAATGGGTCAGTGGTTAATTTTTCTTATCAAAGGTAGTTTTACCATCAAGGTCTACTAACTACACAAGAATATTAACTCTAATTTTGCAAAAACTCTTTCTGACTAAAGAGAATGAAATTGTACTTCACTGATTTTGTGAGAGTTTATAACCTTATAATCAAGGAAAGGAAAATTATAGGCCATCAATATGGGACCTGAACTAAATATTAGCCAAGCCAGATCTTTAGGATAACCAAGTTGGGGTTATCCAAAAATGCAATGTTAGTTTAATATTTGCGAATTATTATCAGTTTAGCTTCCAGAAGCGGCAGACCAGGAAATTTGGACTAACCCTTCTATTGAAGATAACCAAAGAAATTAGACAAAATACAAAATAAAAAACCCTGAAAATCATCAAATAGCTGATAAGGTAGTGATGACTGATGGGCTGCTGTCTTGGAAAGAGACTACAGAGGGAGCAGGACCTGAACCGTTCCTAGGAGGGAGTTAGGCTGAGCTGGCCTTCTGGTGACCTTACGGGGTTTGACATTGAGGATTAGAGACAGATGTTCCCCTCCATCAGCATTCTCAGCTTTGGTCTTCACCTTGGGAGGAGAGGCAGAAACTTTTTCAACACGTAAGTGGCCCAGAACATCTCATATCTTGATCATAGGCTGCTAGCAATCTCAACTGCCTGGCAGAGGCAACCAAGATGTTACCTACCAGACACTGCCAAATGTCTTCTGGTGTAAAAGATCGTCACTGGTTGAGAGTCACTACCCTATACATACACCATTGCTATAAATATTTGGTTTATATTTTTGTTTTCTTTCTTCTTGAAAATATGATACATGAATATATTTGTAATCTTGCTTTTTCTCACACAAAATAGTGTACTATGTATACTCTTCTGTACTTTACAATTTTCACTTAATAATGACACCTTTCGAAAATAATCATGCAAAGCATCTTCCTGGCATTACTCTTCCTATACTTTTCAGCCTGTATAAGAGTTATGTGAAAGCATAAGTGTTTTTTTGTAACATTAACTACTTACACATAAATGTGTATCTTAAAATTCTAAAACAGTTTACCTCTTATTCAACATTTACCTTGCATATTCATTTGGTTCTTCTGTGGCATTCTTCAGTAAAATATTTATGAGGTAATGCTAAAAACACAAAATTAAGTAAAATAAAAACTTTGTGTCACAGTTGGTTTCCCACATGTTCTGACCATGTTCCAGGCAGCCAGGAGCTACTGAGGTTCGACCAGGGAGCTCGGGGAGCTCATCTATGAGTGAGAGCCTGGGGGAAGAAGAACGCTTTGGGGAGCGGCTGGTGGAGGATGAGGGTCTCCACAGGGCCTCCCTGGGCCATTCAGCCTGAGGGAGTAGAGCACTTCTGGTATAAAGCAAATGAGACTTCTAGATAGAAAAATCTTGGTTTTCTTTTACTTTAACTGGATTACATGTTGTACATTGAATTATGTACTGTAATTGTATTTTATAGTTTAATTGATTCAAGGATTCTAAAAGCATTTTTATTTACCTCAAAGTCAGCTGAGGAGAGAACAAGTGCTTACTTTTATTCTCCAATAAATAATTTAGAATCTCGAATTACTAGCAGTATTTAATCAGGCCAACAATGGGACTGAATATTTAGTTTATTTACATTATTTCTTTTAAATTAACTTGATTCACTACTGTAGTTAATTAAGCTAATAAAATTATTACAACAGGCAATTCACTACATGATTATGACCCTTAGGCCCAATAAACAGGTATAATAAAAAACACCTGCTATTATAGCTGTACGGTCCAACCGCAATATGCTCTGAATTTAACACACGTATAGCCCATGAATAGCCTTATAAAAACAACTATTGAAACATTTAAAAGATACAGCAAAATTTCAGGAATAAGTAGATTAATATATACTAATGAAAGAGATAATCATACAGCTAGAATTATAAAAAGTGCTAAACTTGAGATTCCGTCAAACACATTATGTACCTTGATATCTTCAGTTCCTGTAATGGCCTCATTTACTTCTGGCACTGCCTGCAGTAAAGGAATCTCCTGGTAGGCGTTTGGAAAGCAGACCAGAGAGCCAAGGACAGTGACAGCCTCTGAACGAGGGGCCTGCACATAAGGAAGAGAAGCACACACATCTTTCCTTTGGTAAGTTGGAACCATTAAACAAGTGACATGTTTTATTCTTTATCCTAGATAAAAAATACCAAACTCAGCCAAGTTATTCTCTTCCAGGTGAATATTTAAGCAAAAGAGGTTTGCTGAAATGAAAAAGCAAATTTCTAAGGAATGGAAAATATACTTAGATGTAAGCAAGTGTTGCGGGAACTGATCTGCAGATTCATTCAGAATTAGAAAGGCCACTGACTCCGTCATGACTGTTTACATTGTTTTAGTGCTAATGTTCTCAACAAAGCAGGGTAAAGGATATCAACTTAATATCATTTTGCTGTTAAGAACAATTAAGGAAAATTCATAGGGAAGCAGAGATGGAGGTAACTATCAGAAGGTAGAAAGAGAAGACAAACTACCAAATTTCCTGTCTATCACTAAGAACTACTTTATGAAACAACATATAATGAGATACTATATCACTAATATCTAGTGAGATGCTTTTCTCTTATTTGCCCATGTTAGAATTAGATATACATTTAAAAAGGCATTTCACTAGATTTCAATTCAGCCAACACTAGCACCTATGATTAGCCAAGAATAGGAGATTACATAGGTCTGTCATCAATCTACTCCCCTAGCTGTCCATTTATCTGTCTACTATTATGTAATAATTATAACAACGAAAGCACACATAAGGAGTTCTCACTCTGTGCTAGGCACTGTTCTAAGTGCTGTACAAGCATTTCCTCATACAGTCCCCTCACCAACCCAATGATGTAGAGGCTATTATTTCCATTTTCCAGTGAGAAAACTGAAGCTCAAAGAAGTTAAATAACTTTTCAATGTCACAAAGCTCCTAAGTGATGCACATGGATTTGAACTGAGGCCATCTAGCTCCAGGTCCAGACTGAGCCTATAGTTAAGCACTTGGGCTATAAAATCAAAGAGAGCTTTTCTGCCTCAGAGAGATGGAGCACAGTACATGAAGTAGGGAGGAGAGACAAATAACAGCTATCCACAATTCAGTGAAGCACCTGCTAGGAGAGCAACGTACTGAGGATAGCATGGGAGCCCGGTCTTTCATTTTCTACCTAGCTTGGTTCTCATAAGTACAGAGGTAAATAAAAGGCAATAGAAAGCATAGCAGAGCTATTCTATGGGACGAGGCAAGGATTGGTTCTGCTCAGGATGTTTAGGAAACCTTAAACAAACTGCTGCTAAGAGCCACAGAGGGAAATAGAAGTCAGGCAGGCTGGCAGTGAGTGAAGGGGCCAGCTGAGTAGGCAAGAGGCAGGTGTCCATGAGACGGAAGGCTGAAAGGGTCAGAAGCAGTCGTCCCCAAAGTGTGTTCCACTAGGGCCACAGGGACTGTGAAAGGGCAAAAACAAAGACCACCGGGAAAAAGACGTTGCAGAGACATGTGGATAAGCACAATTAAACAGGAGCCTTTAACATGCTATTGTACACTGAATTTCCAAGTGAAGAAGTGTATTTCCCAAAATTATTTGACTATGAACCTGGCTTGCTTTCTTTTCCTTTCCCTCAGAGTATCTGGGGAGATTACTGTTCTGAAAGAGACTTTTTGAAATACTTGTCCTGAGGTTAGGAGAGAAAAGTCTGGGATAACAATTCAGTTGTGTTCAGGGCAACTGAATGCATGTGTCTTTGTGGAGTGCAAAGAAAGAGAAGTGATGACAGAGGTCGAAGCCCTGAGGACGAAGAGACAGACAACAGGAAGAATATCATTACCAACCCACAGACGTCCTCTTTGTGCCCCTCCCATGATGTCCTCCCCTCCCCCAAAGTAACCACACTCTGCTGCAACATCACAGATCGGTTTTGTCTGGTTTTTCAATTAAATAAATGAAATTAGCGTATACGTTCTTTTGTGTCTGACTTCTTTCACTCATTATGTTATGCATAATGTGTTTTTACTGTATATAACAATCCATCTTATGTACACACCATAATTTAGCTGTTCCATTGCTGATGGGCATTTGGACTGGCTCTAGGTTTTGGCTGTTACAAATAATGTTGCTGCACACAAGCTTCTTCTCATCTTTTGGTAACTTGTGCGAGCCATCTGTGCATCTCCCTCCCCCACTGCCTCAGTGGGGCAGACCTACCTAGCAGGGGTACTTGAAACTGGTAATTACCTTGTGCTAACTGAAAATTCTGACTGAGCAGGTGTGCTCCAGCCCAAACATCTTTCAAACACCTCTCACCAGTTCCTCTACAATTTTAACCTCAAGTTTAAACAAGAAAGTAATATCATTCAGAGTTGTGGTACCTTCATGTCACTCTTACCTTCACATTCTCATTGATATTCTCTCTCTTTTTAAAAAAACATTTTGGAAGCCTACTTTATTAATTTTGTGTTGATTCTTTTTTTCCAGCTTGACTGAAGTACAATCAATAAAAATTTATATAAAGTATATGCAACATAATATTTTGATATACATATACATTGTGAAATGATTATCACAACAAGCTAATTAATATATCACCTCATATAGTTCCTTTATGTGTGAGGTATGAACATTTAAGATCTACTTTTGGCAAATTTCAAGTTTATAATATAGTATTATTAACTATAGTGACCACACAGATCTCCAGGACTCATTCATTACGCATAACTGAAACTTTTGATCTGCCGACAAACATTACTCCGTCTCCCCCCAGCCCAACCACAGCCACTGGGAACCACCATTCTACTCTCTACTTCCAGGAGTTGGCCTTTTTTAGATTCCACACATAAGTGATGCCACACAGTATTTGTCTTTCCGAGTTTGGCTTATTTCATTTAGAAAAATGGTTCGTCCATGTTGCTGCAAATGACAGAATTTCCTTCATTTTTTAAAGGCCGAGTAATATTCCACTGGAGATATGTACCACATTTCCATTATCCATTTCTCTGTCAATAATTTAAGTTGCTTTCATATCCTGGCTACTGTGAATGCTGCTGCACTGAACATGACAGTGCAGACATTTCTTACACACACTGATTTCACTTCCTTTAGATACATACCCAGAAGTAGGACTGCTGGGTCATATGGTAGCTCTATTTTAAAATTTTTGGGAAACCTCCATGCTGTTTTCGATAATGGCTATACCAATTTACCTTCCTACCAAAGTGTACAAGGGGATGAAAATGTCTAGAAAAAACAGTATGAGTAGCACACCCAGTACCCAGCCATTCACTAACCCACATATTCATGTGCAGTATTTGAAAACAGAATTAAAAATTGATTCGTGGCTGTAACATTTATTCCTACTATCATACCTCAGGCAGAGAGTTAAGAAAAAGGTATATAATACAATGTAACATTGATATATGGTTAAAGACCAAGCAAATTCAATGCCTTCAAAAAGCTTAAAAGGTACTCATGTCCCTTTTAATGCAGTTTCAAAGAACATAACACTTTTTTGCTTTATTGAAAGCTAGTTTTGTATTTTATTCTTTCTGAATTTTTTGAAGCACATTCCTTGTTTGTATTTCAGTACTTCCTTCCCTTCACATTTTCTAGTTTGTGTTTTTCCAGGTTCTGGTTATTTTTTGGTTGATATTTATTTTCCTACTTTGGCAACGCGCCTTTAATGTGAATTTGACCTTTACGTTTATCTTTACACCATCTTTGATTTGAGTATTTTGTGTTGATTCTTTTTTTCCAGCTTTACTAAAGTTAAATTAATAAAAATTTATCTATTTAAAGTATATACGACATAATGTTTTGATATACATATTGATCTATATCAACATGTTTTTAACTTATGTCTTTGGGAATGTGTTTGTTGTGATGCCAAACCTCATTCTAGTTTTTTCTGTCAGAGGCCTCAAATAAGGAAGAATCATCATTTGGTAAGTGGTGATCACAGAGGGAAGAGACCAATAAATGGAAGTTATATATTGTAATCTGGGCAGTATATAATGAATTCAAATAAAAGTCAGGGTTTTTTTTTTTTTTTTTTTTTTTTTTAATGTGCACAAGAGTTCTCTTTCCTCTACATCCTTACCAGCACTTATCTTTTGTGTTTTTGAGAAAGCCATTCTAACAGATGTGAGGTAAATTACCTCATTGTGATCTTAATTTGTATTTCCCTAGTATCTTGAGCATTTTTCATATACAGCAGTTCCCCTTATTTGAAGGGGATACATTCCAACACCCCCTCAGTGGATGCCTGAAACTGTGGATAGTACCAAACGCTATGTATACTATGGTTTTTGTGATACATACATACCTATGAAAACATTTTGATTGATAAATTATGTACAATAGCAAAGACTTGGAACCAACCCAAATGTTCATCAACAACAGACTGGATGAAGAAAATGTGGCACATATAAACCATGGAATACTATGCAGCCGAAAGAGAAGGATGAGTTCATGTCCTTTGCAGGGACATGGATGAAGCTGGAAACCATCATTCTCAGCAAACTAACACAAGAACAGAAAACCAAACACCACACATTCTCACTCATAAGTGGGAACCAAACAATGAGAACACATGGATACAAGCAGAGGAACATCACATACCGGGGCCTATAAGGGGGTGTGTGACTAGGGGAGGAATAGCATTAGGAAAAATATCTGATGTAGATGACAGATTGATGGGTGCGGCAAACCACCATGGCATGTGTATACCTATGTAACAAACCTGCACATTCTTCACATGTACCCCAGAACTTAACGAATAATTTTTTAAAAATTAGGCACAGTAAGAGATTAGCAATAACAGCTAATAATAAAATAGAACAATTACAACAATATGACAGCATCACCACTCGTCTGCTTTGGGGCCATTATTATGTAAAATAAAGATTACCTGAACACAAGCACTGTGATACCACAACAGCCCACCTGATAACAGCTATGGCCACTAAGTGACTAACACGTAGGGGTAGCAGATACCACGTGGATCCACTGGACAAAGCAATGATCCATGTCCTGGGCAGGATGGGCCAGGATGACTCAAGGTTTCATCATGCTAGGATTATTTCTAGAATCTTCCATTTAATATTTCTGGACCACCATTGATTGTGGTAACTGATATCAGAAAGTGAAACTGAGGATAAAGTGGAGCTACTGTACTATTAGCCAACTGTATGTCTGTAAGGTCACTTTAAATAGCCCAACTAGCCATGCTGGCAGAAAATGACTACCACGTGTAATATTATCTTTAGCAAGGCCTCCAACATTTTTACAGGAAACTCTCTTGGCAAATCATGAACACAGTATTGGAAGTTCTGGCCAGGCCAATCAGGCAAAAGAAGTAAATAAAGCGTATTCAAATAGGAAGAGAGGAAGTCAAATTATCTCTGCTTGTACTAACATGAGTGTATATTTAGAAAACCCCATCATTTCAGCCCAAAAACTCCTTGAGCTAGTAAGCAACTTCAGCAAAGTCTCAGGATACAAAAATCAATGGACAAAAATCACACCAATAATAGACAAGCAGAGAGCCAAATAATGAGTGAAGTCCCATCCACAATTGCTACAAAGAGAATAAAATACCTAGGAATACAACTTATAATATGAAGGACCTCTTCAAGGAGAACTACAAACCACTGTTCAAGGAAATAAGAGAGGACACAAACAGATGGAAAAACATTCCATGGTCATGGTTAGGAAGAACCAATACTGTGAAAATGGCCATACTGCCCAAAGTAATTTATAGATTCAACGATAGTCTCATCAAGCTACCATTGACTTTCTCCACAGAATTAGAAAAAGCTACTTTAAATTTCATATGAAACCAAAAAAAGCCCAAATACCCAAGACAATCCTAAGCAAAAAGAGCAAAGCTGGAGGCATCACACTACCTGACTTCAAACTATATTACAAGTCTATAGCAACCAAAACAGTATGGTACTGGTACCAAAACAGATATGCAGACCAATGGAACAGAACAGAGGCCTCAGAAGTAACACCACACATCTACAACCATCTGATCTTTGACAAACCTGACAAAATCAAGCAATGGGGGAAAGGATTCCCTATTTAATAAATGGGGTGGGGAAAACTGGCTAGCCATATGCAGAAAACTGAAAATTAGACCCCTTCCTTATTCCTTATACAAAAATTAACTCAAGATGGATTAAAGATTTAAACCTAAGACCTAAAACCACGAAAACCCTAGAAGAAAACCTAGGCAATACTATTTAAGACATAGGCATAGCAAAGACTTTATGACAAAACACCAGAAGCAACTGCAACAAAGGCTAAAATTGTCAAATGGGATCTAATTGAACTAAAGAGCTTCTGCGCAGTTAAAGAAACTATCATCAGAGTAAGGCAACCTACAGAATGGAGAAAATTTTTGCAATCTATCCATCTGACAAAGGGCTAATATCCAGAATCTGCAAGGAATTTAAAGTTACTAAACAAACAAACAAAAAAAACTGCCCCATTAGAAAGTGGGCAAAGGACATGAAGAGACACTTTTCAAAAGAAGACATTTATACAGCCAACAAACATGAAAAAATGCTCAACATCACTGGTCATTAGAGAAGAGCAAATCAAAACCATAACACTCATGCCAGTTAGAATGGTGGTCATTAAAAAGGCAGGAAACAGATGCTGGAGAGGATGTGGAGAAACAGAAATAGCATTTCTATTACACCCCTACCTACACTGTTGGTAGGGGTGTTAAGTTAGTTTAATTATTGTGGAAGATAGTGTGGCGATTCCTCAAGGATCTAGAACTAGAAATATCATTTGACCAGCAATCCCATTACTGAGTATATTCCCAAAGGATTATAAATCATTCTACTATAAAGACACATGCATATGTATGTTTATTGCAGCAGTGTTGACAATAGCAAAGACTTGGAACCAACCCAAATGCCCATCAATGATAGACTGGATAAAGAAAAAGTGGCACATATACACCATGGAATATGATGCAGCCATAAAAAAGGATGAGTTCATGTCCTTTGCAGGGCAAACAATTTATTTTAAAACCAAGGGCTTGAAGTTTGAATTTACCCTGCAAAGAAGAAATAAAGTGAAAAAGTAATCACATACCAAACAAGGTTTAGGTTGTTGGATGGCCACACTGACTTCAATACCAATCCCTTAGCAAATAGTAAAGCTAATTTTATTTATACCATTTGAAGGGGCAAAAATTACTCTGAATACGTAACAGCTTACAGAGCACAAATGGAAAAGGCCCCTTAAATTTGAATGCATAATGGTATTCCCTTGAAAGGCATTAAGATATTGCTTTGGCCATGTACAGTGGCTCACACCTGTCATCCTAACACTTAGGAGGCTGCAGTGGGAGGATCGTTTAAGTCTAAGAGTCTGAGACCAATCTGAGCAACATGGAGAGACTCCAATCTCTACAAAAAATTTAAAAATCACCCAGGCATGGTGGCATGTGCCTGCAGTCCTAACTACTCAGGAAGCTGAGGTGGGAAGATCATTTGAGCCCAGGAATTTGAGGTTACAGTCAGCTAGGCATGATAGCATCATTGCACTTCAGCCTGGGTAGAGAATTAATGAGACTCTATCTCTTCAACAACGACAACAACAAAGTAAAGAAAAATATACTGCCTGAATAGCAGAGGTAAATGTAAACAGTAAAAACAAATTCTTTTTGTAGCCCTTACTGATCATTTAGTCCACTTCTAATTTTTTATTACAAAAATTCTGCCCAAGTATTCCGACATGTTATTAGGAGAATACATATTCACTTCTAGTTAAGATTTTAGTGTTCTAATATTTTAACAAAATATTTTCTATGAGACTTATAATAACGAAGACTTAATTTAAAAAGAATTCTTACTGCTAATGTACACTTTAAAACTCCCTATTTTAGACATTTGTGTCTGTGCCTCCATTTACTAGAAAATGCTAGTAAGATTCTAAGAGACAAGTCCTGCTTCTGACTGTGTAAATGTGCTGAAATATTAGTGAGGATATGATTTCTCACACTTTGGCCTTTTGATGAAATGCCTTTCCAATACCAGTGTGTCATCTTATCCTACAATTTCACACATCAGCTGCCAGGGTATCTACCCTGAGAGCCCAGTTTCACATTGCACTAATGAGTCAACACCTGTTAAGAGTGGAGAAATCTGAACCTTGTTAGCGATTGTGAAGCCTCCTGGGAGCTGGGATGCTGAGCATTGTCATACTCACCGTCAACATGTCTGTGCTAAGGACCCTGGCAGCGGCCGTGATGAAGTCCCCCACCAGCATTGAGAAGCCAGGAAAACCCAGGGAGAAAAAGCGGGGTGGGCAGTGCCTTATGATGGTATTTAAGATATCCTAAAAGGGAAGGTAAGAAAATACAATTGTAATGTTCAAGCACAAAATTGCAAAGTAGTCAGTCTGTAGTGTTACATATGACCACTGTATAATAATCTAAGAGAGCAGAGATCACAGAAAATTTTCAGTGAAAGTGATATTGCAAACTGAGTTACTCCAAGGGTTATTGTACCCATTTTAAAGGTGAGAGATTAGAGACACCAAACTGTAAGATGAATTATCCAAAATCTAAATCATGACTCTGAGACTAGACATTTCCTATGTCTTCCATGTAAAGGTAGGCTCCTTGGACAGGCTACAGGAGTGATGAGGTGAATATGAAACTAAAACCCTCAAGTATCTATCATTGAAAGAAAATGCGTCCTGTCTTTGGCTTTCAATTTGCCACAGTTAAAGCACACAGTTACTTTAAAATATCTTAAAGTAGGCAAAGAGACGGAAAACTTCACTCTTCAGATAATTTTATGTGCTAAGAAATGGGAATATGGAGAGTGCTCAGGTGATGCTGTAATCAGTGAAATGCTAAAGTCAGGGAGTCAGCATGGCTCTGAGTATAAGGGTGATCTCGCTGTAAGTACAAAGTGCAATAGTAGTAGCCTTTTGCACAGAGTGCAGTGTAAAGAGCATCATCTGCCCCAGACACCTTGTGTCCCTGTGTCTGTATTGGCCTCTCATTGATGGCTAGATGGCTCCTCACCCCCTGAGCTCTGTTCTGAAGCAGATATCTAATTCCTGCCTGTGGTAAATCAGGGGTCCACCATGGGACAGCATTCATGCCATCCATGGCCAGGCCACATCTCTGAAGCCATATGTGCAAGAGGGTGCGCGCGCACGTGTGTGTGTGTGTGTGTGTGTGTAACAGGAATTAGTAAGAAAACCACAAACCACAAACTTCTTTTATGCAGCTGTTGGTCATGTACATTAATCAAAACATGCACTGAAGTACAGTCATGTGTTGCTTCATGACAAGGATACATTCTGAGATATGTGTTGTTAGGCAATTTCATCATCTTATGAACATCATAGTGTGACTTACACAGACCTAGATGGTAGAGCCTACCACACATCCAGGCTATGTGGTATGGCCTATTGCTCTGAGGCTACAGATGTGCACAGCATGTTGCTATATCGAGGTCTGTAGGCAATAGTAACACAATGGAAAGTTCTGCATATCAAGCCACATCTGGACATAGAAAAGGTTGAGTAAAAATACAGCACTACAATCTTACAGGACCACCATCATATATGTGGTCTGCCACTGACTGAAATGTCACATGACTATACTATAGTTATGTGACTTGCAGTTATACAGTGTCAATATAAGAGTAAGAAGCAAAATAAAAACACATACACACACACAATCCTACTTTATTTTCTTAGATTTCAGTGTGGTTATCTAAAAAATCCTTAAAAATAATCCTGATTTAATTCTATCAATATCATTAGAGCAACGTGGTAGTAACATGCTAAGTTCTAACATGTTAAGTCTGTCATAATAAAAATAACCTCACTTAACAACTTACCTTCTTAAAACACTTACATGTGTTCACAAAACATTTTTTCTAAGACTCTTTTTTCCTTACATGGGTCTTAGTTTCTACAAATCTTGCCATTTACATTCTTAAAATTATTGTATAATGCTTAATTCAATAGAATTCACATATGGTAAATAGCTTAACAAGTATTAAAGTTTTAGCATTTCAGCAGACTTTTTTCTTACACCAGAAATAAACAGATAAATAGATAGATAAGTAAAAAAGGAAGGAAGGAAGGGAAAAAAAACATGAACCATGCTTCTTCCAGGTTAATGTTTAAGCCTGCTTTAATCACGTCCTTTGATACACTTTAAGGTCCATATCAGTCAAGGCAAACATTCTAAGGGACCGAGCAGATGGATGCTGCAGTTTAGAAAGTGTGTGGTAAACTCAGGATCCAAGAGTAGAACAAAAGATCCACCTTTTTCATAATTAAGCCTCTGATTAATGCCCTGGGCTCCTCACCACACACCTGTAATTACTCACAGAGGTACTCATTGTGCTGGGCCTTGTCTCGGAATATCAGGCATCAAGCTATCCGGCAGCAGATGGAAGCACATTTCTGTTGACATATGTTGCAATGAAAGGATTCGTGCAAACCTGGCTAGCAAGGTAGCAGAATGCCATGCATTTGAAGATTAATAATGCAAACAACCATGATGTTAACTTTTGTTATGTTTGTGTTAATTCCATCTGTTGAGACGTGGAACTAAACCTTGAAGCTTGCGGGCTTTAAAAATCTTTAGTACATACTTGAATCAAATAAGCCATTTTCACCATTGGAATTTAGAGTTTTAATTTAAAAATACTTTTCTAGGCTAAATTTATGGGAATTACGAACTAAATCCTTTAACAAGCTAACATCACAATTTATAAATGAATCCATTTTGCCTCATAAGATTTGTATGTGTAAAGGCAATGATCTGTAAAATGGGGCATTCAAAAAAATTACTAAGTTGCTATACTGATGCTAAAGACAGCAGATAGACACATAGCTGAAATAAAGTCACATGGCTCTCCCTCTCCCTGGACCTCAGCCAATCACTTCAACGGAACCTGCTACTATGGGCAAGAAGGTTGGAAAGAGAGGGCAAAATAACAGATGGCTAGCCTACCCTACCCTGCCACCCACGTAAGACAGCGCCCTGAGGAGATGCAGCGCCTGTGCAAAGTCGCCAAAGACAGCACTGGGGGAGGGTAAACGGGGGGTTAAAGAGGGAACTATGTGACCAGTTAGCCAAATTATGGCCATATGCCTGCTTATGTTGCTTCTCCGCACTGAAATGGAACAACTCAAAGACTATCTTTGTGATAACATGTTAAAATTCGGAATAACCACGTGGCACTCAAAGAAGAGCAGCTACATATTCCCAATAGAGGGACATTCACAAAATGTCCTACTTATTTCTAACTCAGTAGAATCCTTTCTTCACCTTCCCCACCATACAGTAAGATCACAGTTCTAACAGGAGCAATTGAAGAATAGAATAAAAATCTGAAACCTTCTTACACCTTCCAGGACTTTATATATACATGGGGCAGGATGATGCCCTCCAGATATCAGTCATTCATGTGCAGCCCGCATGCCTTTTGCCGTCTCCCTGTCCAAAGTGAACCTCTACCTAATAGGTTTTTCTGAGTGACTCATGTTTTTATTTTTTTTATTTCCATAGGTTTTTGGGGAACAGCTGCTGTTTGGTTACATGAGTATGTTCTTTAGTGGTGATTTGTGAGATTTTGGTGCACCCATCACCTGATTTGTAGTCATTTATCCCTCACCCCCACCCACACTTTCCCCCAAGTCCTCAAAGTCCACTGCACTATTCTTATGCCTCTGCATACTCAGAGCTTAGCTCCCACTTATGAGTGAGAACATACAATGTTTAGTTTTGCATTCCTGAGTTACTTTGCTTAGAATAATGGTCCAATTATCCTGAAAAACCTATGTGTATCCTTTCTCATAAGTAAAAAGTAACTCAAATAATATAATGACAGTAACCAATGTGGCTGAATTTTTGCTAAAAATACCATCTTCTGTTGAAGTCTCTGGGTTTGAGACCAGCTCTCCTTGTTAAACAGAAGCACAGAATGCAATGACAGGGTGGTGTGAGACAAGTTCTTCTCTCAATTCCATCTGGCCTACCTAAGAGTATCACAAGGACCTGCGGAGAAGAGGAATCACACTACTGTGTGATTCAATACTAATCAGCGCTGCCTCCACTGGGATGGCTAGTGAGAAACAGCCCGGCACTCTGGTGCAGTGAAAAGAACTCTAGAACTGGGACCATAGCCTTGTGTGACTGTGGGCATATCACATCATACCTAGAGCGTATGCTTCTCTTCCATAAAATGGAATGATACTCCTTTACGGAGCTGTATCTAATGAGATAGGAGATAAGAACATATGCCTTTGCAAAATGAAAAGAGCCATAAAGAAGTAAATAGAGTAGGAAGTAAATAATTATTTTTCAAAAAGAGAAGGACTCTGAAGGGTTTTACTTTGTAGAATTTACTTTATAGGTGTAGATTGTATAATTCAGTGAACTATTATTTTGCTCATCTACAGAAAGAATATTTTAAGATATTTCAAAGGTGGCACAAACAAGCCTCTTAGATCACACATTATCCCAGAAATTTAAAAGCTCCACAAATTAGTGCTTTCAAGCAACACCGTTAGCAAAGCATTACAGCAATTAGCCATAGTGTATATAATTTACAAGGCAAATAATGAAAGAAAAACAGGAAAATTATCATTTTAGATTTTCTAGGATTCATTTTTCTAAGTAGTTCTAGAACTTAATACAAACAAGTTCAAGTTAGTATCATAGCAAGAATTAGTTTGTTTTTCACACATTAAACAGACTAAACAATAAATAATAAGCAAAATAAAATTAGTTTTATTCTTTAAAGTTGAACATAGGAAACACAGACAAAGATCTTTCACATGGTTTTGTTCAAAGAAACTAAAATTCGTTCTGCAAAATGTTGCAATATAGTGAACAGATCACCAAACTAGTATTTTTCTCTTCTTCTGGTTAAAAGTCCAAGTGCATACTGTATACATTGAGTGTGTAAAGATCACTAAGATGATAATTGTGAATTTGCAGCTTATCAGAAGATTCTGGTTATGAGAAAGTAACTGGCGAGAACATCTGTCTCTTATCACTGATCTTGCAAAAAAATCAGGTAATTCAAATAGAGGCGTGTTGTTTCCTTTCCTTCAAAGCACAGTTCTATAAACACAAACCATATTCAGCTTGGTAAATGAATCGCTTTAATTGAATGCTATGTACACAGTAACTGGAAAAACCATAAGTGATAAGAAAAACATATGGTGATGGCGACAGAAATCGGTTTATTCATTTTGCATAGTGTTGTTTCTTTAGCTCCCTTATAATTGACCTCTAGAGCGATAAATGTGTAAAATAATTTTGTTTATTATGGCTCCAAACCTTCCAACAATTACACAAAATGAAAATTTAAAAGGAAGGATTCATTCTGGAAGCATTTCCATTGTTTACATAATGGCACAGCTATAATTTAGTGCTCGTGTTGTTATGGAAAATAAAAAAAGGGCGATTACAGGCCATTTCAATTCAAAATATTGCACAGTGGTGTCAAAATGGGGGAAAATGTTCACTTTAAAGCAGTTTAAAATGGATTAACCCTATAAACAAAAACATTTCAACATGGCATTCTATAAAACACAAATGTTCAAGAAGTAGCCATCCTCCAAACCATATTAGAAATATTGCAACTGTACTTTCACACCAATTACATATATATTATTCACTTAATATTTGTTCAGGGCCCAGCAGATGATGGTTGTAACACAATAGCCAGCCATCTGTCTCCCTGCCTTTCCTTCGTGGACTCGCGCCTGCTTCTCAAGAGCAAACAGATCCAGTTATTCCACCTACAGCCACTCCGTCCCTCCACAAGGCCAGACACAATCATCAAGAAGTAAAATCTGCATGTGAAAAATCACTCAATTCCTCATTTAACTTTTTACTTAAAGTAAACTAAAACACTACACAGTTAGATGACTTCATCACTGTTTTTCAGGGAAGACGGCTGTCTTTTACCTAGGAAATTCTATAGGAAGTTCTTTTATTTAGTAAAGAGGGGAAAGTTGGGATCCTTTATCCCAGTAATCTGGCTAACAAAAATATATGATTCATTCTATACTTGGGTAATTAATTATAAAAATGTGAATGCAGAGAAATACATTTAACAATAAATATGAATATAAACTTTTAAGAATGAAGAAGTAGCCAGGATCCTGTAGTACCTGAGGGCATATTTTTAAGTGTTGGTTACTCCCTGCCTGCCGCAGTTCATAAATGCTGAGTGATGAGAAATTTTTATTTACCAGAAGACCAGATCTGAAGAGACCTCAAAGCTCCAAGTCCTGATTCTCTCATTTCTGTTAGTGGGTCTCTGCTCCTTCAGCTTTGGGCACAAGGACATACTTTACATACTACAAGCTGTTAACCTGGCTTCTGATTATTAAAAAATAAATCAACATGGCCCTTTAAAAAAAAAAAATCAACATGGCCCATTAAAAACAAAACAAAACAAAACAAAAAAAAAACCACAGCAGAGCATGGCACCAATGCTTCATTTCCAGAAAAGTCACTGGGAACAAAAAGTTAGCAGAACAAAGCTGAAAATTACTTTTATGATTGGGGCCAAATAATACGTGGTATATGCTTTACATTATGTGTTAAAATGGCTAACTTGGTGCATCTGTCTGGGAAAAAAAGCAGAGATCTTTACAAGAGTTGTACACAATGTGATTTCTTGGAGTACAACTATGTTCCTGATGCCAGGAGAAATATTACAGGCCTGAGTAATCGGGTTCTGCACCTGGAGAATCAAAATTGCCTAGTGGCTGGGCATTGTGGCTCATGCCTACAATCCTAGCACTTTAGGAGGCTAAGGTGGGAGGATCACTTGAGCCCAGGAGTTCAAAACCAGCCTGGGTGACATATCAAGACCCTGCTTCTACAAAAAATTAAAAAAAAAAAAAAATAAGCCAGGTATGGTGGTACACTCCTGTGGTACCAGCTACTTGGGAGGATGAAGTGGAACAATCACTTGAGCCTGGACATCAAGGCTGCAATGAGCTATATTTGTAAGACTGCATTCCAGCCCAGGCAACAGAGAGAACCTGTCTTAAAACAAAACAAAATGCCTAGAACTTTTCACCAGCAGAACTGCTATAAGGAAGACTGAATTTCCTTGACAGCAACATGCAAAAGGGAAAGGGAATGGGAAACACGCAACAAACTCCTGAGGCCACAGGAGCTGCTCTGAGCATTTGCACGGTATCAGGATTTCAGGAGTGACAGAGCAAGTGGACAGATGGCAGAAAAAGGCATTATGAGGCTCAAGCCCAAAAAGAAAACCTTGAATATTTTTCGTAACAGCTTATCTACAAAGAAAAACTTGGCTGGATTTTAAACAGTGAAGATTGACTGTTCTGCTTCAGAAAATGTGGGATATAGATTTATTTACTTATTTAAGGAGCACTGCACATTAATTATTTTTATACTGAAGTTGATAAGTCACTAATCCGTCTACACTGCTTTTTTTTTTGGTAATAGCTTTGAGATATATATTCATATATAATGAAATTCACCCAAGAAGTATACAATTCAGTAGTTTTTAGTATATTCACAGAATTGTGCAGCCATTACCACTAATTTGGGAGCATTTTCATTACCCCAAAATGAACCCACCAGCAGCTGTTCCCAATTTCTCATATACCCAGTCCACTTTCTGTCTCCATGAGTCTGTCTACCCTGATATTTCAGAATTCAGAATCTTAACAATATATATAGCATTATGTGTCTGGTTTCTTTTACTTAACATGTTTTCAAGGTTTATCCACATCATGGCACAGAATACTTTATTCCTTCTTGTGATCAAATCAATATTCCATTGTATTGATATACCATATTTTGTTCATCTTTTCATCAGTTAATGGACATTTAAGCTGTTTCTACCTTATGGTAATTGGTTTTAATTTGAATTTCTCTGGTGAATAATCAGATGTTCTTCAACATCATTATTCACCAGAGAAATTCAAATTAAAACCAATTGCCATGAGTATCTTTTCATGTTCTTCTTAGCCATTTTTATAACTTCTCTAGAGAAGTTTAAGTCTGTATCTTTCACCCATTTTTTATTTGGGCTGTCTTTTTATTGTTGAGTTATAAGACTTTTTAAAAATTTTTAAACTTTCATTTATTTGTTTATTTTTGAGACTAGCTAATAAGGCTGGCTAATTTTTGTATTTTTGGTAGACATGGGGTTTCACCATGTTGCCCAGGCAGGTCTCAAGCTTCTAGCCTCAAGCAATCCACCTGTCTCAGCCTCCCAAAGTGCCAGGATTACAAGCATGAGCCACCGCGCCAAGCTGCATAAGACTTCTTTATATGTATTCTGGATACCAGATCAAATATATAATTTCAAATATTTTGTGGGTTTTATTTTCACTTGTTTGATAGCATCTTTTGAAGCACAAAAGATTTTAATTTTGATGAAGGATAATTTATCCATTTTTTCTTCTGTTGCTTGCATATTTGGTTTCATATCTAAAAGGCTATTGACAAATTGAAGGTCGTGGCGATCTAGTCCTTCCCTTTCTAAGAGTTTTACCATTTTAGCTCTCATATTTTGGACATAAAACCATTCTGAGTTAATTGTGTATATGGCATGAGGTGGGGGTCCAACTTCGTCCATTTGCATGTGAGTATCCAGTTGTCCCTGCATCATTTGTTGAACTGACAATTCCTTTCTGATTGAATTGCCTTTGGACTCTTGTCAAAAAATCAGCTGACTATGGGCATATAAGTTTATTTCTCAATTCTCAATTCTATTCCACTAACTATATGTCTAACCTCTTACCAGGACCACACTGTTTGGATTACTCTAGCTTTTGGTGAACTTTTGAAATAGAAAACTAGTAATTCTCTAATTTTGTTCCTTTCTGAGATGGCTTTGGTTATTCAGGATTCCCTGCAATGCTGGAAGAAACTTAGGATCAACTTTTCCATTTCTGCAAAAAACACCATTGAAATGTTGATAGGGATTGTACGGAATCTATATATCAGTTTGTGGAGTACTATTATCTTAACAATATTAGGTTTTCTGATCCACAGATACTTTTCCATTTATATAGGTAGTTTTTAGTGTCCAACAGCAAGGTTTGCAGTTTTTAGTGTATATACCTTGCAAGACCTGGGTCAAATTTATTTCAAAGTATTTTATTCTTTTTGGTGCTATTGTAAGTAGAATTGTTTTCTTAATTTCATTTTCAAATTGTCCGTTGCTGTTGTATAGAAATACAGTTGATTTTTATATATTGATCTTGTATCCTGCAACCTTACAGAATTATTTACTAGCTCTAGTAGGTTTCTTTTTTTTTTTTTTCTTTTTCAAGTAGGTTTCTTTTTTAAGTGTGCGTTTATTTCATGAGGTTTTCCAAATACAAGATCATATATTCTGTGAATATACATAACTTTCATTTCCTTTCCAGTCTGGCTTTTATTTCATTTTCTTACCTAACTCCCTGTCTGGAATCTCTGGTACACTGTTGAAAAGAAGTGGTGAGAAAAGACATTCTTGTCTTGTCCCTGATCTGAGGGAGAAAATCAGAGTTTAAAATGGAAATGCCTGTTATTTCTTTGGTGGGAAGAAAGCCAGAGCCTATGATGTGGCAAACAAGCCCAGAGCAACCTTTTTGCAAAATATTTTTGGAGTAGCAAATGAGTGCTGTCTGCAAGGATGCTCAGAGTGCTGTGAGATCAGAGCCTCTAAGAAAAAACTGTTTCTCCATCACATGAATCAGCTCTCTCCCCTAGGCCCAAGTCCTTTGCTACATGAAAAAAACATAAAGCCCCTTTTCTCTGGCCAACATAACACCCTGCCTGAAGCCCATGGATGACGAGGGGCTACTGTCTTTCACGTGTGTTTTCTAAAATGGGCATTTCAGAGCTCACTAAAGAGACTGACAGGGAGATGTCAAACCCATTAAAAAATTCTGGCACATTTATGATTCCATAAGATAAGAAAACTGTTGTAGGGTCGTGGAGAGAAGTGACTAACCAGCTGCACCAATAGTGCCTTGAAGGCACCACGGTCTGACTATGTAATGACTGTCTTAGTCATGACCCTGATAAGCTTCAAATCTACACCATTACAGTTTGTACAACAGGCTGCCTTAATGAGGTTGATGCAGATGCTCAAGGGCAGTTATTAAATCCTCACAATGAGATTTTAGCAAATGAGGGCTTCAACAAGTTGTTGCCAGCAAGTGATAACAGTGGAAGTGACTCAGCTGCATCAGATTCGTGTGTAAGGTGCTGTGAGTGTTAGATGCTGGTGCAGCACTCCAAAAGCAGATTCGGCCTGATGGCCAAAGCTCAGGATAAGCCTACACAAAAAGGCATTTATACAGCACCAAGGAAGTTACTGCGGGCTGGGGATGAGGGAGGGCTAAGGTAGGAAAATACTAAAATCTTTTTCTGAGGTGCCCAGCTGCTTATCTCAGAAGAGGCTAAACTGAACCAAGTGTCTCTGCTTGTCTCCTCCACCCCCTCCTCTATGGCTTTATATGTCCTCTAGCGGAAGGAAAAGCAGGGTCACTGCCATCACAGATAAAAGGATGGGCAAAAATGCACTTATAGTGCATAATCATATAAGTAATATTAAGGTAAGAATTGCCAAAATGAGTCAAATGTGCACACACAAAATTAATATAGGTACTGCAGAGTCAGGGAACTATACCTTTCCCAGGTTTATTATTCACTCTGTCTCAAGAATGCATCTCCTAGAAATACATTCTTCTTAGAACATTAAAAAGAAACTCTTGGGTGAAACCACAGACTTAACATAGTCAGGTGTTGCTTAAGGTCATGGCTGCAAGGGCACAGTAAAATTTAATTGACACTGCCAATGATGCCAAGTAAAATAATCTTCTCATTCTAATGCTAGAATCTAGATTAGGACCCAACTGCCCATAATGTTACCCCAGAATGAAGTAGAAAAAAACAGTGGGGAAAACACACCCCTACTGAATTTGGGTAACAAAGGTATTTAATTTATTCCTTTGGAACCATAAAACTTACAAAAGAGATCCAGGAGAACATCATTCGATCTTTTCATTTTACAGACATGGAGAAAGACATCAATCAAGGCCAGAACTACAGTTAGCAGCAAGGTTTAAACGCAAACCCAAGCATGGTCCTGTTCCTTGCAGGAAAGGAAAATGTTAAGTCAGGGTCAATGAAGCAGCATTTGATATTTGTGAATAATGGGCCTCATATATAGTGCATAGCACTACTTTGAGGACTTACTTAGTTTTAAAACCTGAATTCTTCTTTCATCTCACTCACTTTGCCTAATAATCATTTATTAAAAATGCAAATAATACCTTTCAAAGCTATACTTTCAAGTGAAGTCAATAAATGATTGCTACAGCTTAAAAATATGCTTCCAAAAAGAAACACGTAACTCCTACCCTCATAGAAATATTATCAGATGAGGGAACTGGCTCATAAAATGCTATCTTCAAAATAAAGACAGGTCTTCCACCAAAGCCGTCTTCTTAGGAAATTACTGGGCATGAGGGGTAAGGGGGGAACTGTGTGGGGAGGCTGGGGCAGTGAGGGGAAATTCATTAGAAAGATCTTATGGAAAAAAAACAAAAAGAAGTTTACCAGGATTCCAGCAACAAATTAAGATTCCTATTCTTCCCTCAAAATGAACACTAGAGAACACCAGTTCTCTGTGGCTTCTGTGCTCATTTGTGATCTCAACTCTGCTTAAAAAACAAACAAAAAACACCTCAGGGCTTCTAATGCCATCATAGACTAGCATGTCCCATGCATTTAAGCATGCTTCCTTCTCATATGTTGAAATCAGGAAGCCTGGCTCTCAGGTTTGGGTGAAAACGAGTCTGCTTCACAGCACTGAATTTTGCCAGGATGTTTCCCAACCTATGCCTAAGAACTGATTAAAAAGAAACAATGATTTCTGTCAGTACTTTCCACATCTTCTGGTGTGTTCGATATCGGTAAAGAAATTAATTTTCGAGTATGATTATTATCCATTCTTTTCATTCTAAGAAAATGCAAAATGCATGCCCTCTAGTTTATTTTCTAACAAATAAAATTACTCCACCTGCACAAAGCAGCAAAACTGAATCTCTCAACATTTTTGTATTTCAGGGAAAAAAAAAAAAGAGGGCAACCCTGTGGTGGTTCAATTTCAGGAGTCTACAGACCATCTCACTAATATGGGTGAAAACCTGGATGAATTAGAATGACAATTTCCCACCCCTCCCATTTAGACAATTTGTCTTTAGACAAAGAGCTCTCAAGAATGACTGAAATTTGAGAGAACAATCCCAAAGGATCTATCAACCTGCTTATGGAGAAACCTCAGGCCAGATCCACTAGCAAAGCAGCAATATCCACAAACCCGACACTACACTTGTCCTGCCCATCCTGTGATGAAAAGTCCACCATATACAAATCCCACACAGCAGTAAGCAGAGAGGTCAATCAACCTCTAAATGTTGAACAAATGGCTTGCTGCTTCAAATTCTAGGAATACCTATTTTACATTTTGATTTTTGACGTATATATAACAAAACTCATTTTAGGGACTTTGAAATAACTTTTTTTTTTTTAAATGAATGTGTTTTAAGAGTAGACTTTTGAGCTACTGAGGAAATAGGAGGAGGAGGGCTTTAAAGATAAAATTCCAGTAAAAGATACAGCTAATTTGTTATCTGCACTTGGGCAGATGCTTTACCTCCTGAACAACAATTTCATCATCTGTAAAATGGGAATGAAAATGCAACATGCCCTGCTGTACTCTTCAAAAGGGCAAAGGAGATAGTATCCGAAAGCATTTTGTAAATTCCAAAGTTCATAATTATTCTTTTTATTAAATAACAGCAGGATTTATTCATGATCTTATTGAAATATTAATTTTCCAGGATCATCTGAAATTCTCAAGTTCTAGCTGGATTGAAGGTACCATGCTAGTTGCTGTGAGGTTCTGAGGCAGCTCCTGCCTTCCAGCAATGGCCTGTTAGGGGAGGGGAGAGCTCCTCATAGCTAAGAGTGAGGCCACCAAGAGCACAGGGCTCCTGCATGACGGGGACAGTAGGTATGCCATGGGAACCAAGGAAGGGAAGCAAATAGGTGGCACAAGACACTGGGTCTTAATGAAGGGACCATTCTGCATGTGTTCAACTAGACTCTAGCACAGAGGAAAATGGTAGGTATTTTGTTTTAATGTCATATTATTAAAAGGTTCTCTTTTGCTAACATTTCTCTAGCCCACAAATACCTACCAAAGGATATTTTTTCCATGGAAGAACAAAAGAAAAACTGTTGTTTATTGTTTCTTTAGAAAACAATGTTCTCTCTAAAATGTGTTTCAGTAAATAGCATTAATAGCTGAACAATCTGCAATTACCACAATACCACTTATTGTTATGTATTAAAAAGAAATCAACAGAAAAAAAGATTATTCCCCACAAGAAAAGCACTTTTCTCACAGAAACAAAAATTGCAATTTAAAATGCTTTTCTTGACATTATTTCCTTCTATCCAAGTCTACCTTTTATGAATTATAATCCATAGTCATTATTTAAATCTATTATATTCAAAAATCATTCCTCTCCAAATGGGAGTTTATGTATCCCCCTTCCCCAAGTATAACCTTAGTACTTGAAACTTCTCTAGAAGCTATCCCTCTGTCTCTCAGTGCCTCTGTGCCTGGAGAAAAATGTAACACTTCTTAAAGTCTTCACAGAATTCTAAATGAGAAAAGATGGTCTTATAGGTCAATAGCTATATGCCAAAGAGCAAGTACTGCAGTGAATGTACCAGTGCCTACCGAAGGCCTAACTATCTTCACTTTCTCAAAGTCCCAGAGTCATTAGAAACCCACTTCATGAAACAAGCAGCACAAGCCAAACAGGCTATGTATGTGGTCACTGATTCAAGGATGCGGCGACTTGAGTGCAAGGCTAGGTAGGGCTCAGGCTCTGAGTGAATGTTTCTTTTTTCTGAGGCTGTCCTAGAGGGTCAGATAGTCTCGGACTGAATTCTTTAGAGCTTGGAAGGCTTACAGACATAGAATCTATTGCCTGCCATATTTAAACAGGAAACTGGGTTTAGTGTCTCCTGATAACGAGCTGGAATCTACCTATTAGTTCTGGCTCTGGAGTTAAAACAGTCTCTCCACACAGCACTGCTTCAACGTTTGAAGAAAGCAATTATCTGTGTCCATGAACCAACCCTTTTCCATGCAAGCTGTTCTCTCAACCATCCTGCTTCCTCTTAGCTACTCACGCAGTGCTCATGCAAGAAATGGAACCTGAGCCCCTCCCACCTCCTTTCATTCATACGGTGCCTTGGGCTTTGCAGACGCAGGTCACACAACTTTCTACTTTGGACTTCCAGGCAAAATCCATCTCAGATGATTTTCATGTTAACTTCAGAATTAGTCAGAATGTTCCATATTTTATTTCTTAAACTGATTCTTTTAGATGCAGAATTTAGTAAGCTGAACCATATGAAATTGCACCCCCTTTCTGAAAACCCATATAACTCTACCTGAAACATTAACTTTCTTAATCTCCCTGGTTAAATTTTCATATGTATTTATTTCCTCTGTTAAGCTAAGAGAATAAGACTTGCATACTGTTTTTGATTACTGAGTTGTGTCATTTAATTTATATCATCTAGCTCTTCTCCTAGGACAACGTCATCTGCACAAGTACTCCTCTAGGGCGCGGTTTCTCAACCTCGGCACTATTGACATTTCGGGTCATAAATTCTTTGTCGTGTTTCTGTGCAATCTAAAATACTTAACAACATCTCTGGCTTTCACCCACTAGATGACAGTGCACTTCCCTCCCCTAGTTATGACAACCAAAAGTGTGTCCAGACATTGCCAAATGTTCCCTGGAGGGGGCAAAATTCCCTGCCCCGCAAGAATCACTATTCTAGGGTAATGAAAGTTGACTAGCTTACCACAGTAAGTGGTTAATGCCTGCCTTGAAACTGATAGTTGGAGCCAAAATTTCAAGAAAAGTGATTCAGCTTGGCTGCTTTGGTCACCCATTCTTCCCCATGATGCAATGTGGATTTGGAAGAGCCAGTCTCAGAAGGTTTTCTTTTTTTCTTCAATTTTGTATCAATCAATGTATTACTGAGCATCTACCCTCTCTGGGAAAAGACAGAAGGCACTCCAGTGACTCTGTTAAAAAAGATTCCAGTGACCTGGGTTTTGTGACAGGCCACAGTAGAGTCTCCTTCCACAGAGAAACCTCAGAGCCAAAGAACACGGTTCTCTACTGAAAAATGTATGCAACTGATACACGATATCACACGGTAACAGTTTACTAACAACAAAATCTTTCCTTTGTCCACATATACTGAGAGTTGCTATTATACTTCATTTTTATGCTTTATTTCATGTAGCATGTCTTATTAAATACTAGAAGATTTGTAGCTAAATATACATAATTCACATTCATCACTAACATTTAAATCCAACCAAGGAAATCAAACAAAACCCTAGTTTCTGGCCTGTCAGGTAGATTTTTTTTCTCTCTGGATCAGCCTCCATGCTATTATCTTACACTTTTTAAAGCTGTGAAACAAGTTCACTGCACATGTGTTAAACCTCATAACCGAAACCTCTGCCATCTGTTACCTACTACATATTTTTACTTTCCTTATTGGGGTATAAGTGGGCTCCATCTACAGATTAATGAAAATAATTATTGATTCTACAGCTATAAAGGAAAAGAAAAAAAAACCTCTCCCATTTATTTTTGGTACAGTCATCTGTTGAAGTCTTTATGGTGATTGATAGCTGAATAAAGTTATAATAAATTTTCACTGATAAATTTTGACCAATCTGTGGCTTGTCCATTCCCATGAAAACTTATGGAAAACACTCAGAAGGCACTGGATGCTATCTGATGGTGTAATATTAATTATATGACAGCTTCTATATTTTATCAATCTGAATTTGTACAATAAGCACAAATAGGAATTATTATTAACTTAGCAATACATGTCAGAAGAGAGTTGACATATCTCATCTGTCCTTATCCTTTAATCAAACCTAGGTCAAACCTGGAAGTTTTGTTTATTGGTGCAGTAAACTCCCCTTTCAGTCAATAAAATTTCATTGATTTGATTAAAGTAAATTCAGTTCAAAAATTGTATTTTTAGAAAAATAAAAGGACTTGTTTTTAAGTGCCACATTACTTTCAAAAATAATCGGTAACAAATATATGTCTTAGCTAACCAAAACATCAAATAACAGAGTCCTTTATACATTCCATTTCAATAATTATAAATACATTTACAATTTGCAAATCAACTGCTTGAATTCCAACAGAATTAGAAAAGACGTTCTCTTAAGTAGAGAGAAAATGTCCCTGGAAATCTTTCCTGCACATTTCTAATTCCTAACAGGCAAGAAATCTTTGGGGACACCCCCTGATATATACTTGGATGCACCCACTTGGCCTGTCCTGTGCTACAATGTCCAAGGTGAGGGAAGGGTCATCAAGACGTGCACCGAAACTTACAATCATTTTATCCTATCATGCCCACTTGCCTTCCTTTTCTCAATTCATCTTGCCTTTCTGAATCGACATTTGCTTTGACAGACAACAGGAATAGTGCCAGGACACTACTTTCTCAGGACGCTTACCAATCAGTACTATATCCTATCTCTCCAACATATTACACACACACACACACACACACACACAGGCACAAAACGCATATGATGTGCATTTATGTACGAAATATATACACATATGATGAATTTACACACAGACACACAAACCCCATCTGTGTCTCAGTCCTTGTTAGCCCTCATTACCTTGCCCCTGGCCTATTAAAATAATTTCCTTTCTGTGCTTATTGTCATCATTCTTTCACAATTACAATCCACCCCCACTTTATCACTGTGGTTTAAGCTTCTTAAAATGCTCTTCTGGTCACGTGGAGTATCATGCTTAAAAACTCAACAGCTCTCCACTGTCTATGGGATGAAAACTACTTTGGATCAAGGCTCTTTACAGTGCTGCCTGGATTCATGACCACATATTATTTCTATGCATACATCTGGCATTAAATCAAAGCCACTCTGGTCACTGTTCTTGACTATAGCCTGAAAAGTTCTATATCTTTGACGTGAAATTACATCATGCTTCTTGTCCTACTATCTAAATCCTATCCATCCTTGAAAGTCCTGCTAAATCCCCTCTCCTCTGTGAGCTGCTTTCAAATCAACTTAGCTAAAAGGATATTCAACAGTCTAATTTTCATAACATGTATATCACTACTTATTTGTTGTCTTTGCACAAGGTGATGGACATTACAGATACTTGTTTATGTGTCTCACACTATCACAACCTGACTAGGTCTTTATATGGCGGGAAAAAATATTCAACATAAAAAGCTCACTGAACTTTGTGCCACATTTAGGAAGGAGTGATATGACCCTAATAATAAAATGCCTAAACAGAAATCAGGGGATCTAAGAATGCTCAATGGGAAGGGGTCTGAGAGGCTCTCTAGCCCAATTCATTCACTTGACTAATTGTGGGTAGGTGGGGGCGCCATGGCCAGTGAGTGACAAAGCCGAGTCTAGCTCTAAGGTACTTTAGTTCCCAGTATCAGGCCTGCCATCCATGAGAGTCATATGTTGTTCTTAAAAGTCAATATATTCTAAAGTCATCTTATATCCTGAATTCTTGGAAGTATGTTTTCCAATTCTTAACAACCTGAGGAATCAGGCCCCAAGTTAGTCCTATTTTTATTTATAGTATGAGCCAAAAAAATTTTTTAACTGTTTTTAAATGAAGCTTTAACAAAGTTAAAGGTCTAAAGTTTCTTTATTTATACACATCCAAGTTATTATTTCATCCTCAGAACATCAGTTAGATCTTTCAATTCACAAATAAGTACTTTATCTGCTAGTGTTGAATTAAAATCCTATAAATTAAAACCTTGGTAAAATCACTTGCTGTACAGAATGAGCACTTTAGAGACATGTATTAAAATTGTTTCCTGGGATGCAAGATAAATTAGGCCCCCAATTTGCCAACTTAATTCTTTACTTTTTCTGGAACTGAATACTCAGTTTATGTTTCACCTTAAATATACTTCGAAATTTATGTTTACCTAGTCTATATGGTTCTATAGTTGTAAGTCTAAATTTTCAGCAAAGAACAATTCTTTGTCTGAGAAAGGGTGATGCAATTATTACATATCACTGCATGACACAGGCTGTCTGGAGTTATTAATAGAGTCAGGTATGGCCAATTTACAATATCACCCCTGCACCTCACTTTCAAAGTTCACTGCTGAGTCTTATGTTCACTGAGGGGCCTCATGGGATCTTTTTACAAACGCCTGTTTATTATTATATTATTCCATCATATACCTCATGAGAGGAGGTTGTAACATCCGTTAAGAAAATCACAAATTACTCTGACTTCTTTGAGGGAATACTGCTTTATATATGATGATTAAAATTATGGTTTCTTTAACATTGATGTGACGAAAGGTTCATTAAAATGTGGAGTTAAATGGAAACAAAATGTTCCTACAAGCTCAATATTATTGCCTACAATATAAGTGGCTAAAATTTTTAAAAATTTTAAATTAATGCTCAAGTGCATTCAGCAACTGAAATATAAACCAGTGTGGATCACGTATTGCCGTGCCCAGCACAGCACTTTGGAGAGCAGTTACTGGCTGAGCCAGAGTCTTACTTGCAGACAACAGAAACCACTGTTTTGAGATTAAGAAGAAAGATATTTATATGAGGGTGTTAAATGGCTTATAGAATGTCTCGAAGTGCCAGGGAACCAATCACACATCTCCACAGCCAGGAAAAAATTGGTAAGCATCCACATCACAAGGCTGTTCCAGAAGAGCCTATTGTCTGCTCATCTCACCAGTGATGCTGGTGCCGGAACAGTACCTCCATGACAGGAGGACTCAGCTCCCCCTGTGCTGCGGCCCACCACTCCCTACAACGACTTTCAATTGCCATGTTGGTTGGTGTCTCTGCTGGACAGAACTTGGCTCAATGCCAACCCAGCTGCAACGAGTCTAGGATATGCAGCATTCAGCTTTCTAGCTTTCCTTGTACAGAACGCTCCTTGGGTGGGGTGAAAAGTGAGGGGAGAGTGAGCTGATGGCCACAGACACAAAAGAAACACTTCTGGACCATAAGCATACACAGGTAAAAACAAATGTTATCAATATGCATGTCTATCTACAGCACAAAGAATTGGTTATTTCTCCACACGCTGTAAGACTCCACAATGCCTAGTTACGTTTTTTAGTCAAATTATTATGTTTAAAGGAAGAACATGTATGGAGAAAGAAAAACAATCAACACTTTAAGATATCAGAAATAAATGATGTTACTCAAGGAGCTGCTGTTTTTCTCCTCATCCTTAGTAATACAAGGGCTCATGCTTACTGAGGGGTCATACCCACGATCCAGGCTGAATGCATTATGTGTTTTACCTCTTTCAAGTCTTCAAACGAACCTATAAGGTAGGCACTATTATTATCCTCATTCTATAGATAAGGGAGCCAAGGCACAGCGAACCCAAATGATTTGGCTAATAAGTAACAAAGCCAAGACTGGAACTCCAGACAAGCTGACTTGAGGTCCCTGCTCTTAACTGATACAATTTATCATACTCTGTTACACTAGATCATAACTTTATGCTGTTATGATCCAAATATGTAGCTTGATAGCTAAGTCAGGGCAGAATAACACACACTTCTATATTGGAGAGAGGTTCCATGCTTTTTTGGTGCATTACAAAGTATGATAATATAGATGAAAATGACAAAGACCCATATTTCCCAAAATGTCTATATGTAAATTTGCAACAATAATGTTACATCAATGTAGGTTTTGCATTTAAAAGAGAATTTAACTTTGATCTATAACAGACAAATTGACAAATTACATTAAGACATTAAATCTGTAAGTTATTGTTAAAAAACAGTTCACTTGTTTTGAGCAAAGAAAACCGTCCAGTCTTTGATACATGTTCTTACAAACATAAAAATAAAATTTCTTTCCTCAACTGTCCTTTTTCATTTCATACATATTAATCTTTCCATCTATTTTAAACAATCATGAAATTAATAGGAACCGGATTTTTTGTTTTGTTTTGTTTTTTGAGACAGTCTCATTCTGCTGCCAGTCTGGAGTGCAGTGGTGAAATCTCGGCTCACTTCAGCCTCTGCCTCCCTGGTTCAGGCAATTCTCTTGCCTCAGGTTCCCGAGTAGCTGGGACTACAGGCACGTGCCACTATGCCCAGCTAATTTTTTTGTATTTTAGTAGAGACGGGGTTTCACTATATTGGCCAGGATGGTCTTGATCTCCTGACTTGTGATCAGCCCACCCTGGCCTCCCAAAGTGCTGGGACTACAGGCGTGAGCCACCGTGCATGGCCAGAAGCTGTTTTTAATAAATCCAAATCATAGATCTTTCATGTCAAACTATTTTGGGGAATTCTGAGGTGAAAAAGCTGCTTAAGTATTAGGAAAAACTAAGAACAACAAGAAACAGCTTTAGAAGAGAAACTGAAGGACGATGAAGAACTAAGAAGCAACCTGTGGAAAGGCCTTTCCGGGCTGGGTTGGGTACTCTAATGAGGAGCATTCTGAAGTGGGGTGGGACCAAGGGCAGAGCCCAGGCAAAAAAAAACGGAAGGGAGAGACAACATCAAGGACTGTTGAACCAACACGCCAGCTGTGAATCAATCAAAAAAACACATGTGGTGAAATAAGTCAGGCCTGCATGTGAATTCCAACAGCCTTTTTAACATGTGACACTAGGCAAAAGTTTTTAATATTTTTCGAAACTTCATAATTTATAAAATGGGCCTCAGGGGCTGGGCACTATGGTTCACACCTGTAATCGCAGCATTTTGGGAGGCCAAGACAAGAGATTGCTTGAGCCCTATGAACTGATTGTGCCACTGCACTCCAGCCTTGGCAATGGAGTGACACCCCATCTCCAAATAATCAATAATAAAATAAAATAGGCCATGATATTTATTGATTTGAATTGCAGAAAAGACTCAATGGTACAACATCATGTGCTCCCCAGCACACAGTCCAGCACTGTGAGTGCTGAAGAAATAAATACCCCCAAGCACCACCACCAGCCCACCAGACACAAAGCAGCTGCACAGAGGGAAGCACACTAGCAGACCCCTTCACAGGCAGGCTGGGTAGCCCTGAAAATCACACCAAATTTTCTTCATAATTTACATTTATTTTGGAAGTGTTTATGATCTTAGTTATTTTGTAAACCAGTAACCTCAATATTTTTTAAAAAAATTCATTGTCAAGAAAAAAATAAAGCCATTTCAAAGCATGTTTTCCATCACACCAATCAACCACAAACCCATGTTACACACGTACCATGGGAAATACTACTTGATAAGTTCATTGTCTTAGTATTAAATAAGTTATTAGGATAATTAAAACTGCATAAAAATACTAAAAACGATTGTTTTGGAATGCACTACATTTTTCTGGCTGTTTGGTATATGTATTATTATTTTTTTAAGATACAAATGACCATGTCTGTTTACATAATAAATTTTCTATCATATTAGATGAAACTATAACTTTCCAGGATTGCCAGAGAACACAACTTGTGAGACATCTATCTACTTTACAAACAGTTTTTTAAACTAAAAAAGTCTTCAATTACTATGAATACCATTGTGTTTGAAAAGATTTTAGCATCTTATAACTTATTTAATTCAACGCTTTACTGGTCACTACTGATATAACTTTGATGCTTTCAGATTTAAGAAAGAAGTTTGTAGAACAACTGTGCCACACACAGCATAATGTTCAAACGCCCATGAACCACAAACTGCGTCATGCAGACAAGTGCGCCACCCAGAGGCAAAAGGAAGAAACCCACCTAGGATTTTATTTATGAGACAAAACTGACAATCAGTTTTAAACAATTATTTACAATTATGCATTTAAAAACACAGGACATCTTTCATAAGGTTCTCTCTGCATAAATAAATCCTTTTAGTGGTAGGATACATAAAAGTGTGGCCCTTTGAGAATTCTCACAAAACAGAAAGAAGCCCTGAAATGGTACCATTCACAGGTACCCACTTTGTTAATTAAAAAATTGAATTTAACTGTGTTCTCTACAGTAAATGCTTTCTTTTCTGTTATAATTAATATAACATGTGTTTCCAAAAATTACATAAGTTCTTGAACAACCACTATGATCCATTTAGACATGTGAACCAAAAGTTAAACTAATTACCAGAGACATTTCTTACTTAAATGAAAAAAGTTTCTTTCATTAGGTCTTCTGCTTAATTTTCTTCTGGCAAAGGAATAAAGTTTACTTAGAGTAATTCTGTCTGGCAGACAGTCAGGGCTTCTAAAATACATACAAATAATTGTTAAGGTTAAAGAAAACAGTCAACTCTATTAAACTCACATAAAAATTCAAGCTTCTCATAGCCTAAACAATAGGCTGATTTTAATATAGAGATTTATGATATCCTCATTTTGTCTTAGAAGTCTGAATGTTAGGATTAATGTTAGCATTGGGCCATTTTTTAAGATTTATGTATTTCACTATGAACTACAAAAGATAATGGGCCTTAATTAAAAACATAATATGCATTAAAATGTAAAAACAATTTTAAGCACAAAATTTGAAAATTCTTTTGTTTTTACTGTAAAATCATATTTCTTAAAATGATATGTAAAATAATTTTTTTCAGGTTCTCTAACGCTATATAATATACTCTTATTTCATCTCATTTTATTGTTTCATTTCCACACCAACGCACCTTAGAAGAGAAAGATAATTTGAAACTCACCTATCTACATGACTTTCTAAAAAACTCATTCTAAGGAACATTGTTTACTGCTAACTTACTTGTTTTTATAAAATGAGAAGGATCTATAGTTGATGATTATTTCCAAATAAATGTTTTTTCCTGTAAAATATTAGCAAAAGGCTTCTTTAAAGTAGAATATTGTTAAGTAAAGCTTCCTCTTTTGCTTCTTTCATTGAAGGAGTTCATTATCATCTGTGAGAGTTCTCTTTTCTACACCCCATAATACTCCATACACCCTGAGTAAAAGATGCTTACGCTTGCAATGATGGCTGTAAAATATTTGAGCAAGGAGTACAAACAATTCTACTCTATGTCCCCATTTCTATATTTTTCTAGGAAATAAATGAGATTATGGGTCTAAGCCAGCCTGCTACGCAGATGTCCTCTATACACTGCTAAAATTACAATGAATGACAGACTACTGGCTAGGATGGTATGGTTATTATTTAATATAAGAGTTCAATGATTTTTAAAGCTCAAAGTAAGTACTGGGAAATACACATTGCAAACTCTTTAAATGGGGCTCGAAAGTTAAAAAGGTTTAAATGCATTCTAAAGCAACACAAAAAGCTTGGGATGTAAGCTAGGGATGCATTCTAGCTTACATCCCAATAAACAAGCTTTTTTTATTGCTTTAGACAAGTTTTTTTTGGTGCTTTAGACTGCATCCCTAGCTTACTTCTTACATATAAGCTAGGGATATCAAAAGGTCTGTGAATCCACATCAGACCTTAAAAGAATAAAAGAAATGCAGAAAGGACAGCTACTTGATAGTTAATAAATGATTCAAGCTCATTAATAAGTATTTACAATTTAAAGGGTAAATTCTGAAACACTCCCTATACCTCTAGTTGGTTAAGAAAACCTAGTGATAAAATGAAATGCCTTAAAATTTCTTGAATATTTTCTATTCCTTTCTTTCCATCCCCAATGCTACCAGCTTAGTTCTTACCATTTTTAAAGATCTGTATTAGTTTAAATACTTCCTAATTGTTCTCAGTCTACAGGCCAATCTCCCATTCTATCCTACCATCACATTTTCAAATCCATCTTCCAAATGCAGTCCAGAATAATCTCTGTGAAGCATAAATCAATCATATCACTTACCTGCTTGGTATCCCAAATCAATTTAAGAATCCATGTGTCCCTATCCATAACCTCTCTCAACTGGCAGAAGTCTTCCCAAGGGAGGAAGGCCAGGGACTGGCCACATCCTATCCCCTAAACCCAGGGTCTACAAGGAGGAAGCAGTAGCTAGTGGCTCCGTGGGCCTTTCTGTTCTAACTTGACCCAAACTTAAACTGCATTGGGAGAAATTAAAATAACTCCTTATCAAGAAATGCCTGGACTCCTTTTCTAACTTAAGGGTAAAGTCTTTCACAAAAACATCCTAACTACTAAAACAACCATTTTCAAACATTTAAAAATGATCAGTATCACTTTCTTCAAACCATATTTAATGCGGAACCCAAACAAAAAATGGTTATAATAGTATCTGGAGGTTGACAGCACAGGCAGAGGTTATATTACAGAGGCCATAGAATAAAATTAAAATTTGGCTGGCACAATGCAATCAATGTAAAGTAAGAGGGGAGAAGAGGCAGGGATGTGAAACCTGATTTATGTTTTTGAAAGACCATTGTGCTTGCTAAGTGTAAGAGAGTTGAAACTACTGAGAAATTCAACACTTCTGATATATTTTCATAAATCTTAGTAGTGCCTTTAAAGAGTGATATGTCATTTCCAATTAATGTGCAATCACAATAAAGGAGTCACAGAATACCTGATCCTCGCTGGTTAATCCCAGGTGCATCACAAGGTAAAAATGCACCAGGAAATCTGAGTTTGGCAGAACGTCCTGGCGTCTGGTCATCATGGCACAGATCAGCCTGTAGGCTTGCAGTTTGCCTTCCTTATATTCATTTGGCAGTGTCGCTGCCTGTCAAGGAGATGAAGTTTCCAGATTAAATCAAGCCCAGGAGCAGAGGATTTCAACATTTCATTTACTTCTCAGTTTTCCTTAAGAGTTGTTTATGGACACGTGGGATGCAGTGGCTTTAGTAAGACCCAGCCTGTCTTCAAAACATGCAATCTTGGGCAATTACATTTTTCAAACTCAATTTCGGGAAGGAAGAGGAAATTGCAATAAAGGAATAAACACATAACCACTTGCCTTAAAAAGCCATGATGCAAACATTCTGAGTGGTGGAATCAAAACTGGAGGAGATGGAGAAGACTGGTTATCCAGGCTTATTGCTAGATTGTCCCGTATCTAATTCACAAAGAGGAGAATTTCAGGGTAGGTAATATTACTTTTATCCCAACAGTATTTCAATATTGTCTTCCATGACCAAATAGCTGCTTCCAGCTAAATTTCTGTAAGTCAAGTGAAAACCTGTAATATTTACAAATTTTTCTTTTATCATGAGATTATCCTTTTGAATTGTGTGTTTGGCTCACTGTATGTGGTTTTAGATTTAAATACCAAACAAAGCCATTGTTTTTCCTTGAATGTTAATGGCTGGGGAGGTCCTGAATTCCAAATGATAAGTAATGTTTTAATGAGTTATACTAAACAAACATGAATCATGTTTTTGAAAAAAAAATTTAATAACATAAGAATGTCAGAACCCAAACAAAAATCTGAATAAAAATTGTATGTACTACTTAGAAGGCTGAGGCAGGAGAACTGCTTGAACCCAGGAGGCGGAGGTTGCAGTGAGCCGAGATCGCACCACTGCATTCCAGTCTGAGTGACAGAGCAAGACTCCATCTCAAAAAAAAAAAAAAAAAAATTGTATGTACTCTTAAGATTCTACTTTTGTAAAACGAAAGAAGACTATATATTAATATTGGCTATTTCTTTTTTTTTCCCCCAGATGATCTTGTTGCAAATATTGGCTATTTCTATGAATAGTGATGTGAATTTTCTTCTTTGTATTTTTCTACATTTTTCAAATTTTGTACCGTACAATCAGTATCACCTTTATAATGAGAATAACTAGAACTACTTAATACCTTATATTTAATATCCTATAGCAATATTCTACTTTGCACTAAGTAACTTTTACATTTATAAACTATTCATGTTATATATGATTATTCTTTGATAATCGAATGTACTTTGTCTAAACATACAATTTGTTTCAGAATATGTTCAGTAGTTAACTGTAACACAATTTTTACATTAAAAGATAAAACCATTTTCCCAGATTATAATAAAAAGTAACATAGTAGGACTTACCTTTGCTAGTTTGTACCAGAGTTCATAGAGATAGCAGAAAACTCTGGCATGAATCTTGGGTGACTGAATGTTATTCACATCTCCAAGGATCCCCAAAACTCTTCGCCATAACACAGCAGCAGAGTCTGGGTGCCAGCCAGTGAGGCTCCCCCCAGCAATTATACTACAGTCATCTGCAAGGCACTCGCTGCTATCTACGCAGAAAAACATGTCTGTTAACCCAGTAAACAATCTTGATTTCATCATACCTTTTTTCTTTAATGCAAATTACCTATTTGTAAAATTTTATATATTCGAAGCAAAATAATTAAGGTAAAAATGTGAAACAGCTGAGAATTTAAAAGGAGAGAAAACCAGGTTCAATGAAGAAAGGTCAGATGGTTTCGATTCTTCAAACTAAAAGAGCAACAATCTAAGAGATGACGTAACAGTTCCTGGAGACCCTGTGATGGGTTTTTTAAATGAGGGGGGAGGAAGGGGGAGATCCTTGAACAGCATGGGTGGGAAACAGTGCCATGGGAATGGGTGGCCAGGGAAGCCTCAGTGCCAGAGTAACATCTCCCCAGTGGTGGTTGTTGTTAGGTCGGGTTTTGGGAATAAAATGTGCATACAAGACATTTTCATTCCTTTCAGGTTTAAGGAGTTTTAAGGAATGTATACATTCATGTAACTGTTGCCATAAATTGCCACCAGAATTGAGATACGGAAGAGTCCCATCACTCCAAAAACTGCCCCTTCAAAACTGGTCCCCTTCCTTTATTCTCAGTCTCTTACAACCACTGCTTTGCTTTTTGTTCCTATTGTTTTGCCTTTTCCAGAATGTCTCAAGAATGAAATCCTACAGTTTGTAGTCTTTCTATCTGGTTTCTTTCACTCAGAAAAAGGCATTTGAGATTCAGCCATTCAGTTGTGGGTATCAGTGGTCTCTGCTTATTGTTGATTAATATTCTATTTTATAGATATATCATAGTTTACCCATTCACCTGTTGATATTTAGATTGGTTCCTGTTTTTGGCGATTATGAATACAGTTGCCATAAACATTCATGTACAAGCTTTTCTGTTAACGTATGCCTACATTTCTCTTCAGCAAATATCTAGGAGTGAGATTCCTGGATCCAATCATAACTGTATGTTTAATTAACATTAAACTGAAGAAAGAAACTGTCAAACTGTTTTCCAAAGTGCTATGATGGTCTGCAGTCCCGCGAGCAAAGTATGAAAGTTCCATTTGCTCTATTGCCTTGCTAGAACTTGATACTGTCAATTTTTTAAATTTTAACCATTCTTATAGGCATGGAGCAGTATGTCACTGAGGTTTTTGTTTGCAGTTCTCCAATGACTAAAGATTTTAAGCATGCAGTGACATGTGACTCAAACTTGAAGATGATGCGCAAATGGGCTATGCAGCTGTGTGGGGACGAGCCAGTCAGGGAGAAGAGCTAGAGCAAAGGCTGTGAGATGAGACTGGGCTAACAAGTTCAAGGCACAGCATGTCTTTGTAATATATATTTAATTAAGAAATATGAAGTTTTGTGCATTAGAACAAATAATGAATAATTTAATGATTTACATATATATCTAATTTTATCATTTAAGTTATAGAATTCTGTCCTTTGGATGCCTGTTGCTTTAGGATGGGTAAAGGCTGGGGAAGACTGAGTTGATTAAGTCTCTGCCTTCCTAAAATCATAAGCCTTTGGATTTTTAGAGTAAATGAAAAAGCAGCCAAAGATGCATAGGCATTACTTAAAGAACGCTGTATTATGACAAAAACATTTATCTCATAATATGTATGTAATAATCAACAGAGGAAAGCATTTTAACTGCACGACGTATTTTCTCACTCTACATCCTTCTGACTTCCTTGCAGCATTTAACACTTCTTCCTCATGTCCCTTTTCCACAATTCTGTCTCTAGTTGCTTCCAGGAACAAGCACATTCCTCTCGTCTCCCGCAGCTCAGTTTTTAAATTCTGGTTTCCATATCTACAACCTGCAACCTTTGCACAAAGTTCAGTCTCTATTCTCATGTGTCATAGCCTCAGCCCCCATGTGTTCTATACCTCTTCTCCACTGGCATGGTGATTGAGTAAGCCACCAAAACTTACATGTTGTTTAATGCAGTGCTCAATGTCCAGTCCTCAGCAGCATTTGATTCAGGTAATCATGTCTCCTTTCTGAAATGCTTCAACCATTTGACCCCCAGGTATGACACTCACCTGGTCGTCTTCTTTTGCTGGTGCTTCTTCAGCTCACAGACTGAGGACACTGAAGGGCCCTGGAGCTTTTGTTTTCTCTATATATACTCATGCCCTTCTTAATCTCATACAGACCTACTGTATGAGATTTTTAATATAGATATTGAAATAAATATTTTAATATAGATATTTAAATTTAAATTAATAGATATTTAAATGCTATACATATACTGACAGCTCAGCATGCCCATTTCTGGCCTGGATGTCTTTCCTCAAGTTTAAACTCATTTCTCCAACAACATATTTGACAGCTCTGCATGCTCAGGACTGAATTAAAGCAGAGTCCACCGCAGGGATGGCCTTTGGTCAATTTCACTGCATTCCTGAAGAACCTCAGATATATGTATGTTGAGTATTTTTTTTTTTTCCTGGAATTCAAAAGGCTCTCTCCTGCTCAAAGAGTATGTAAACTCTCCTTTAATCCCTTTAACTTCAAGATAGCATCTCTGCACTCAGACGTGCTGGTGACTCCAAGCCAGAACCACCCCCACTAATTTACTTTCACCATTCTCTAGGATGAAAAAGCAGCCGCCCGTGGCAACAGAGCTCTAACTAGTTCTTAAACAGACTTACAAATGATCTTCTTGTTTCTAGCCCCATCATCACCTACTCCTGTAGCTACCTGGTATGGAAAATTTTCTAACCCTTTTAGAGAACCAGCATTAATTAAAGTCGGCTTGTTTCTTGGCTTTCCCTACTACTGACACAGAATTTAATATTCTCAGGTCTGCCAATTCATTTACCAGAGGGCACCTGTTCTGCAACTTCAAGAAGTTGGTTGCTACTGTCTTTGTCCTGCCATCTTTGTCCTTGTGGATTTATGTCTTAATTAACATAAATCATTTCAATGTGGCTTAGGTAGGGTTTGAAGAATAAGTTGGGCTATTTGTGTTTGTTCACTCTACTGTCTTTAACTGGATATGCATTATTATAATTTGTAATGTCTTTGTCACTCATTTATCTTGCTTATTTTTAAAAGCCACTTGTTTTTCTTATTGTGTAATTTTTGTTGTTGCCTTTAATGCATTTATTTTATATTTGGTACTTTTTCCCTGAATTATTTTTAAAAATAAAATTTATTTTTTAAGAAAAATTTTGGATTTAAAAAATTGTGACAACAATACAGAGTTCCCATATACTCCATACCCAATTCCTCCACTATTTACATCTTGCATTCTAATGGAATATTTATTACAATTGACAAACCAATACTAAAAGATTATTATAAAGTCTACACTTCATTGAGATTTTCTTAATTTCTACCTAATCCTTTTTTCTGTTCCAGGATCTCATCCAGAATATCACATAAGAAATAGCTGTCAGGTCTCCGTAGCCTCCTTTTGACTGCATTTTCGTAGAGCTTCCTTTGTTTTTGGTGACCTTCATGGTTTTAAGAAGTACAGCTTTATAGGCTGTTCCTCAATTGGGATCTATTTGATATCTTTCTCACGGATTTTTCTTTTGCATTTGCATTCCTGGAATGAACTTCTCTTAGCCCTGATTTATGATATTTTTCCAATATTCTTCAATTTCATTTGTTTCTTTGGAATTTATTTATTCAATGCTTTATTTAGAATTTTTTGCTTATATGTTTATAAGTGAGATGGCCTCCAATTATGCTTTTTTTCATACTGACCTTGTCTGGTTTGTTATCAAGGTAACACAAGGTAGATAACAGAAGTGAGTTTCTTTCTCTTTCTACAGAATGGAATGAAAAAGATAAAGTTTCTCTTTAATGTGAAGGTTTAGTAAAGCTAGAAATTATCCTTTATTTTTATAGATCTATTTGAATAGCATACTGTATTATTTCTAAAGTTTATATTGGTTTTGTAGCTGTTCCCTTTTCACCTCCTATATTTTTTTCTTGATCAATCTTGCCTGTTTGTCTATTTTTATTAGTGTTTTTAAAGAACAATTTTTAGTTGTCTTCTATTATTTGCTTTCTAGTACAGGCATGTACGCTCTCAGTTTTATTAGTTCCTTTTTTAACATCTATGTTATTGTTATTCTTTTCCTAATTTTTGAATAGAACACGTTATGTTAATTTATTAACATAATTATTCCCAAAGTTCTCTTCTTCACCCTATACAAGTAAAGCCAAACTGATTTCTAGGCAATTATCAACCCCCACTGGGTGTTATCTTGAGTGTATATGTTGTTGGCATTTTTAAGGCCTAATTAAAGAAACCGAAGCACAATTTCTGGATCTGAGGAACTCAAGTAGAGGAATGACAAGGGCAAAAACAGGCAAGAAAGAATGAATCTGAAAAGGAGCCAGGACAGATCCAAAAATGGCTGCTCACTATGATATGCTATGCTTATTAAATTGGTGATGGAAAGATCCCAAGAAACGAAAACAAAAGATGTAATAATGATGGCACATGGTGTAATGGAAAGGCCTTCCCAAACGCAGAAGCACTGCTCCTTCTCAGAGGAAAACATAACTGTATTTCCCACAAGAGTATCATATACTCAACTCAGGAGACACATTAAAATGTGCAGATATAATTCAAACTGGAATTCCCACACACTGTGCCTGAAAGGCAGAGTGTAAAAAGCCTAATTATGGGCCTTCTGGGTTCTCTGACTTTTACAAAGCCTCGGAAGAGAGACTTGTCCTCCTAACTCTATAAAGTAAGTACAGTATCAGGCATCTGTGAGTCTGAGAGGTATGCTGAAGCATTAATAAATGCTTATGAATCAACATGAGCCCCCAAGTGAACAAGCAGCATAATATGGCATTTATTTTTCTCATAGAGTGTGCCATGGCATTTTCAATCTCTTGAGGAGAAGAAAATGTAAAGGGATTAGATAATTTGCAGCTTTGTTTCATCCCTAACCTTCACTCCAAAATAGAGACTGGTCCCCGGCATCCCAAACACAGCGGAGCTTTGCTTCAGTAGCCACTCCAAGTACATGCAGACAGGTACCTCATCACTTGCACCTCGTGCAACCTGCCAGCGAATACCCCTTAGCTATGAAAGAATCCCACATAGAAAATCGGCTTCAATACTGCTTTACACTCAGAAAAATTCATGTCTCAATGATAAAATCCTAGGCAACATCCTCCATAAAATTATCAAGACACGCTGACTTTTTCAGAAGTTTCTGAGATGCCTATATGAGTTTCCTCGGTATTATTGTGAACAAAAATGTAATAAGTTGAAATGTTTTGTCCAAAATTATTCTGCTGGTGGCATAAGTGACAGAGCAGATGCTGACATTTTACATGTAGAGAGTTCCTCAGTGAAGGAGCACTTAATTAAAAATGGGGATTTGAGAGATTCCAGAAAATTTCATGTTTACCCTAAAAGTACCCAAAATTTAGTTTATTTTCTTTTTCATTAGCAAGCTAGTATGTTAGCCTACTGTCTTCTTGTTTTATTACTATTTAATGCTACAGGGGTGTTTAAATTTTTTTTTATTAAAGTGGGAACTCTTACAAGCATAACTGTGTCATCTTTCTCTAAACACATACATAATTTTTACAAAGAAATCTAAAAGTTTAGAACTTTGCACATAGAGAAAGGATTTCAGCCACAAAATAAGTCTTGGTAGTTGGCAAAATAAGCATTTATGGCCAAATGGTGATTCCACATGGCTGCAATTTTATAAAAGGCTGGCACAGTGTTAAAGAAATGTAGCCTCAGTCTTTGAAAAAAAATTTTCCTTTTGATTTGAAAACTAAGCACAAAAAACAAACTCAAAGGCTTGAGTGAAACAACTTAATTCTAGTGCCAAAAAATTCAGGCCTGGCCTGGATGTCAATGATCAAAGTGGAGAAGCAGCAAGGTGGCATTCTGCCCCCACCAGTGCAGCCTGACTCTCCTCTTCCTCTGCTTTCCAAGGACAATCATTGCTCACAGCAAAGATTTTAGAAGGTCAGCCACCAATGCCACAGTAGCTATCATTATTATTTTTCTTTCTAATATTTCATGACTTCAAAACACACCAAATCTGGTGAAAATGCCAAAAATGCATGTGATGACAGAGAATGTTGACAAACCACTCTTGCAAAAACAATTTTAGCGGCAAGTAAGGAGATGTAATTTATATTTGCAGCTATAATTAAAAGAAGAAGTAGTAAAAAAAATTTCTGTAACATCTGGATACAGGACTGTGATAAACACACTAAATAAAAGAGATTTTGAAACCATCTTATATATTATTTCTAAAAATTTAAAATTTAATTGTGCTATACAAAACAATAGCCTGCAGTTTAAAGTGCATTTGTTCACTGAGTCAAGTATTTATTGAATGCTTCTCTCCTGTCCTGCACTGTTCTCGGAAGCAAGAATCAGCTGTACACATTGTAGACAACAAGCCTCCCCTCCTGGAGTTTGCATTCTAGTGGAGAAAGACCTTGGAACCTCCCAACTAAACCAAGATGCTGGATAATATTTCTCACCAAACCTTACCTTAAAACTTATCACTAGGCTAACAAGAACGTGGAAGGAAAAGAGCAACAAAGGCTGGCTTTTACCCTTTGTAGTTCTGCTAAACTAGAGAATTCTTAAAAGTTTCTCTGGTAATACAGTTTTCATTTTACTGAGGTTGAATTACTGATGGTTAGCTTTTTTTAAAAAAATTATAAACCATCTTTTTAAAAAAGATGGTTTCTTCCAAAAGTTTTTAAATTTTCCTTTCACATTTATGTATTTTATCCCTCCGAAACTGACTTTGGGCATACCGTGAGGTAGGAATTATATTTTATTTTTTTTCCATATGGCTAAATACTTGTCCCACAGAAAATGTGTTGAACAACATTCTTTCCTTGTCAAACCTGACAAGCCACATATATCATATATCATGACTCCATGTCTGGGTGCACTCAGTTCTATATTTTATCTTCTGTTCCATTCGTCTATTTGTCTATCTCTATAAGGAAATCTCATAGAATTTACCACATTATTGTGACTACCAGGATAAATGTTGTGTCTTCTGTCATTTTTGTAAGCTCTTAAAAAGTATAGTGGCTTATGACCTATTCATCTTTTTATTCTCATAGCATCTAAACCAGTATTTCTAGACTATAAGCTTATTTGTTAAATAAGGAATGAGGTCAGTGGCAATACTGATCCTTAGCTGCAGATTCATAAATGTCCCCTCCCCTGACTAGTTCAACAGAACTAAATTTATGCATGTGTTAACTATATTTTCTTATTTTCTGTCTTCTCAATGCTCTGGCATTAGGGCCTCACTGATCAGGAAAGGACTGCCACTTCCAGGGTTAGTCAATTCCTAGAGATAGAAGTCTATTCACCAGGCAGCATGCCTTGCATATGTAAACCTACCAATCCAAAGTTCAGACCCTCCAACTACCTCCTTTCTCTAGCTCTCACATACCAAGTCAATTTCCCCTACCCTGTCATGCCAGGACTGGGTACCAGGCAACTAGGAACAGCCCCTATGCTCCAGAGCCCACTGAAATCATTCATACTAGCAATCCTAAGTCTGCATACCCTGCCTTGCCTTGCTATTTCCATAGAAATGACACTAAAGGCTGTTGCCTCATTTTGTTCCTTCTGCCTCCTGGCACTTCCCACATGACCCCTGTTTCCCAGGAATCCGTGAATGTAAGCTTCTTCCTCCATGACAATCACTTCCATGTCTGTATGTCTTACCACATCTGATTAAAACAAATCCCAGGTACACTTTAAGACAATGCACAGTAAATTTAGCTGTTATTTTCAGCAAACATGATTTAAATGAGATAGCAAATATAAACTGTTAGCTTGCCAGTGATTAAGGAATTTAAGATTTTAGAGGCAGTTCATTATTCTAAGCATTTGATAACTGGTAGGATTATTCAATAAGAAACAAAGATATACTCAAATTGTTTCTCTTTGCATGTCCTAAAAAATCAGGCTCATATGAGTTTTATTTTGAACATTTACGAAGAAATTGTTCTTTTAAGAACAGAAAGTTAAATTCAGAACTGTGATAATCCTTAAACCTTATCATATTACACTTTGTCCTTTTCACAGATGACAAGGTGAACTATTGAACTGTGTGTACTGATTCTCTATATTCGTATTTCAAAGAACTGTGTATTTGGAAGAGTTAATCACAACATGGAGTGCATCATATAAAATTACCTCACAAAGGTTTATTAAATTGAGCTGTCCAATACATACTCTGAAATGGGATAAAAACTAATCTTTCCAAAGAACAGACAAAAGAAGTAATCACCTAATTTTCTTCCCTTTCAATAAAAATAATTAAAACTAGTCCATGTTTAAGTAAATTCAACCTACTGAAGCTTCAGTTTTGCCTCCTATAGTACCACAATGATGAGTTTCTCTTGGAAAAACTGCAAGGATTCTCAAGTAGGTCAAAGGGCTTTAGAGTAATTTTAATTTTAACAACAACACAGTGTAAAAGAGTAAACACGGCACTGCATGTTGAGCCAACACACTTTGGAAGCCAGTTTCATCTGTGGAGTTCACACTTCAGCTTGATAACAATTTCTCTGGTTCTCAGTTTCCTCATCTCTAAAACAGACATGATAAGACTTGGCCTGTTTCCCAAACAAGAATTGAAGAGAATGCTTCAATTAAATTTCATATCAATGTATTATTATTAGTCAAAATCATTATTCTATAAAGAATTTTATCTAATATCACTTTTATATGTTAATTTTATGAAATTTTAATGATAGTCTATCAAGAATTTCCCAAGTATCAGAGATGTTGTTATTTCAATTTTACATCACAGTGAAAACTAGTTTCCTTGGTTTAAAAAAACATCCATTAAGGTAAAATTTTAGCTTTTATGTTAATCATTTAAAAATATTGTTTGGCATTTTAATAACTCTCTTTTACTTAAACTATTACTTTGTAGTGGTTGTTTTCACACAAGGTATCTGTGTGTGAACATGAATGGGCAACCAGAAAAGTCTTGGCTCTGGTCACCCTTTCCTGCACCGATTCCTCAGAGCATGAGTCTCTCTGACACTCCACAAAACAAAGCAAAACAAAACCTGGCTCCTCCATGGTCTCCCCATTCTCATCAGCCTGGTCACACAGGTGAGAGAATTTAGCCATTGTGAGGCTCACTTACCCAGTGTCACACAATATGTGTGTGCACGTGTGAATAGCTAAAACTGCAGACTGCTCCACACACACTATTTTGGGCACCTAAGATGTTAGTTCATTCATTTATTTTTCCAACAACCTTTATAAAGTAGGGGCTGTTATCTCCAATTTACAGACAAAGAAATAGAAGGACAGAGATTGAGTTACTAGCTCAAGACCACCTAGCTATTCCTCGTCAGTGCCTGGAAGCCAACCAGAAAGTGTGGCTCTCAAGTCAAACAAACTGAGGTTAAAAAAGTTGCAACAAATAAGGATATGAAGTTATTTTTTTAAAGTTTAGAAACAAAACTAAATGATATGTTGCTTGACACACATGGTATTATTATAAAAACAAATTTGTGCTAGGGTTCCAGGATAACGGGAGAAGGGGAGGGACTTGAGAAAGAATTCAAGGAGGCCTCACTGGCTTGGGTGCCATGCTAGGTCTTAAGTTGGGTAGTAGGCTCACTGGTGTTCACTTTATTACTGTGCCCTGGAGCTTACACATTGCATATGTTGCAACTTACATTTTATGTATCAAATACTTTAAAAAATTTTTTAATTAATCAATAAGCTATCTACACTCGTTGACTTATCCTGGATTTATAACATGTATGAGTTGGAAAAATCACTCTTCCTCTTTCTAGAGCAGAAGAAATTAAATCAGGGATGGTAAAGGCTTGGCATGAATACCATCCCTTCCTCCTACACTGGACAGTGGTCAGGAGCACGGCACACTTCCTCCTACAACTGTTTCAGTTGTAGGAGGCAGTCCTCTGCATACAGGACTCCAAGAACTCACAGCTGATCTCGCAGCTGCCTGCGTGAGTGCCTCTTTTTCAAAATGCAGTTTACCTGTTAAGTTTGAAGCATCAGTGGGACTCAGTTGTAACCAGTGACGGGCATCAGCATCAGCCACAACATCTGTGGGAGTATTCAGCTCTGGGTCTTCCTCACAGGTCTGCCATGGGCCCATGGACAGCTCTGCCTCATTGTTACAGCCCGGAGCTGTGTCACTGTTGGTACTTTCACCTGGTATAAGAGAAGAACCACAGTTTAAAGGAGCTGAAAATCAGAACGTTCACAATTACTGTTATACAAGTAACTAAACATTCAAACAGCAGACACAGGAGGAATCATTCAGGTTCTTTGGCAGAACCTGCAGAACTTGAGAGGAGCTCAAAAAGTGTCCATGTGGGGCTCTTGGTCAAGAAAGTGAATCTTCCAAATACAGAATATTAATAGTCATTATGAGCACCACTATGTATCATTCAAGTGGCACTCATCAACATGTCTTCAATCAGCATCCCCTCTACCCAAATTACACCAAATCCTAAAGTGTGCTAGACTTACAAAATGAGGGTGGGTGGAGGAACAAGATAGTAACTGATCCACCACAAATGCAAGTTTACTCTGCCGGATAGAAGAGTCTAAAGATACTGTATTCCCCAAGCCTCACATGTAGACGTAAACCTACGGTGACTCATTTTCAGTGTCATTTGGGGATACAGCACCCCAATATAATACAAAAGATTTTCTAGAACAGAAATTCTCCCCTTTAAACAGTAATAAGTTCTAATTTGTCAGAATATGATAAGGCTGGGCTACTAAGACTTACAGCACTATTGAGTCTGACATAAAAGAAACCTGAGCAGTTCTGCTTCTCCAAGTCTACTGTCTACTTCATAACAACTTTATGTGTCTACATCTCTGTCTGCTCACCCTCCTGGCTGCTGCTCTCTGTATCTCCTCCTAAGGGTCCCCTACCCCTGCTGTTTCTAATCTGCTGTCCTTTATTTACTCACAAAGAACTGAAAGTTGTCTCAGTAACAGGTGACCAATGGTAGGTCCCAAACTTCATCTCCCAAAGAGCTCTAAGCCAGCAGGGTGAAGATGGAGCTCCTCTGTACCCACCAGGAACCATCCTGAACTTGAGGAGGTGTTTACTATGCTACTCTGGCACCTGACTTCAGGAAAGCAGAGTATTAAGACTGTATTTTACGGTATATGTTTATACGTCTCAGGATTCTAATCCCATTTCATTTCAAAGTATTTATCCCATTGACTTGAATGTACTTCTGATGGCTTTTGCTTCTAGCCTCTGGGAACTTTCTGGGGAAGGTAATTTTTCTCTCTGGTCTGTCTGCTCACTCATGCCATCAGCTTCTGATGTACGCTCACCTGAAAGAAAGGCCCAGGGGTAGAAAGACAGGCCTCTCAAAGTACAGGTGAGTAGAATTGTTTTTTTGTATGTATGAATGAACCTTTCATCAATCCTACGATTCCAGGAATGAAAACACACCATTTAACAATCATCTCTCTTAAATTGATAAGCAATCACTCAAGTTAGAAGATAAAAAGTGGGAAGAGCTAGAGTCCAGTTGCTTGAAATCAGCCTGAGCAACATGCTGAAACCTTAGCTCTATAAAAAATGGAAAAATTAACCAGGTGCATTGGCATGTGCCCGTAGTCCCAGCTTACTCAGGAGACTTCAGTGGGAGGGTCACCTAAGCCTGGGGAGGTTAAGGCTGCAGTGGGCCATGATTGTACCAGAGCACTCCCATGATTATGTCAGAGCACTCCAGCCTGGGCAAAAGAGACTATGTCTCAAATCACAATAATAATAATAATAATAATAATAATAATAAATAACATAAAAAGAAAGTAGAACATGTCGACTCCGTAGTTGGAGGAACAGATCACATTTCTCAGTACTTACTCTTCTGTCTTTCCCTACATTTTCCTTGTGTCTGCTGCAAATCATCATTCAAATCCAATTCAGCAGGGCTGCTGCTTCTTCGAACTAAGATCTTCAGACAAAAAGAAATACTGTATTTACTACAGGAAAGTTTTTATTTCTACAAGACTCAAGTTTCTAGCCCAAATTTATAAAGAAAAAGAAACAAACAATAATAACTAAATAAACTGATGTTTTCTATTTGAAGGATATGTTTTCACAAATTACTATATTTAATTTCATGTTACTCAAGATCCGACACTTTATATCCTCTACTTTGTCAATTTACATCCAATTAAACTGATCTAAGAAGGAATGCCAAATCATAGGGAAGAAATTTGTTTTAAAGTTCTATTTATTTTTCTGGTCAAGCACACATATATAGTGAACACGATGCTCTAGGAAGGCCTAGATTATCCACACAAACGGTGAGTGTGCTGGGAGGGAAGGCACAAACTCTACCGAGAGCTCTAAAGTTCCACTCAGTGTCCTCCTAGTTAAGTGTGCCACAGACTCTCCTGAGCATTGCTTAACCTTGTATTAAATTCACAGGATTAAAAAAAAATCAGGAGGCAATCTGCATCCTCTAAAAAGTTATAATATGCTTGGAGAGACAATACATACATAAATTACACAAAATAATTATAATGTATATAAGCAAAATATGCCAACTTTTTGAAACAAAGTATTTTGAAACAAAAATGGCCAATAAACACACGGGAAGATTTTTAACCTCATTAGTAGTCTAAGAAATGCAAAATAAGATATCCTATTTTCACCCAGTTGACCAATAAAAATGAAAAAAAAATCAGATAATAGAAAGTATTGGTAAGAATACAGATGAATGGAAGCTCCACACAATGTTGGCAAAAATATAAGTGACGCAACCACTTTGGAGAACAGGGGTTATCTTTTAAAGAAGAACATTCTTGTATTCTATAACTCATTAATCCTAAATAGCCATCGTAGAGAAAACATTAAACATGTAGGCACTGAAATACATACAAGAATGTACATGACTACAGTTTTCATAAAAACAAAAAGGTGGAAACAATCTAAAGGTCAACCAACAAGAGAATGAAAAACACATTGTGGTCTACTTATAGTGGAACACCATATGATAGAAAACTTGATGAACTATTGCTGCATGCCACAATGTGGACAAATCTTAAAAACACATAACTGGGTAAACAAAGCAACAGTACTTTATTTGAAAATCAAAAGTAAGGAAAACTAAAGAACATTCTGTTTTGAGATACATACTTATATAACAAAACTATAGAGCAAAGCAAGGGGATGATGAACACAAAGCCAAGGTAAGGCCCCTCCCTGTGGGGAGGCAGCAGAGAGAGGGAACAAGGAAGGAGTGTAGAAGCCAAAAAACAACACCGTAGATATTCCTGATCAGACGCTGATGGGTTTGTGGGTATTTCTGTCATTGCTGAAAACAGAATATACAAATGTAAACTGGCACATGCCCTTTTAAAAAATAAAGAAAAAAGAAACTTAACATGGGTTATTGTCCAGTAACAGGGGAACAAAAAGAGGCCCTCCCTTTTTAATTTTGTATCTTTCTGTGATGTTTGAGTTTTCTATGAATATATGCTACATTAAAAAAAATGAATAGGGGTTATCTGCATGAATGAGTTATAGGTTTATGTTTTAATTTTCTTCTTTATATTTATATATATATTTAAATAAGTGCCATTTAATTTATTTTATTTTATTTTAAAGAAACCTAACATCTTTGTGAATACTCACTGATTCCAGTAACTCATGTCAGGAGGAGGCTGCCTAAACTGATGTCAGGAATAGGGAATCTGAAATGTAAGTTTAACAGGCAAAGGTAACTGCTTAAAAATATCCAGTGCCATACACAGATCAGGCTCTGAAGAACTCAAACTCCATTTTCACGTTAATTTTTTCCTATTTTTGTAATGTGACCGTAATTTTACATAGAAAGCAAGTAAAATACTGAAAGATATCAACATCATTTGGGCCCATAACCTGTCTAAATGGAAAAAAAATGTTTTAATTATCACTGCCACCAATAAATATACTTACTGAGCACTAACTAATGTTTATTTTTAATGACAAACTGAAATGGTTTGAAAATATCTTACTGTTACTCCTTCGTGTTCTCTCTTCACATGTCCTTTATTCTCTTGAATAGGCTGAGGCTCTGAAGAACTCAAATTCTGTGCGTTTTCTGCCTTTTGACCTAGAAATGGTGGAGCAGGGGGTAGCAGAGATAGATAGAAGGAATGTTTCAGAAAGTAAAACTGGAAAATGATTTTATATATAAGTAACCATTAAATTTAAATATTCTAAGACAAGTAAAAACAGGTATTATGGGCCTGGCAAAACAGCAGCCTATGGGTCAAGTTCACACTTTAGACCTGGTCTCTGGCCCACAGAGAGCTCTGAAGAGAGTGGATTGATTACTGTTCTCTGTGGCCAACAAGTTCACTTAGCGCACTTAGTACAGGGGAGGGCAATGAAACCCTTCCTGGGGTCTGGGGGAAGGCATCTCAGAGAAGGGGTACCTAGGCTGGCCTGGTGAACTAACAGGAAGAAGAGATCAGTAAGGTGCCTCAGTATTGCTTGAGAATAAAGATTGATGGGAGCACAAATAACCAGTTTTCAGTAATAAAAAAAGGAATATCACCACAAAGCCTGAAAACACTAAAACTGATCATAAGAGGATTTTATGAATAATCTGGGAACAATAAATTTGAAAACAATGAGTAAGTTTCTAAAAAAAACATAATTTATCAAAGTTAAAACAAGAAAAGGAAAATCTAAATAGTCCTGTAACTATTTTACTTTTTTTTAAACTTTTTAAATTTTTTAACTTAACATACAAAAACTATATTAATGTATTGTATATAGCATGTTGTTTTGAAATGTGTGTATGTACTGTGCAATGGCTAAATTAAGCTAATGAACATGTATCACATACTTACTTTTTTGTGGTGAGAACACTTAAAATCTACTCTCAGCAATTTTCAAGAATACAATACACTGTTACAAATTATAGTCACCATATTGTACAACAGAGCTCTTAAACTTATTCCTCCTCTATAACTGAAATTTTGTTAAAATATGAATGGTATTTTAAAACATTCCTACAAGAAAAATCCAGGCAACTGGTAGTTTCTACCAAATACATATGGAAAAAAAAATAACTTTATATAAAACCTTTCAAAAATTTTTCAGATAACACATATTCTGAAGCTTTTATTGTATTTTCTTATTTCAAGGGAATTTCTAAGTGAGAATAATTCCCTACTCATCTGATGAGACTAGCATGACCCTGGCATTAAAAGATAGGAGATAACTTGTTGACAAATAGAATGTCTTAATTTATGACACCCAAACAGAATAAGTAGGTCCACTGATACGACACACTTTAAACATACTCTTTCACTTAGAAACACATTCTTTGCTGTTTATAGGTCAAACCATCTGTCTCCTTGCTTTCCACACTCTGTTGCTGTTTCAAGTTGCTGGTGAAACCGTGTAGATTAATGCTATTAAAAGTTATTATTTTCAACCTCAGCAGAGTCAGCAAGCTGCTAATAAACTTTTTCACAAGTCTGGTCAGCTTTCCATTCTCATTTTCAACTTTAATGGCTCTTCTCACAGCCCTTTCCCTACATCCCTGCCCCCCATCCTGCCGCCCTGCCTTCTGTAATACTTAATTGATGCCCTTCCTGACTTCATGTTATAACAGTCTCTGTTTCTCTTCTACTCCAGCCACTTGGACTCCTGTCTAGTTCTCAAACATGCCAACCTTTAAAAAAGTGGGTATATTATCTACATATAGATAGATAAAATTTAGACAAACGTTTAAATAGTGCAAATATTTCACTGCCATAAATCACATCCTTGCAATCAAATTAAAAGGTTAATTCCCTTGAAATAAATATATTTAGAATACATGTACAAAGCAATGCTATATGCAGCTTTTATTCCTCTATCATAATCTATAGTTCTGTATTAATCACTGAAGACACCACGTACCCTGAGAAAAATCTGAGCACAGTGGCTCGGGGATATCAGAGGTGCTGCTGCTCCGAAGGACCTGCTGCTCCTGTCCCACCGTGAGATGGCCAGATCCAGATGCAGGCGCATTTTCTGACTGTTGACACTCCTCCACTTCTGTGAGCATTAACACAAAACATGCAAGGTTACAGTTCAAGATTTTTAAAAACACATTCACCACTTAAAACAACAGATTTAAAAAAAAAATTTCAAACGCTTTTCACAAAGTCAGATAATCTGCATTTATACCATCAAATTTCCTACACGTGCTAACCCCTAATATTCCACTCCAAGAACACACTTTCCACTTAAGCTCTATAAAAACTTTTATTTTTCAATCAAAGTAAAGGAAAAAAGCCACAATAAAAGGTTAAGAACTGTAAAAGTCATTTGGAATTTCAGGGCCAGGCATGCCAAGGAAAGAGAGATCCAGGAGATGCATAGAATGGGTAATTTACATTTGAGAAGAGCAGAAAACAACCCCCCCCCCACACACACACCCCCACACCCACACCCTAAAGGAAGATGAAAGGAAACGGGAATTTCTGCTGCATTATTCCTTTTTAACAGATAAGTGCCAAACTGTCCAAAATAAAATTCTATAGTTATTTAATGGCTTATTTCATCAAATGCAACGTCCAATTATTCTCTAAAGTACAGAATGATTCACAGGTATTCAGAGAAAACCAATATATATATGACATAAAATAGAAAACCATAGATGGGTAGGGACCACAGGATAATCTCAGTATTATTACAAGCTATATTTCCCTAAAGAATGAGTTCCCCCCAGCTCACTTCTAAACTGCACAGTACACTTTAATCTGTAAAGACCACCCAAGGCACTAGAATTATCAGCCCACCCTCTCTCTAGAGTTACAGCTTTAGGGTTGCACCATCTTTTACACAGCTTGTTTTAAGACTCTGCTAATTAATCACTAATCACTGTCCCCATCTTCTTACCACCTTCATATTTATCCTCTCCATGCTCCCTCTAAAATAAAGATCTGACTGTGCCACTCCTCTTAAAACCCACCAAAGCCCTCTCTTGTTATAGAGTCGTCAAACACATGCTGGTCAGGGTGAATACGGGCTTTCCTTGATCTCACAGGACATACTGATCCCCTTGCAAGGTTCTCTAGCTCACTTTAATCTCCAGTAGTACTAACCCAGTTGGCACCTGCTGCTCTCTTCTTCCTGCTGTTCACTCCCCTATGCTAAACTCACACATGCTCCCTCATCCCTCTTTGCTGTGCTGCCCTGGGAATATTCCCTACAGGACTTGCTCCCTAGCCCACATGTAAGCCCCACTGCTGTGTTTCACACTACATTCCACACTCACTGATATAGTCATAAACCTCTACATCCACATAACTAGAATAAAGTATTTTCCAAAAATTTTAATCTGCTAATTACTACTACTAAGAAGAGGTTGATCAAAACTCAGCCTGGAGTATCTTAACTGGCTGGGTCACCTGGTTTATCACCTGAAAGGAAACTCACTGCCAATGAGCCACCCTCTGTATAATCCTTTAATCTGAGTCATAAGGCAAAGTGATGGCTCACCTTATGCACGAAGTATGTAGGAAGATTCTAAATTTAATACACAGGATTTCAATAAAGGGTTGCTATTTTATTTTTTCTATCCAAATGAAAATGCCATTTTATAGTATGTTGATACAGTTACAAGACCTTAAAACTATGAAATTTGTGTGATCCTTCACTTACAAAAATTTATCTATTTCCTTGTTTTTTTTTTTTTTTTTTTACTTTTTTTTTTTTGAAACAGTGCCTTGCTCTGTCACCAGGCTGGAGTGCAGTGGTGTGATCATAGCTCACTGCACATGTGACCTCCCTGGCTCAACTGATCCTCCCACCTCACCCTCCTGGCTACCTGGGAGTTCAGCGCACACCACTGTGGCCACAAATTTTTGTCTTTTCAGAGAGATGGGGGTTTGCCATGTTGCCTAGGTCTCAAGCAGTCCGCCCACCTCGGCTAGCTTTCGACACTGGTAGGAAACTGAGTTTGGAGTACAAGCCGAGATAGGCCAAGGTAGAAAGAAAAGGCAGATACGTTAAAGCCTCATGTTTCCCAGGTTGTCTTTGCCTTCTTCTTCTTTTGAACAGCCAAGAACTGTTCATTTTTCTACAGAGAAACACAAAGCATATGTGCACATTTTTAATGTACCTACACATCCCAAAGTGTAGACTACATCCTTCTCACAGATCTATTTCTAGTCTCTTCAGCCTTCAGCAACAAAAGCCAAATAACACCATAGGACCAGCCCTTCCGGCTGTCTTCTCTCATTGTTTATTCTAATTATCCAAGATGTTGAAACCTTCTGGAAAGAGTTTATGTTTGTTAATGAATCTCCTTGTTAATCCAGTATCAGTAGAGGGAGCCCAAGAGCTGCCTAACTTTCTAAAATATAATTGGCAAATGCCATTTTTCATGGATAGTGGGAAGAGTTGGTTTTATTCTCTGAAGCCTGATGCCAAAAACTGATAGATGTTGATTTCTGGCCTATGAGCAGGAGCAAATAAGGGCTGAGCCAACACTGGCAGCATCTTTCTAAAGATAAAGAACATCGCCATCTGGTGGGATACAATATAGCCACAGCACCATTGCTTCCAAATTAGAGTGTCCCCACTGGTCTTCAACACAGCAGACGGACGAAGAGCCTGCCACCACCAGCTGGTCTGCCTTACCAACAGACTGGCCTAATGCAGCTTTTAAGGCTTTGTTTTTATAAAACTGTCAGGAGGGACTTGTCAGATGGAGGAAGTCCAAGCCTTTAGGAATAGTGGTCAGTGGCAGGGTGTTGAGTGGGAAGGAAGGGGAGAGTTACGACGCTTAAGTGTGCTGTGGTGTTGTAGGTACCCTGAGCTACTCCTGTAGTTGACTGTCAATTGAGACGGTATGAAAAGAGAATTTTCAGTTCTCCTTATGCCACAATTTAAACCCAAATTCTTGATTCGTAAGGGTACATTTCTTGGCATTCTCATCCTTTATGTTAAATACATGTTTTGTAGAAATGAATACATGAATGACAAACATTTTCTTTATACTATTTTTCCTTTTTATATAGTTCTTGGGCTCCCTCTGCTGGCATTTTATTTAAGAAAGAGCAATTTATGTTAAAGCTGCTGTCATTCTATGGGGTTAGCTGTAGCAGTTGTTCTTTCGTAACAAATGAAAATCATTTTAATAGTGATATGCAAATATCAAAAGACAAGGTTATCTGATATTTAAAATAGAGAAAGAATTATACCAGTTACATTAAAATTACATAATAAATCCTAGATCTATCACATCTTCTATTTTGAATGCCACACAATTTCTGTTTAAATCACTTCAAAGCGCTAAATTCTATCTTAGATTTGTCAAATAATGTACTCTCTCTAAAGCTTAGCTAGTCCCAATTGCTCAGATTTTCAAAGCACTAACTTTCTCTTCTCTTGACAATGTAAGTTACACAATACCGTTACTAAACCATTACTTTCTAAAGCTCCATTCAAAACACTTGAAAATGATCTAATTTCATTTTTTCCCATTAAGAAAAGGCAGTGTGATCAAATTAAATTAAGTGTGTAAGCTTTTCAGTAACTTCTATATTTTTCCAGACCTCTATTTTTCACAGCAATTTCACTAACTTTTTAAGGCTTCCTTAATCAGTCTTCCATTTGCTAAATGGAGTGAGGCTCATTCTTCAATAACAAAATTTCTGAGTTCAATTTCTCCCTTTTACAAGGTTGCATAAGCAAAATAAATAGTATAATTTCCTAATTTTTGAAACACCATGTATGATACCAATCTGATCCTATAAAAAGCACAGGAAATGCGCATCAACTCAGCATCTTGAGGTTTCCCACAAGATCAAATTTCCCAAAGGTAAATCAGACCAGGTCCTGACAAAAAAGCACTTCCTGGAAGCACATAAACCAGAAGCAGTGAGGCAAGGTTTGCCATACCGTTCCAATATGTCCTTTTTGAATAAGGGGTGACTGTTGATTCTCTCATTACTACTATTACAATATTCCTAAAAGAAAATAAAATCTACCATCTGTGTGGCCTGTTAAGTGCTACAGACTGATAAATGTCCCAACCTAAAAAGCAGTTAAAATTGTAGAAGAGGCACTCACAGCACTTTGGGAGGCTGAGGCGGGCAGATCACGATGTCAGGAGTTCAAGACCTGCCTGGCCAACATGGTAAAACCCCGTCTCTACTAAAAATACAAAAAATCAGCTGGACATGGTCGCATGTACCTGTAATCCCAGCTACTTGGGAGGCTGAGCAGAAGAAATGCTTGAACCGGGACCGGAGAGGTGGAGGTTGCAGCAAGCCGAGATCACACCACTGCACTCCAGCCTGGGCTACAGAGAGAGACTCCGTCTCAAAAACAAAAAAAAGTATAGAACAGCTGGAAAGAACTGTTCTCACAAAGAAAAAAAAAAAGAAAATCACAAAAACTGTCAGTCCTACCTCCCCAACTGTGTTTATGTAGCTATTCATATTAATGGAAACAGGTGGTTGTGACTCCAAAACACAACATCACTTCTTCCTCCCAGAATACAAACAACCTGCCCAAAATTCTGCTGCTGCTGCCAAACACAATCCCAAAAAGATCAGAAAAATATACAATCGTGGCTAAAAGTAAGTAATTCTCTATTGCTTATATTATTAAAACAATTTTGTTGGGTTGACTAGTTACACAGATAAGAAATAAAAACAACAAAAAAATGTTAACTTAAATGTAAACAAAATTAGCAATCAGTCGCTGATAGGGTACAGAACTTGTGGCCAGAAAGCAAAATTAAGTGTCCTATTATCTAGCAGTAGGTTAGCAGGATATGCCTACACACTAGGATTTAAACTGCAGGACAAATTCAATACTTTAATGAACCAACCAGTAGAGAATATACAATTTGTCCTTGGGTCAGTCTCTTGACAGGACAGTCACAAAGGACAAAGGCATCAATTTAATAGTAAAGAACCAATGGCATCAGGCTAAGCAGCTCACCATCATAGTAGTCAGATGAAACAGAGAATGGCAGGTTGTTCTCAAAGCCACTATACCCTGAAGTCCTTTCACCCCTTGTGCTACAAAATCAAGAACAAAGATAGCAAAGGCAGGGAACTACAGACCAAGCCCAGGACACTTGATTCCACTCTAACACAGGATTTCTCAGCCTCAGCACTGCTGGTATTTTGGGCCAGACAATTCTTTGTTTGGGAGCTGTTCTGTGCATTGCAGGCTATTGAACAGCATCAATAGCTGACTTCCACCCACTAGCTGCCAGTAGCACTGTCCCACTTGTGACAATTAAAAGTGTCTCCAGGCCTTGTTGAAACTGTTGCCAGTTGAGAACCACTTCTCTAAATCATATTTAACTTCAGTTGGAACTGTATACATATACACAGGAACCAAGAGTCTTAGTAAAATAAAATGTTATATTGCATGAGAACAAAAGCTTCCAAAATTAAATTACTAACAGGAAGAGATTTCTTGTGGGAACATGTTTTGGACAATCTAGTAAAAAACTTGAGAAACCAAAGATGAAAAAAAATGGACTGTGACATAAGAAAACTTTTCACCACAAAAAAAATTCTTTTGGGGTATATATCAGTCAAATAGGGGGTAAAATCATTTTAAATACTTTATTAATCATCGGGCAGTTAAAACTCAACATTAATTTAACTGACTAGTGACAATTTTCCCATGTACCATTCTTACTGTTTTTTTTACCTTTAATAGTTACTGGAGAAAAAGAGTTTTCTAAAAAAACATTATAGTCCTCACTCTTGGTAAAACTAACTTCTTCCCTTAAATTCTACAAAGTAATATGGTATTTTACATAGCCAGCAGAGGACTTAAGCTTTACTTTTGCTTTGCTAAAACACAGTATAACATAATTTAGTACTACAGAAAGCCACAACTAGGTTATCGCCAATGTTAAAAAAAAAAATACTAATCTTTGGGAGGCCGAGGCTGGTGGATCATGAGTTCAGGAGTCCAAGATCACCAGCCTGGCCAACATGGTAAAACCCCATCTCTACAAAAAGTACAAAAATTAGCTGGGCATGGTGGCACACACCTGCAGTCCCAACTGCTCGGGAGGCTGAGGCAGGAGACTTGCTTGAACCCAGGAGGCAGAGGTTGCAGTGAGCCAAGATTGCGCCACTGCACTCCAGCCTGGGCAACAAAGCAAGACTCTGCCTCAAAAAAACAAAAACAACAACTACTAATCTACAATACCAAATTTCTGAAACTAAAAAAGATCATAAAAATGATCTTTCTCTTTTTAGGAAGAAGATCCAGTTCATCCTAGAATCACTACAAAATAATTAGACTAGACCTAATTGTTCACTATAGAGCAAGGTAAATCCTGTTGAAGTAGCTAGGCTAAAAGTGACTTTTGGTGCTATGATGTCTTAAATAAAATGTACTGTGTGTAAATCACACATGGCTACATTCAATTTCAATTGGCCAAAGTACAGGAACAACATTTCTTTGTTTTGAAAATTATTGCTTTTTTGCACTGGTCCTTTTTCACTCAAATTTCAATAGTCAATATGAATCTACATAACTGATCATTACTTCACATATATGATTTATTAACTCCAAGTAGATCCTGCCTACATAATTTTTCCAGTTTATTCATTTTTTTTGGAAGATACAGCAAGCATTCTAATACTGACATGTTCAAAACATTTACGAAAATCCCCTAACTTTCTATGGGCACTCTATAAAGACACACTAAAGCAAGCATCACATTTCCCCCTATTAAAAGCTATGGACTTAAAATCCTTCTATCCTCCTTAATTGTTATTGCAAAGACCAAAGTCACCGAAATTTTTCTTGACTATCTAATTGCCACTAAGCGTCTAACTACACAAAGACAATTACTAGTATTCACTGCAATTTAACACTAGTGCGATGGTTAGGCACAGGTGTGATGTGGGCATATTAACAAAGGAAGCAAGGCCCAGGGGCAAGCGGGAGAAGCCCGGGAACAGTGATGGACACATGAGACAGCATTACAGTACCTGACAGCCTGTGAGAGCAAGAAGAGTAAGAGAGACCAGGTAAGAGAGCGCTCACGGTGTGAAGGAGGAGCGGGACGCTTTTAGTGGCAGGCAAAGCCTCAGAAAGGTGGACACAGTTGCTGATAGACTGGCTTCGCTTAGCTTCCAGGAGAGACAAAGTAATAATTATGTCAGAAGAACAATAGGACCTTTCACTTTATTATTATGACTTTTCTGGGCTCTCTCTAAACATTTAAAGGAAGTCATTTTAAACTTTAAAGGAAGTCAGTACAAAGTACAGTATTTAATTGTAGTCTCTAAATACAGCCAACTTTCAGTCATTCTCATGACATAGAAGAATGGGCAATCCACAAATAATTTTCTTTTGAAATGCTTTATATGTTTAGCCTCTCCTTCTTTCTGCTGCCTATCAGATTCACATTTGGGTTATTTGCTTAGACAGACATTATAATCAGTTTTCCTTTCCTCAAGGCCATGTACAAAAAGGCCATGGTGAAAGAGGGAGTATCTGGCCTTCTTTCAGAAGTTGGTTTGCTGAGAGCTGACTGTATTCAAAAGCAAATCATTTAGTAAATTAAATATCTGAAAAGCTCAAGAACACACACAAGTCAAGTTAAACATTAAAAGATTTGATATTTGAGGAAAAGGTAAAATCTCCATGAAGCCCATCCTTTTATGTCACACTTCATGCTTATTAAATCCATACATCTTTAATGTCAACTTTATGGTATTCTTAGGTGTTCTATATACTGTTAGTCAAATAAACACTGGGGAAATTGAATGGACACAGGAGGAAAACATGCTTCATATATGTAAAACCACAATCAGCAAAATCAGTTTAATCCTAAAACAAAAATATAAAGATTTACTTGCTGCTTTACTATTTTTATGTGACTTCAGTTAACATTAATGAAACGGACACAAATGATAGTGACACATTTGCAAAACCTGAAACAAACTTTTTACCCTACTGTCCTTTCCCCTACCCTTTGCCTATTAGAATTCCCAGTAGGCTGGGTGTGGTGGCTCACGCCTATAATCCCAGCACTTTGGGAGGCCAAGGTGGGCAAATCACCTGAGGTCAGGAGTTAAGACCAGACTGACCAACATGGTGAAATCTCATTTCTTCTAAAAAGAAAAAACTAGCTGGGCATGGTGTGCACGCCTGTAATCCCAGCTACTTGGAAAGCTGAAGTGGGAGAATCACTTGAACCTGGGAGGCGGAGGTTACAATGAGCCAAGATCTCACCACTGCACTCCAGCCTAGGTAATAGAGCAAGACTCTATCCCAAAAAAGGAAAAAAAAGAATCCAATGATAGAAAGGCTGGGTGTGGTGGCTCACTCCTGTAATCCCAGTACTTTGAGAGTCAGAGGCAGGCAGATCACCTGAGGTAAGGAGTTTGAGACCAGCCTAGCCAATATGGTCTCAACACGGCCCGCCTCTACTGAAAAAAAAAAAAAAAAATTAGCCTGGGGCAGTAGTCCCCACCTTTAGTCTCAGCTACTTGGGAGGCTGAGGCAGGAGAATCGCTTGAACCTGGGAAGCAGAGGTTGCAGTGAGCTGAGATTGTACCACTGCACTTGAGCCTGGGGGAAGGCACAAGACTCCAACTCAAAAAAAAAAAAAAAAGAGTCTAATGATAGAAGAAAATCGTTTTTAGGAATTGGAATAAGAAACAAAATCAGTGAATGAACGTCCTCAAAAGTAGCCTATTAATCAGGAATTGGGTCTCTCCTCAGGGGAGAGAATGACAGAAGGGAGAAGCAGAATAGGCCATGCATGCAAATAAGGTGATAATACTACAGCAAACACTACAGCAAAAAAGGATGAGAGAGTTACAGTTAAGGTGGAATATATTTTCATAAATACTCCAACAGGATTCTAAACCATCTATATTAAGCTTTTACCAAGCACTATAGAATATGTTGAGCTTTAATGAATCTTTGTTTTATGGCCAGAGGATCCTGTGACTTTCTTAAGTCAACATGCTAAATAGCAGTTAAAATTGTCTTAAACCTAAGTCACAGGTTCAAAGTCACTGGGGAGGAGGTGGCTTTATTTGTTCTAATTAAATGCCGTATACAAGCTTCTTTTTCAAGAGTTCACTTTTTGTTTTAAGAGTAAAATGTAGCAAAGTTGTCCAATTAACTGGGGGTTGTTGGTCAAGTTCTCGTTAATTGAAATAGGCTACAAAGATATAACATCCACAGGCATGAAAAGACTCGATTTTCCAAAGGAGCAAAATATGAAATGTCTATCCAGTCCTGAAAACTAAAGTGCACAATTCTCCTATTCTTTGCTGAAACAGGTTGCCACACTCTAAAGATCAATATTAACATTAACAATAATGCAACAACTGGTGTATTTATTAACAATCTGTTTTCCTCAAGGTTCAAACAAAAACTCTATTTTCCCCATTTTGCACAAATGTCTCACTCAATATTAACATCACAAGTTCTTTTTCACAATGGAAAATTTAGAAATAAATAACTGAAAACTGCGATTTGAAAAGTAACTAGAGCCGAAAGCTAAGAAGATATAGAGACATTTTGTGTAATACAAGGTCTAATATTTAAATTTTGAGTAGAATTTTAACACACTTTATGCCTATAAATTCATTTTAGATAACAACTAGATTTTTGAGAAGCATTTAAATAAACGTTTACCAGTTGCTTTTTGGCGAACAATATTTCTCGCCTTCTCCACTCCCGGTGCTCCAGACGTGGTGGCACTCCTAAATCGCATAGGCTCGGTCACATCTGGGTGGCTCCGCCAGCTGAGAGAAAAGGATCTCCCCACAGTGGTTCCTTTCTGAGGATCTAGAACACAGCCTCATAAAGGATAAGAAAAATAATCTAATGGCTGAATTCATTATTATTCATTTCATAGCTTGTGTTGCTCAGCAAATGGCATACATACAACTGTAAATAATCAGCAGGTTTCTTTGTCACAAATTAAGTACCACTTCTTTACACTGCAATTTAGGAAGTTATTCATATGTCACTAATCTAAGAATTCTTGTTGCCAAAATATTTTCAAGAATCTAAAATAGTCTTATGAATATTATTACATCTTCATCGTACTCACTCCAGTATACAAAAGAAATATTAATAAACCTTTCTCAATATAAGAACAGTATCATATGAAGTTATACCACTGTTCCCAGGACACTCCAAAAACCACAACTTATAAACCAAAAACTCAGAGATCCTGATGTTAGAATAGTACTGCATCCTGTACACACCAACCCCTCCACAAATCCCCAGAGCAATCCATGACTAAAACTCTAATATAGATTCAGTCAAATGGGCAGGATAATGAAAATCTAAAAATAATACAATATCCTATTTTAGCAAAGGTCCAAAACAATAAAACATTATAGTGTGAAATTCAACTTTTCTTTTTTCTCATATTGTTCTGGTTTAATTATCTCAATGAGAGGTTACAGATCCAAAACAAGTAGAGGAGGAACGAGAATGAGAGACATAGAGATTTCTGCACACGGATGATGTGGCCAGTGACTGCCACCTGTGGCATGTTTCCCAAACCCAGTTTTCTCTGCCTGTGTTTTTTGTTTCTAGTAGTCTAGCCCTTAGAAGGCAAGCATTTCTATAATAAATATTTAACTCTTTTTTAGACTAAAACAATAAAAATCAGAAATATTAGTCACTGTCATTAATTAAATAATTGGTTCAGTACATTTTGAAAACAATGTTTTCAAAGTTGTTTGCCTTCCTAACACAAGTATACCTCTTCAGATGAATCTGTGGGTAGGAAGAAAATATTGCAGAATGGCAGGTGTGTGTGTGGTGTGTGTGTGCGCGCGCGCGCGTGTGTGTGTGTGTGACGAGAATGTTGCAGAATGGCAGGTAGGGGTGTGTGTGTGCCTACACACATGCTCGTGCATGGATTACAACAATTGAAGGTAGGTCCTTATCTCCTATTACAGCTCTCCTCTTGAGCCTGAAAGGTACCCTTAGCTGGGCAGGTTCTCCTCTTGGCCGAGAACCACTGTCTTAGGTAACCAAGTTCCTAGTTGGAAGTGTCTGGATCCTCTCAGGCCCTGGGTCTACACAGAGGTCCTCAGAGGTGCTAGAGAGGGCTAAATTGAGGCCAAGGGCCCAGGCTCTTGGCTCCCTGCCCTTACTTCAGTCCCAAATCTCAGGTCTAGTATATTTCTTTAGAAATGGGTCCTGTATACCTTCAACTTGGGAGGAAAAAAAGGTCTGTTAAAACTGTTAGAAAATGATTGCATTAGACAATCTAAATCCACATTGGGATTAAACTGTTTGACTGAATTGCCATATACTTCAACTACTTTATTTTATCTTCTTACTAACTTGCTTTTATTAATTAGAGCTTTGGCAAGCCATTCTTAGATTTCTATGAAGATATTATAAGAATCTGTCACATTTATTACACATGTATATGGTTTACTAACCACTGGAACTGGTTCACACCTCCCTGTAACCACCTCCTCTGTTGTCATCTCCCATACTGATGCTAGGCTTCCTCACGTGACTTACTTTGGTAGCAAAACTGAACAAGCAGAGACTCGAAATGCATTTGAAAATTTGAGCTTACCCTCTTGCTGCTCCTGAAACTCTAAGCTACTCGGTAAACAAGCCTGAGCTAGCCTCTGGCTGCTGAAACACGTAACCCAGTCATATCTCATTGCCCCTGCTAACAGCCAGCCAATCCCTAAAAATAGAGCTCCCTAGTTATTTCACAGTCTCGCTGACTGCAAACACAGAAGCAAAGACTAGCAGAAGAACTGACCTGCTGAGTCCCACCCAAATAGTCAACTCATCAAATCAAGATAAATAAGTGGTTATTTTAAGCCACTAAGTTTTGGGTGATTTGTCACATGGCAAAGGCACACTGATATAATCCATAATAAGGCTGGTATTCCTAAAGGGTAGTCTACACAATAAGCAATGTGTACCCTTTATGAGGCTTTGAAAGAAAACTTCCAAGTCTTAGGAGGACCTAATAAAAGCCATGCAACACCTAGGTGAGTGAATTGTTTTACCCTATGTGCTGTGTGATTCTCTATTTGACGTAACCCTGCAAAGACCAAAATCAAATCCAATGTTTGACTTCTGCACCTCCCCAGCAAGCCCATGAGGCTCTACGGCATGCATTTTGGCATCTTAACCATACTGGCAGTTCCCTGCAACCCTACTAATTTTGACTCTATTTTGTATTTGGTCTACTGTACTATATGCCTTTGTATGAGCTGCCTCAAATCTTTACAGAGTAAGGTTGGAGTACCAGTGAATTAATCCAAGGACCATGCCACTTCCTTAAGAACGGCAATTAAGACAAGGGGATGCCAAATTGTCATTCCTAATAGAAACTACCACTGACTTTGTCTACCTTGAAAACGTCAGTTTCATTTGAGGTTCTCGGTCCCCAAACAACTTTTACCCAGAAATACAAAGCCAAAATAGCTCCCATGCGAAGCATTCAAAATTTCTCCACGTTTCCTAGAGAGGCTGTAGAATGCATGTTAATAGCGTTACATCGTGAGTTGTACTTACCCACTCTGATTTCTGGCTTTACTACTTCTTAACTATGTGGCCTTGGATAAGTCAATTACTGTAAAGCAATCTTGTCCAAAACCCGTGACCCATGGGCCAAACGCAGCCCAGAATGGCTTTGAATGCAGCCCAACACAAATTTGTAAACTTTCTTAAAACAATATGAGATTTTTTTTGCAATTTTTTTTTGTTTTAGCTCATCTGCTATTGTTAGTTTTAGTGTATTTTATGTGTGGCCCAATTCTTCCAATGTGGCCCAGAGATGCCAAAGGATTGGACATCCCTGCAAAGTCTCTGTACTTCAGTTGCTTTGTCTTTGATATGGGGATAATATAAGTATCTACAGTTCACTAGGTTATTATGAAGGTAAAGAGAGATAATATGTACAATGTAATCGCCTTTATTATTACTGTTAACTATCACTACTATTACTAGTACTTTCATCTTCCTTCTTGCATAGCCTCCTCAGAAATTCACTATCTCATTAACGGAGCAGAATGATACTAGACACAAATTAATGCCACTATAAGAAGACATCATGCAGTTGGTTCAGTTCATGATAAAATTTCATGCATTAGTTGCTGAGTCATACAAATAACACATTTGTCCCCAGTCCTAGACATATGGTGTTAACCTGGAAGAGTGGAAATACCTTTGCCTCGTTGCTTCTTTTCCTTTTGTTCACTTAATTTATCCAGAGGTAGGTTTGTCATCTCAACTCCATAAACGGTTCTTGCAAGCACTGCTGTCAAGGAGTCCATAATGTTGGCCCACTCATTTATAAGCTCCTCCCATTCCGTGAGGGAGGACAGCACACCAAGAAAGTCATCCCAGAGCTCTCGAGAAATGTACACACAGAGGTTTGCTCGGATCCAAGCCACCATGAGTGTCTAAAACCAACCAACAAGAGAAGTCAATCATCTTCATTTGGAAGAAGTACACTTTTAAACAAAATGTTTTAAATTACTATTAATAACACAAATTTTAAAATAAAAAGCATTTTTGGAAGTTGTTTTTCTTTTAATTCTCAAAATTCATTTGACCAACTATAATCAAGATTTAAGCTACTGAGAAGTTAGTTATCATTATGAACAAAGTGACTGATTCGATATTATTCTATGTCTGTGGCTGGCCCTGGCTATAATCAGGGGGAAGACAAAAGCCCTCTGCACAGTGACAACTCTGTTTCCTGAGACTGCACTTTTCCTACCATCCACAGTAGCTACTCAAACTGCCTCCTCTACAGGAAAACCTCCAGCCCACCAACTCCTCCCTCCCTTTGAGCAGATGGACTCAACTGCAGACTTCACAGGAAACAGAACCCGTTCAATGAGACTCCCCTCAACCCCTGCCCATGGATTCACACTCTTGCCCACATTCACCCAGCTCCTCCTCCACCTGTGGGCTGAACTCCAAGAGGGGCCCCTGCTCTGCTTCCCTTGTGCCCTCTTATGCTCTGGACCCATTCCTCTGAGGCTTCATGCCTCTCTTAACCGCCCCTCTCCTTTATCTCCAGCCAATCCCACTTACACCCCTCTTTCTCATCAGCATTTAAATACTCTCCAAATTCTTCCTCATCTTAAAAAATTCCCTTGAACCCAGATTCCCCCATCTTGCTACAGCCCTTTTCCCTCCCCTTTCACAGCCAAATTTCTTGAAAGAAAGTTCCATGCCCACTTCATCTCCACTTCCCCATCCCCCAGGCAACAGACTGCTCTGGCCTTCCCCTTTCTGAGGCCACTTTACCTTCTGCCTGGGTTTCAGCTCCATTCCCATGGCTCCAGTTAACCTCTGTGTGCTACTGACTTCTGAATCTCTATGGACAGCTCAGATCTCTGTACTCGCTTCCTGATCTGTCTACCTACGTACTAGACAGTGCTGCTTACACAACCCTCAGGCACCTATAATACAGCATAAAAGATTCAATTTCTTCCATGGACATTCTCCCAGTTCCTCCACCTGCTTGCTCCTGCAAATGGCTTCTACACATACTCCTCCTTCCCTCTCTTTCCTCCTTTTTGTTTCTGTAATTTCCACTCATTTCTCAGGTCAAAATTTGTACATCACTTCCTCCAAGAAGGTATCCCTGACTATCTCCTCACCACTACCACCACCTTCCAGCCTCCAGGAAGTATCCTCCAGGTCCCTGCATTTCCCCTGCATCAATGCATCAATCATGCCTTTCTTTCAGTCTATTCACTCATCAGTCCCAGTCTTATAGTCTACAACACTACAACTGGTCACATGGGCAGCCCTATGAGACAATTATGCTTTTATTCTGGATATTTCCTTCCCTTAAAATTGCCCCATTCCTTACCTCTGCCAAAATATTCACCATCCTTTAAAATTCAAATCCAAATATACCTCCTCTGAAAGAAGTGCCTCTACATAGCCAAGTCCATCTCAAATGAGCCACAAATGCTTTCCTAAGCTTGTGAAAAGGAATCCTTATACCCAAAGTCTGTGTAAGTCCTATAGTATGTTGTCAAAGATAAGTGCAGTTGTTAAGATGCCAGTTTGCATTTGCATCGGCCCAACCCACATGCAAATAGGCTCCCCCTCTTGTCAGGAATTCTTGTGTGTGTAGGTCAGTTCACTTTTTAATTTTTTTCCCCCAAATTATATACAGACTTCTTAATATAATTTTTTCTTTAACATAGACACAGGAAAACTTTGATAAACAGAAATCAGTCTATAAAATCAGGCAGGCCTGTTCTGACCACTTTGAAAATCTTAAAGTGGTCCTTCTATAATACACCTGTTACCTGTGTTTCAATTTGTGTTTACCACTTTTTTAAAAAGCAAAAATGTTAAAGTAGGACCCAAGTAGTTAATTATATCAAAAACAAGACATTAATCACTTATATTTAAAACCTGAGGCTAACATGTATGAATTTTATAAAATTAAAAATATGAAAGGAAATAATTTTATTAATCTTTATTAAATATTTTTATTATAACAAAAATGCCATCTTCTATTAATTTTTACACCCCTGCTTTCAAGATGAATTTGAGGCCATTGCCATAAAGTACATATATACAATAAAATTAATAAATATTAGATCAAAGTATCATCTGAGCTGAGTAAGAGGAGAGAGTAGAGACTGATAACACTATTAGGACTCAGACTCACATTTGGATATAGTGTTAGCTCCACGGATAAAAGCAGATGCCTTGCTGTAATGAGATGCTCTATACTGGGTATCTTGTAATGGCTTCATTTCATTGACTAATTATAAAACAAGGGCAGAATGACTGCTTGCAGCTTATAAAATCAGCTTAGCAAATATTACAAACATGTATGCAGGCTTGTTGAATTATTATCATAATTCACAACTGACAACACTTGCACAGAACAAAATGGTAAAATGATAAAATATAGCTGGGTGGTGAGTGGTGGCACCTGTGGACATGAAGACAGGGTATCCTTTTAATCAATTACCATTTTCTAAAAGGAAGTGGAAAACTGGACTCTTCTTTCTACACTACCCTGGTTTGTGACCTAGGAAAGTCACTTAGCCTTTCTGTACTCACATTTCTCATTTAAAATAAGAGTTGCATAAGAGCTTCTCCAAGGTTCCTTCAGCACTGAAATTCATATTTTATTAGATACATCTTGGCATGCAAGATGTATTTTAAAAACACCTTGACTCATAAATCATTCCTTTTCTTATGAACATTTGCTAACCAACCACTTCCTACTTCACTCTACCAACACACTAAGGAGACTGCATAACTTTAAAGTAATGGCTAATATTACAAATAGCAGAGCCATAGTTTCCTGCTATACCATCGGAGCTTCAAGCATAAGGTCATATTTAGCACTGATAATAAATTAAAACACCACTTAGGGCAACCATCATCATTTGGTAAATAGTTAAAACTAAGTCAAATTCAATCATCACTTAAAGAAAATTTGGTGACCCAGATTATCTACTGACAGAGGGAAAAAACAAACACACACAAACACCAGAGGAAGAACTAGAAAAAGATAAAAAGGGTAATAAAAACTTAAAATGTCCTGTCCCTTTTCACAGTCTCCTTGTTATAAGTTTTTCAAAAAAAATCAAGTGTCTGGCCATTTTAGACAGTCCACATGACCAAATGAATACTAATTAGACAGCACGTTTCAACTGCATTATGGGACCAGGACGATGCCCAAGAGAGAGCCTGCCTGTTAAGTCCAGACCTTTACTATTTTCACCTCTTGCATCTCACATAAGAAAGTGGGAGGTCAACAGATGATCACAAATCCCAACGGACCGACTCTGATTCTCATGGCAACCCTGCAGGGTAGGAAGAAGTCCTTTCCTGATTGTGACAGATTAGGGAAGACACTCAGGAAGTTGAAGTCATGTGCTCGAGGCCACATAGCCAGGCAGTAGTAGAGCTAAGATCAGAAGCACAATCTGCCTAACGCCAAAAAGCTCATCCTCTCTTCACTGTTTTTTATGGTAGGTTTTTTTTTTTTTTTTTTTGAGACAAGGTCTCACTCTTTTGACCAGGCTGCAGTACAGCGTTGCAATCATAGCTCACTTTTAGCCTCAACCTCCCAGGTTCAAGCAATTTTCCCACCTCAGCTCCCAAGTAACTGAAACTTCAGGTGCATGCCACTACAGCCAGCTAATTTTTAAAAAATTTTTCTATTGCCCAGGCTGGTTTTGAACTCCTGGGCTCAAGCAATCCTCCTGCCTCAGCCTTCCAAAGTGCTGGTATTACAGGTGTGGGCCACCATGCCAAGCCTTATGGTTAGTTCTTAATTTAAGCATCATTCTTGATCTACTCAACCACTACCAAAATAACAACATCAAAATCATTAGTAATCATGAACTCAAAACTAAGCTTCAAGTAATATCTGACAAGGTTTTCCCCATTCATGGGGGGAGTTTTTTTTCCCCTGCAAAGACTAAAACCAACCAAAACCAAAACAAAACAAAGCAAAACAAACCCAACCCCAGAATAGATTCTTGTTTAATTCTGTGACAATTTCTCTAATTCTGACACACAAAACAGATTCAAGGCCAGGCAGTTGGTGGGAATGAGGCCCAAGCACCTGCCAGTGTGAGACTGGCTTCAGCTCAAGTCTACTTCGTAACTCAGGTCCAGGACGGGGAGCCTGAAAGGGTGCCAACAGTGAGACACTTCGCTGAGACAGCAAAGTGAGCAGTGTCAGTATGTCCAGGCAGGCAGCAATGCAGTGGTCAGTAGCACCCTCCAGGCGTCGGCAGAGCAAAGCTGGGCACATGCAAAAGAATGCTTAGGGCCACTTCACATATCCAATATATGAGGCAAGGCAATCAGAGTTAAGGCAATTTTAATATTTAGGAGGCCAATTATTTCAATAGCCTTTCATACATTTTTTTATCAAGCCAAGAGCACTGAATCATATTAAGTTATTCAAAATTAATAGTTGAATTCTCTTGTGTTACAATGGCAACACTTAGCTTTAAAGAAATAATTTCTCTTTTTGTCACTTTTACCTACATGTCCCACCTGTATTATGGACACGCTTTTAATATACATCCTCTAAAACCACCTTCAGGTCAACTGGGGAGGGAAGTTAGTTTCTCTTCTCTGCAACTATCACCTGTGGAATTATCCAAAGTCAAGTCCACCCACTATACTAATACCTTTATTTAGGTAGAATGTTGCATTTTTCCAGAGCCCTTTCAGGCTGTTTTCTTTCAGTAATGCTTCATAAACTCTAAGGTCCTCATACATATTAGCAAAGTCACTGTAGGTTCCCATGCTCAGGACCCTCTGGCACATCCTCTTCCCCATGCAGTTTACCAGGTATCAGCCTGCTCATGATCTTGACGTGCTCACCACGTGAGATGCAAAAAGCACAGCTGTCTCCTTGGCTCTGCTCACACCAAAGACTGGCCTAGTCCTCTACCATATCCACATGCAGGACTTCACTTCTACCGTTATCCTCTCTCTCCCCCAGACCATCTTGTCCTCCCTCACAGGACCATTCCATTGGTGAGCAAACATACTTTAGTACTACCCACCTTCAGCTTCACCCCCTATGCATGCCACTGACTTCAGCTAGCTCCCCTTTACCCCCTTTCCACATTAAGAACTCTGCAAAGCCTTCACTATGCTTGCAACCCCCACTGCCCAGCTCTCATTTTCTCCTCCATCCCCATAGAACATTCTCAACCACCCACCTCTGTCAAAGCCCATGATCAACTGGCTGCTCTCCTACCCAATACTCATCCCCGGGCACTCAGGATACACATTTCTCTGGTTTTCCTCCTCACTCGCTGGCCACCCTTTCTCAGCATCTCTTCCATCACTTGTGGAGATTGTCCTCTCTAGGTAAGCCCATCCTGTGGCTTTAAATACAATTGCCCAACACACTGATGGCTCTTAAATTTTTATCCCATTCTCATGCTTCCGTTCATCCTTTACCTCTCCAAATCTACCTGGCCTTCCAGCAAGGGCATCAGAGCTTCCTAATTCCTACCACCCTTGAGCAAATCAAAAGAGGAAGTAGACTGCAGAGAGGGAGAAAAGTCTAAAAGCCTAGCACTAATTGTAAAGAACAGATCATAACCTTCAGGACAAAGGTAAGAAAGAAAATTTCTAGAAATTTAAATTTAATATAACTCTTAAAATTCTCAATGATGAAAACTAGTTTGCTATAAAATCTGATTCGCTTCTTGGGTTTGCAGTGTTTTAATTAAAAAGACTTACCCTAAATAGTAACCCTGCCAAGCTCTGGGCAAACAAGTCCTTTATTTGTTTATCCTTTGGCTTCTGCATGACAGCTTCTGTTATCCTGAGTAGTATTTGCAACATCTGTTCCCTGGGCCACCCAAAATAAAAGCTCATATTAATAATCACGTCTCCAAAGCACTTTATAGATACTAGAAATCTCTTAAGAATTCAGCAACATTGATAATCATATATTACTAAAAACTATTAAAGTCCAAATGCCAATTACATAATGAATATCATATTTTATCAAAATAAGCTCCCTTATGTTATAACAGTTGTAAAAATATGCCTCCCATGTCCACACAAACAGGCAGGATAAAACATATCATTCCAGCCTGATTTTTCCTTCCTGCAAAAAGGGAGGCAAGATTGTCTTCTCCAACTGTGCCAGCACCTTAAAGGTACTCAATGAAAACCTACTGGAACGTACGCAGCACTCTTTAATTTTGCTATAAATTGTTTTATTAAACCTGTAAGGTCTCCCTATCTTTGCAACAGGAAATGAACTTGACTTTCTGGTCTTTATTTTGGGGACATATGCAGTCAGTATCTTGGTACGGCAGAATGCCACAGTACTCTCACAGGCAGGAGGGGTTTGCATTACGGGACACCTACAGGCACAGTGCTCGTGTCTGGAAGATCCTATGAGCTACAGGGCACAACAGAGACAAATGTCATCACTGCAGCTCAGTTCCAATGTGTCCACATTTTCTCACAGGTGGTTTTATGTAAAAGGACTTTGAAGACCATAAAACAGTATAGAGACAACGTGACACTGCTAACTACAGTGCATTCTTCAGAACAGCCAAAAGACATTTTTCTTTCCTACACCTATGTTATATTGCTTATATTAGAGTATCTGCTCACTTTTTATTTCCCTGGATTCCATGAGAACAGAGAACACATTATCTTTCATACGTAAGAGAGGTACACTTGTTCTCCAAAGGAAATCACTCTGGTTCGTTTCAGGTTTCACATGCTAACCATTCATCTAATCTTTACTACTTTCTCCTTGGCTTTACTGTTCTTCACTAGTAAAACTGAGAATAGAACAAAGTAATCAGATGAGATCTCTAAATCATAGTTTCTGTATACTTTTCTCATATCACTGCGTATCAGAAGAATATTTTCTCTTAACAATATATGATGCTGAACCTAATAAAATTCCTCACAGTAAAATCACCTGTAGGGATTTCCTGCCCTCTCAGTAGCTGGTGCCATTTGATTTTGGTCCCCAGAGTCATCTGTTGGCATACATTCTCACTGCACTCCATGCTACTTGTCTATGTGGTCCTATTCCCTGCCTATGGATTCTGGAAGCACAGAAGAGGAAGGGCTATCTTCTGGGCACACATGTATGAAGTAGGACAGTGACTTTGAAGAGAACTGGGAGAAGAAATGGCACAGTGTGGGGACAGCCTGTTGCTCACCACATTCAGGGCACCCAGGCCCCTGCTGCTGGGGGAAAGGAGGGCAGCACCCAGTATCACCACTGCCTATTCATGTTACATGATGCATAAGACAATGAAAAACAATCCCTTGCATACAACTAGTTACATACGCATAATGAGAATGTGATGAGAACAGCAGACATCATAAATTTCAAGTAAAACCTTGATCATGGCAACTGCTATCAAAAGCTACAAATGTGACTGAAGCCATGACTGACAAAAACACAGTAAGTTGATTTTTGAACCTATGAAAGCTTGGAAAGGCATGAAATTCCCATGCAGAGTCTTCTGGAAAAAAACGAGGGTGGAAAAACTACAGTTTGGAAAACTCTTTCCTAATGGTAGAAAGATTCACGACCTGCCAAAGCTGCCAGTGTTGATAACCGCTTGGTCCTTTCTATTTTGTGAGGCACTAACTTCTCCAAGGAAAACTGCTCAAAGAGTGTATCAAACTGCTGTTGGAGCACACGGAATCAGGCACGTGTGTCATCCTTGGGTCCAACACAGGAGTGAGGGTTTTCCTACATTCTTTATTATTTACCTGATCTCTATCTCCTCAAACAGGTGACATTCTGACTCATTTACATACCAGTTATTCTCTATTTCAGGACCACTTCTTACAGTTCCCTGGCTACAGCCCTGGTCTCGGCCATCATCACCTATGGCACTCCACTGCATGTTCTCCAGCAGCCAGAGGGGCCTTTCAGAAACGTAAATTGTATTATGTCACACTCTTGCGCATACACAGAGAGGTAGCTGGTGTCCTTTCTTTGGTCTGCAGGGTCCTGAGCAACTTGGTCCTGGCCTTCCCCCGCTTCCAACCCCCACTCTCCCTCTCACTCCATCCACTCCACCACACTGTCCATCATCTTGTCCTTCCTTAAACAAGCCACTTTTCTTTTACCTTTTCTCCCATCAGGGCTTTTGCATCTGTTCTTTCTTTCAGGAATGCTCTTCCCTTAGACCTCCCCAAGGCTCCTCCTTCCCTTCACTTAGGGCTCTGCCCAGAAAGGCCTTCTCTGACAACTGGCAGAAATAACTCCCCCTCCCTCCATGCCAAGCAACACACACCCAATTCAGGACTCTTTTCCCCTTTCCAGCCTTCACTGTTCTCAGCACTTCAGATTTTCTGAAATTGTTTTTTAGGTTTTTAATGTCTCTCGGTCCTATGAGAATGTAACCTCATAAGGGCAGGGACCTTGTCTACATAGTTTACCACTATATTCTCATAGTAGAAGCTTGATAGTTACTTATTAGATGGAAGAAAAGGAGGTAAGGAGAGATGGGGAGAAAAGGGAGTGAGGAAGGAAAGGAGGAATGGAAGGCACGACATTTTCTCGTACTTAAACACACAAGAAAGTCTTTTAGAGAAACTGCTCACTTTCCTTTCTATGCTCTACTAACCACTTTCCTGCTATTTTCATTGATTTCTACAATTTTTCTTTTCTATACGTTTACCTAGGTATCTATGAATTAGTAAAAAACAGAACTACTTAATTTTATTTCCTAGAATTTTCACCAAAATAAAAAGATTATCAAAAATATCACTGATACAGGGGTATATAGAATTCAGGGAGTTTTCAAAGGAAAAGACACTAGAAATAACATTGATAAAACTATGGTATTGAAGAACAGATATTTCAGTTGAAAGCATACACCAGCATTTCTCATCACTGTCAATATTACTGATGTGGAATTTAACTTTGTTTACATTATATTGTGTATCACTGTTATACTTCCAGTTTTAACAATTGCTTAACTTGGCAAATAGTGCTAAGTTAGAAGTCTGGGAAAGATGGCATTAGAAACTACATCATAGTATCATTTTGATGGCTGTGGTTTCTCGTACTTGTGAACTTTCTGCACACCAGGATTCTTGAGCGCACCCTTCCCTCATCTCTGAAGAAAAAGAATTGGACTTGGTGGTCTGCAGTTCCTTTCAGATCAGACCTGTATCGTGTCCATGGTTTCCTACCAACTGCAGACACTTTCTAAAGCCCCTTTCCTGCTGACTCAAGGATCTCCAGAATATAGGAGTGGGCAAAGGACCCCTCTGATTTCAGGTAGGGAAGGTGCCACTGGTCTGCAGGGCCTCCAAGGACTGGCAGCCAAGGCAGAAGATCACCTCAGGGGATGCTGACCACAGCCAGGTGGGCGGCTTGACTGCACAAGGGCGGCAGCGGAATAAGAGGGGATATGCAAAGGACAGGCTTGAGGAGCATTTTAAAGGCAGAAGTGACAGGATGATGACACATGAGAAGAAGAGGAAGGAATGGAAAGTGACTCTGAGGCTTTCTGGTCTGTTGAGCATACTGAAAATACCTCATCAGATGGAGTAATGTGATGACTTTCAAATAGGAGAAGAGCAGGAAAAAAAATCTAATGCATTGTTTACCTGTAGGGACATTATAAATAAAAACACTGAACAAAAATGAAGATAAAAAGGACAAAATTTTGTAGTTTTAATGAGAGGAACATATTTTTGACTGCACTATGTATTTAGTATCTGATAATATAACATTTAAAACAATTGGTTTTCCCAAATGAATTTAAAACATCAAGTCTGAAGCAATAAAAATCAGATGACAGCATTTCAAGGCAATTAACAAACTCTCCTGAGCTTATGATGAATATTATAAAACACCAGTTATTGGTTTTCCATAAAACTATGTTTGATGAAAGTTTAAAATGGAAAAATCCACTACTGAGTAAAATAACTGCTTACAGTTCAAGAACATTTTTAAAAACAATAATGAAAATAATTGATCTATCAATATACTGGGCAACTACCTCCTTCATAATTCACAGAAACTGTTACAAAAGACATTTTGTTGTTAACTTTGTAAAACCATTAAATAAATGGACTCCTTAACATTTTAATTATGTTGAAAAACAAAAACATCTGTTTTACAATACTAATTCATTTGATATAAACTTACCATGTCTTTTTATTCATCGTAAGCTCCATTATTATGCGCCTAAAAATAATCAAAACAGCTTTACAAGCATCAACTTGTTCTTTCAAGAGCACAGGAACTTCAGCACATGGTTCCAATAAAAAGACGTTTGCAGAGTTCGTCAAAAATACCTTAAAATCAACAATTTTACATTAGAAAACATAATTGAACACATACATTTGAATAAATTTTGCTTAAAGATTATATTAATTTCACTCTACCAAGGAAACCATCTTTGAGTTATTTCCAAAAGATTCTATTTCAATAAGGCAAGTGGTACCAACACATAAATTCACAATAAGGAAAAATTCATTAAGGTAAGTGGTACCAAAACATATTCAAAAATTTTTTTAGTTCACCCTTTAGAATCATTTAAATACTGAGACACCTGAAAAGCCTTTTCTTAGCGGAAAAACATCACTATTACATATTAGTATTGCAAGTATAGAAATTTGATGAATTAGAAAAGCTTCTGAATACTTCTTTTCAACAACCCCTCAAGAACAACAACAACAAATGAGGGAAAAAAGTAGGCTCATTGCATCTGGGTAAAAACTTTAGGGAGGAAATGGGAGAAGAGGATAGATGGCCAGACAGTGATTAGACAGAACTATGTGACTCCTATTTAGGAGTCTTCCAGTGCATGAACACCTTGCTGACAGAAGCACGAACGGCACCACTCAACAGGGGTAAGAACCTCAAGGAGCTATGGTGTGCTCAGAAACAGAAGAAGCCATCCACATCGCACGCCTTCCAGGAGCCTATTTCTTTTTAATATGAAAGATAGATTATGCAGTAGCAAACAAAATCTAAGTGAATTCTTAAGGTTAAAAACTGCGATTTCAAAAACAATTCGGATAATCATTCAACTACTCTACCTGCTGTCTCAGCCCTTTCAGATACAAGTTCACTGTTCTCTACCATCAGGGGTATCTTATTCAGAAAAATGTGGGACGCACTGATCCAGGATATCATATACTATCACTGCTTAGAATCACTACAGCAAAATAATGGTGCATTACCATTTACACAGATGACACCTGTACCCCATCATCTGCAGATATTCTGAGTTGTCAATCTGGTATGAGGACAGACCTACTCTCTCTACCTAGAGGTATATTTCCTCTTACATCTCCTTTGTGTTCAACAGCACAAACTCAAAGGATGAAGGAGCTTCTCTAGCTCATTTGCAAATGAAATTCTTTCAAGTGTTGTATCAAAATAAATGTAAAATCTGACCAAATTAAAATTAACATCAAAAGTCAAATGGGTGAACTAAAATATTCACAGACTTTAAAGTTAGCTTATGTAAGATTAAAAGGTATAATGTCCCAATTTTCTATGAAAAATCACTAAATAAGCTCTATAATACAGTTGATGATGGTGATAACATCAGTCGTGAAGAATTTACTAGCCTTCAAGTAAGAAAAACAGAAACAAAGAGCTTTTTGATTACAGCAGTTTTAGTGTCATTTTAGTGGTTGTTTTTGAAAGAAGTATACCACACATGATATATGGCAACACAGATCCTTTTAATTCAATATATGTGACTTCTTGAATGTGAATTAAAAACTTTTTGCACATTCTCATGTAAGGAGTTTTCATATACTTTCACTTTTTACAAAACATCAAAATGCCAACTGCATGAGTATTTCTTATTAATGTGCTCTTATCAGTTAAGGTAAAAATAAACTAAATTAATATTTCCAGATTGCACTTGTCAAAAGCATCTGGGACACAGTGGGAAAAAAGAAAGAAAACTACTATCTTATCAAACCTCCATTTGGCCCCTTTTTCTTAATAAACAAAGTAAAAGACCAAGGTATTAGATATCAGAACAAAACCAACTACTTAAATCCAAAGTAAATATCTTTTTAACTGTAGCACTATATATAATAAAATAGAGATTGTTTTTTCTCAGTTCAGCCAAGGACAGTAAGTTCTCATTTAATGTCATCGAGAGGTTGTTGGAAATGGTGACATTAAGCAAAATATAACAAAACCATTTTTATGACAAATTATGTTGAATAAAATCATGTTACTCAAAGACCCGCTGTACTCATTTCATTTAAAGTCGTCATTTCCAAGAACCCATTGCTGACATTAGTGAGGACTTACTGTAGATGTAACTCATCCTTTCAGAAAATAAATAGCAAACTCTTTTGAACCTAGGAGATCACTGGCACCTGCAACCACCACACGCTGGCAATGGAGATCCCCTTAGCTAAGGAACAGAGCTACCGAAGGACAAAGGGCAAGGACTCCTCCAAGTGTTTCTCTGATGGGGACACAGGTCCTATTTATGAGCTGCTCCAAAGGTCTTTAAAGATGCACAAGTAAAATCATGTCAATTTTTTTAAGTTAACTTCAAAATTATTTGTAGGTTTTTAATGAAAAGTAAGAAAATTCATGTGCATGATAAGTTAAACTGCTAATTCACTTGAAAACAAAAAGGACACCTATCAAGAAACAGATGACAGAAAACAGAAACATTTACATAATCCCCAGACTTTCCCCAGACCCCACAACTGTCCTCTACATGGGAGGCCTAATGACACAGCTACAAATGTGGATGAAGGGTGGTGGGTGAGGAGGCAGTGAGCAGGGAATGAGAGGCACCCTGTATTTTCACTTATACTGCTAGCAACCTTCAAGCTACATGAGAGCTGAGAGAAAATCTCCCAATTCCCATTTTTAAGGTAAAATCCTGACCTCTGGGGAGATTAAGTAATGATCCAAAGTTGCTCTTTCAAATGTTCCCAAATGGTGTCAGTTCTATTTCACATATTCATTCAAATATCGAAAAACTACATCAGTCACTGTTCTTCATAAACACAGGCAATTTAAAGAGGAATACTACTTATAAGATTTTATAGTCACCAACCTTGTCTTGCAAATTAGAGCCCAGATAACTAACTACCCATGTGTGTTCAGAAGATAATTTTAAGATTTAAATCTCAGTCATTTCACATTCACTATATAATAATCTCTCTCAAAAAAACTGCAACCAGTTCTTATGTGTTCTCTGACAAGAAAAAGATTTTTGTATATGGTGGGTAGGAATTAGACAGAAAACTGAGAATAAGAATTTAATAGCTAATTAAACTGCTGTTTATTGTTTACTGACAGATGGCTACAAATACCGCCATATTTTATATGATATTATCCCCAATAAACAAAATGTTCAAAATGGCTCCAGCTGCAGGGGGTGGAGGGGTCTTCATGTCCTGGCCAGCCACATAATACCTGCAACAAAGCCTGGATGCCAGCTTTCACATTTGTATTTTCCTCCTCTGTCACACATCCTCTGCTCATTGCACTTGTGAAGGAGTATGTGCGGCCCCAGCTGGAAGATCGTTTATGACCAGAACTTTCAGACGAGGCCTTCAGAAGATAATGATTCATTAACAGAGTGGAAGATGCACATGTTTAACTTACATTTAATTATAAGCATAATTAAATATATGAACTAATTTATATTTAGTTTGCATAATTAATTCCTTAAACTCACCAGGATTCACATGAAAATAGGTTCTACGAGCTAGAGTGTTCCGCACTCAACCGTCAACACCTAAAATAGTGCTCAGCACTTAGTATGTGCTGAAGAATGAGTTGTGTTTATCCAATAATTGAGTGAGCATGGAATATAGACCTCTAAAATGAGTGATTAAGTAATTTGCTTACCTGTTCATTTAGATCTCATGATAGTTATTAAAATGATTTTACCAATATTGAAAATTTTAAATTATGGAACAGATATTTTAAAGTGATATGCCTCTAGTGAAAAATTTTAAACATTTTAAATTAATTTCATAATAGTATGTCAGAAATATAAATATCACTTAAGTTTCCTTTGTTTCAGGAAGATGTTCTACTCTGTCATTTTGGATTTACCCAGCCTATAGCTTTATCTAACATAGACAGTGGCCCCTCCAGGAGGCCAGCACTCAGTGAGGCTTACAGGGGAGGGACACTGCTATTTGGTTAGTCCTTTCACAGGGGTAACACCCAGCTACTTCTGGTACAGGCCACTGCACAAGAAAAGTCTGCCCAAACATTCTCAATTTAGCTTCTCCTAATGATATTTATTTGAACAAGTCAAGGAGAAGGCAGTGATTTTTTTCAGTCTCACAGACATGTAGAATTTGATGGCTTATTAAATGACTCTCCTGTGACAGTGATGACGAAACAAAGATGGAACATGCAGATGGCCCTGGCTAAGGTTGTAGGAGATGACTGCCAATCTAGAATGGGAATACAAAAGCTACTCTCTAAGGTAGATCCTCACAGAACTCAGCAATTCAGAAGCATCAGACGGGATAAAAAAGAGACCCACCTGCCTTTGTCCCATTGACAAGACTCTTGACTGAGCAAGTATACTTTACTAAAATACACTTACCCTCAACTCAAAAGACAAGTGAAAAAAATTACCTCCTTGCTATCAGTCTCGGAAAATCCTAATTTGTCAGCATCTTCTTGGGCAACATCTTTTTTATCTGGCTCCTCCATGAACACAGGTTTGTCCTGGAGAATCCACTTTCTGTACACTTGAACTACTTTTCTTGTTACAGCTATCTCACAGGAAGGCAACAAAAATGCCTGAAAGGAAAAGAGAAAACTCTCTTTAACTACATTCAAACTCAGACCAGTATAGGGCAGCATCATGGACATTTCCAATGACAGTCACCAATTTCACTTTCCTGTGGAACATATAGCTTGTAAACACTGTAAACTCTACACAGGGCCACATATCTTTGTACACACCAAACTTACCTGCAGAAACAAAGACATTCTCATAACAGAACCCCCAAAAAATGGCCATTAAAAATAACTTTCATAGGCTGGGCATGGTGGCCATGCCTGTAATCCTAACACTTTGGGAGATCAAGGTGGGGCAGATTACCTAAGGTCAGGAGTTCGAAACCAGCCTGGCCAATATGGTGAAACCCCGCCTCTACCAAAAATACAAAAATTAGTTGGGTGTGGTGACATGCACCTGTAATCCCAGCTACTCAGGAGGCTGAGGCAAGAGAATCACTCGAACCTGGGAGCTGGAGGTTGCAGTGAGCCGAGATCACACCACTGCACTCCAGCCTGGTCAACAGAGCAAGGCTCCATCTCAAAAAAAAAAAAAAAAAGAAAGAAAAAGAAAAAAATAACTTATATTCTGAATAATTTTTCTACAAATATAACCAAAGCATACCTATAGAAATATTTTAATTGGCTACAAAACACAATTATAATGCACAACTTGGAACTTTTCCCAACAAATCAGAAATAGGTTAGAAGGGGCATACTTGTACAGCCAGTGGCAAATAATTGTGCCCGTCTCTTCTCAGCTCCATGGTCACTATGTCAGGGTGTTGGCCTGAATCAGCCATGGTGGGAGTGGTTCTACCACAGAAGTTAGCAACTGATACAAATCAAGAGTTTGCTTCTTTTTTTTTTTTTCCTTTTCTTTGCTTTTGTCCTTCTTCCTTTCCCTTCCTTCCTTCCTTTTTTATTGTTTTTTTGAGAAACATGTATCAGGTCACATTTATCAGGTTACTAATGAGTTTGGCTGTCAATGTTAACAAGAGCCTCTGGCCAAGCTGTAGCATAATGCATATTTATAAGAACTTTTTAACATTAAGGAATTCCCTTATACATCTCCACACAACAATTTTGATTTAATGTGAGAAGATTACAAAAATGTTAAAGAATTTAAAGGAGAAGTGCATTAGCCTTTTGCTTATCAATTTTAAGGACTATTTCTATAGTCGAAGAGAACAAGAAAAAAAGGTACCCCATACTCAAATGCTGTAATGTCACAGATTAGGATATTGAGGCTTACAGCACCAGAGGTATTCTTCCAAGTTTACAAAGTTAGCCACAAATCCAGATCTTGGTCTCAAGTTGCTGGGACCTGTTTTAATACTGCTCTTAAGGGTCACGCCACAGGATCCAGTTACAGGCAGTACTCACTTTAACAAGGGTTCATGCAATATATCAATATCAAGATAATGGTGGTATCAAAAGCCTAAGTAATGGGATTTTAAAATAAAATAACTCAAAAATGCAGCATATATGGGTTGGACAGAATGAACACAGCTGAAGAGAAAAGTGGAAGAAAAATCAGAAGAAAATATCTAGAATGAACTATGAAGAGATGAAAGAATGGATAAATTGGAAGAGAGGATAAGAGAGAGAAAATACAATGAAAAAATTATCTTATGAATGATTGGAGATGCAGAAAAAAAAGGAAAAAAAGATGGGGGGAAGAAACAATATTTGAAGAAAGAGTGGCTGAGAATTTAGCCAAAATGAGTGAACTATATCAATCCCTGGATTTAAGAGTCACAAAGAAAAACAAGGATAAATATGAAGCACATTACAGGTAAAACTGCTGAAAACCAAAGATAATCAGAAAAATCTCAAAAGCAGCCAGAAGAAAAAAGACATATTTCTTCCAAAAGAGCAACCGTATGGCTTTCCATGACTTGTCAAAGAAATAATGGAAGCCAAGAAATAATGGAACAAAAGATTCATGTGCAGAGGGCTGCCAGTGTAGAATCTGACACCCAGAAATAAAACACTTCTAAAATGAACGCAAACTACAGACGTTTTCAGATGAGAAAATTTGTTATCAAGAAACCTGAGCTAAGGGAAATATTAAAACTTATTCTTTAGATAGAAGGGAAATTTCCCCTAGTCAGAGATTTGGGAAGCAATAAAATACAATACAAAGAGAATGTGGTGGCGGCATGCCTGTAATCCCAGCACTTTGGGAGGCTAAGGTGGTGGATCGTGAGGTTAGGAGATCGAGACCATCCTGGCTAACACAGTGAAACCCTCTCTCCACCAAAAATACAAAAAATTAGCTGGGTGTGGTGGCATGCGCCTGTAGTCCCAGCTACTTGGGAGGCTTATGCAGGAGAATAGCTTGAACCTGGGAGGCGGAGGTTGTAGTGAGCTGAGATCATGCCACTGTACTCCAGCCTGGCTGACAGAGCGAGACTCCACCTCAAAAAAAAAAAAAAAAAGGGAGAGAGAGAATGTGGATAAATCTAAATGAATAAAACATATATATGAAGATATATACAAAAAAAAGAATAAAACTGGATGAAACAAACTTTATAGTGGTTCTGAAAGGAATAGTATCTATGTATTATATATTCATAATAAACTGAGGAGTAAATGGAGCTAACATGTATACTGAGGGTAAAAGTTGGAATTAATGCTAGCTTTTAAGCTAGGAATGCATGTGTTAACTATTAAAATAAGTACAAATGACTGTAAAACTACTAATTTGAGAAGAAAAACGGGATATTAAAAACAATGAGCTTGAAGATCCAATATAATTAGAAAGCAAGAAGGCAGCAGACTTAAGCCTAATAGCAACTGCTATGTTAAATGTAATGAATAATCATCCAATCAAAAGACTAAGATTGGATTTAAAAATCTATTTAAAAGACTTAGCTACAACTTATAAGAAGACATCTAAAACATACGGATGGGGGAGGCTGAAAGTAAAGAGTTAGCAAAAGATAGACCTTACAAATACTAGTCAAAAGAAAATTGGTAGAGCTATATTAAAAATAGACAAGGCAGACTTTGTACCCCTCCACCCAAAACCAGATGAATACAGAAAATTCTTAATGACAACACTCAGTTCAAAGGAATATAAAATAATTCTAAATCTGTACTGCAACTAATAATTTTGCCAAAAATATAGCAAAAACTGATAGCCTTTCAAACAAAAATAGACAAATCAACAGTCAGAGAAGGATACTCTCCAAAAGTGGTAGAACAGTAAGCAAAAAAATAACGTAGCCAGAGGAGACATGAGCACCGATCGGACCTTCTCACCAGATCCTCCAGGTCTCAATCTCTCACAGCTCTCACCTCTCCGTCTCTCTGAGGTGCATTCAGGATCATTTCTTCAGACTTGTCATCCAGCTCATTCTCTCCTCAGCTGCATCTAATCTATTATTAACCTGACCCATTTAGGTTTTCTTTTAATGTTCCAGTTATTACATGTTTTTTTTGAATGTCTGGAAGTTCTATTTTCTTCCTAATCTGCATTCGTCATCTATTTTGGTGTGTTTTATTTCTTTATTTCTTTAAATATATTAAACCTATTTATTCTAAAGTCTCAATTATACAAATGAAGTCCTTGTGAGATTTTTCCGTTTCTTCTGATTTTTATGTCTAGAAAAGTTTTGACTTATAAATTCCCAAGTGGAAAAAAGTGACCTGAGATCATTATACCCAGCTAAGCTGCTGTTCATACATAAGGGCAAAAGAAAAACCTTCCCCATCATAAGAGGACTTAAGGTGTAAGCGTTCCAACACATCTTCCTGAAAACGTTCAATGACAAAACAAGGCCAAGCAAGAAAAGTAAGTATTTTGGAACTATAGAACAAGGGGAATGAATCTGTGTAAATACAGAAGCAAGACTAAACAACTCTGCTCACTAGGATTTGAAATCAACTGCCAATGACGGTACATTTATAACGTAAGTGTATACTATAATAAAATTGGCAAATAGAGGGGGCTAAAGAAAATACATGGCTGCTAATTTCTTTATATTTCATAGTAGGAAACCCACAGTGCTATCTAAAATTACTACATGTAGTTCAAAAGTGATCTCAACACCTCAATGTTATTATAATCTTTTTAAGTTTAGACAAATCTTTCAGCAATTAATATTTCTTATGGTAAAGGAATATTCATTGGATTTCAACAATCCCTTCAGTTTTCTTTTATTGTCTTTTCTTCTGTTAAATTCAAGTAAAATTCAGAATTTTCATTAAGAATGAATGAATAGGTCAGGTGCGGTGGCTCACGCCTGTAATCTCAACACTTTGGGAGGCTAAGGTGGGCGGATCACGAGGTCAAGAGATCAAGACCATCCTGGCCAACATGGTGAAACCCCGTCTCTACTGAAAATACAAAAATTAGCTGGGTGTGGTGGCGTGCACGTGTAGTCCCAGCTACTTGGGAGGCTGAGGCAGGAGAATTGCTTGACCCAGGAGGTAGAGGTTGCAGTGAGCTGAGATAACACCACTGCACTCCAGCCTGGCACCTGGTGATGGAATGAGACTCTGTCTCAAAAAAAAAAAAAAGAAAGAATGAATGAATAAAGAATTAAGGATTCCATTCTTATAGTTACTCTGTCAGTCCCTAACCCCACCCCAAGGCACTTTTCCATACCTCCCCTTGCGCTGGCCTTAATATCAACTGATATTAAGCATGAATATGACAACATTAATGTAGGGAATGGGGTAGATTTTAAAATCATGGACTATTATTTAAAAAAAAGTTTTGGCAGCATGAAGTGTGCAGTATTACCTAGAAAGGGACGACATAGAAGAAGGGGCGCTTCATGGACAGGGCTGCTAACCAGTCAAAGGAAATGGAGAAGAAAGGAGTGAGCAAAGCTCCTGTGTGACTTGCCCAGTGACTGTCACAGGAGGAGAGGGAGATGGGGAACCTAGGAGCATTAAAATTAAGATGCAGACATGAATACAGGTCCCTTTGAAGAATCAGTCAAGTCAGGACGAGAAGCTGATATCAGGGGGAAAAAATGAGCCATGCTTTGTCCTTGCTATCATTAAGATACTACAGGAGCATCAGATTTGATGGCAGGTGGGCATTTTAAAAGGTAAGTGTAGGAGGCACCTAGAGCCAGTTTGCCTACATTGTTCAGTGAAAATGTAGACACTGAGAGTCTGTAACTGGTTTACCCAGTCATTCTGCCTGAATTTTGCTGTGTGATTAGTAAGGTCTAAAAGACCTCTCTGTAAACTGTGCCCTGTCTTCCCTGAGACAGATTATCTCACTTGCATGTTGGTAAATCATGGTCCTGAGAGGGCACTTTTCTGTGCAACAGAGGGAGGGCCCTCCAAGCTGCGCCCAGGTGTACCCAGCCTCCACAGGGTTACATTATGCTTTCCAGCTCCTGGTGTTGGGTATCCTCTGCCAGTAACAAATCTTTCATGAGTATAAAAAAAAAATTTTTAATGAAATAAATATTTTTATCTACAAATGAGGTCCAGACAAAAGGCTTGACTGGGAGCCATATGCCACAGTGGTTGCTGGCACTGGACAGGCAATAAAGGCCCCAAGTAGGCAAGTGTAGAGTTACAGAGAAGACTTGAGCCCTGAATCTTGGTTAACACCTGTAATTTGGGATGAAACAAAGAGGGGCCAAGACATGAAACAGAAGACACAAAGAGTGAGAAGAAACAAGTCAATGCCGGGCCACAGAACAAGAAAAAATATTTTATAAGTGGAATTTTCATTGCAGACTAAACAAACATTTTCTCAAGTGAAATATTTTTCTTCATTAAAATGAAAATATGTAAAATCTCTACACTGCTATGGATTAGGTTGGAACTTTCATTATTGGTTGATTTTTTTGTAATGAAAGTCCCAGAAGTGAGAGGGTCAATCACTCACTGTATCAAAACTTGCCTCACCATAAGAAGTTCTCTGTGGTGCATTCCCGTCATTCACATGTACAGGATACACCTACAACTGGACTCTGCCATTCAAGGGCTTAACCTACTTTTCAGGTGTATGTATGAAAACAACTATTCCGCCTCATATACACACACCCACAAATAGGCCACATTTCCTGTTTTCAAGAGCACCAGTACCTAGAATCAAGTGGCACTGGCCACATGCCACACTCTACAGCTGTGGGGGTTCTGCTTGCTGTGTTGAAGGCTAGAGCCGAGTTTCTCCACAGCAGCACAACTGACAACGTTGAACCAGATAGTTCTTCGTCATGGTGGAAGTGGGGGCTGTTCTGGGCATTGCAAGATATTTAACAACACCCCTGGTTGCAGCTGGCTAAGATGCCAGTAGCACTTTCTCCCTAGTTGTAATGACCAAAACTGTCTCCAGACACTGCTAATGTCCCCTAGGGAGTAGCCTCAACCAGTTGCAAACCTCTGATGCCACTCATGGCCACTGACTGCAGCCTGGGCTTCTAACCTCTCCTGTCTCCTTCCTTTGCTCACACCTCTTTTCTTGTCTTGGTCTCTGCTTTCTTTCCTTTTATTCCCCTTGCCACCTTTTTCTCCTGTGCCATAAGTACTTCTATCATACTGTGTGTGCCACACGCCTCTGCAGAGTTTTTGCAGAAACCTCCAGCTCCTCAGAGAGCTCCCTGAGGCTCTGAGAACAAGACTGGACCCTTCTTTGCTATGTTCATTTGTTGCGGGGTATTCAGGAATGGCTTTCTTCCCACCTACCTCCAGGTTTACTTTGTTATAAAAACATGAAAGTATTTGTCTCATGATTTTGCTGAAGTATAGAATTTTCCCTCCTTGTGTAAATATTTTTCAACAACAAAATTTAAAAATCACAACAATGCATACAAATTAAAAGATTACAGGGATCATTCTTTATTATTCAGTTCTGTAGCATAACCCAACTCATCAATTCTATTTGTTGGAATGTTATGAGTAAAAAAACACGAACAAAAATCTCTTCCATTTCAAGAACTTGTAACATGCACGCGCGCACACACACACTAACCTGGTGAAATACTTCATTCACAAAATTGACATAACCTCGTGTTGACAAGAGAATCTGCTGTACCATTTCATACACTGTTCGGTGCTCTTCTTCAATGCTACAGAGGCTGGAGTTGCTGAGTCTTCGGTCTGACAGGGTGCTGCTGTTAGAATGGCTTTTGTCCTGCTCTGGGGGCCCACCACCATCCAGTTCAGGCGCTCTCTCCGGCACAGCGCCACCACCAACAGTCTGGAAGAAAGTCAGCACACTTAGTGATGCTCACCCCGACTCAGGAACACCTGGCAAAACTTCAGTCTTGCCTTGTTTTAAGTAACTCTGGTTACCATCAACATGCACAGGTACAGCACACCAAAACCTGCAGCTGCCTGAAGCACAACAGGCTCCGGAGCCTGTACTTACCAACTTTCTAACTAACCAACAAATCCCTCCCAACTCAGCTATTTTAAGAGGAAAACTACTAAGTTATTTCAGAAAGAAGGGCTGTGAAATTTTCCCAACCTAAAAGTTTTAATTTGCATTGTAAAACCACAGAATAAATTAATGTGCAAACACATTTGTATTATCATCACATCAGGCCTCTACACTTCAGCATTTGCTGCTGTGGTCACAGAGATTTGAAAATTCAGGCGATATCTTGCAGCAACAATGCTAGAATGCATCATTTCATTCATACGACTAAGCGAAGATCTTTAAGGGGTATTTTATCAGAAGGATGCTGATCTGAGTTTTATCCTCACAATCTTTAGGTCAAACGTAAATAAATATTTACAAAATTTTAAATATTTAAAAGACTTTAGATGTGCAAAGAAACAAAGTAATTCATGCAATCACTCACAAAGCTTAACACTGATTTCTGCTTTCGTATCCACATAGAATTAAAGGTTTCCTCCAAACAAAATATACGTATAATTTTGCTTAATCTTTGCAAACTGCATTATTACTTCGAAGTGTCAAAAATATACAGCCCAAATACAACTAAAATTTTACCCACTGTGAATATTTTTTACAAGAAGAGATAAGCCATGAATAGAACAAAACAGTAATTTCAGTAACTACCAAGGACAGTTTGAAAACAAAACAGATATCCAATAGTAATCTCTAGGAATAATTAATGGAAGATTATACTTGTAATAACTTTTCTCTTCATGCCTTAGTTACTAAGCCTATGTGGCTTATCAAAGGCACTATCACAATGTGAGATGTGCTCGCCTGTGGAAATTATTTTATCTTTTTGACGGACCCACTATCTTCCACCGGAAAATAAAACTTTATTCATCTTGAAGCTTCAGTAGGAATGACCCAAGGATGAGTATGGTACAGAAAGAAGAGGCCCAAACTAGACTCAAGAGACTTGCTTCTCCACATTCCTAACTGTAAGGCAAGCCACGTAACTCACTTAGATTTCACATATACACATACATGTATATTAATCTGCAGGACACGGACACTAGATTAGGTCTAAAGTCTCTTATGGCTCAATAACCTGTGACCTTTTGACCCATAACTCCCATTTTCCCCACAAACTAAAAAGAAAAAAAAAATATGCACATATATAGCAAATTAAAGATGATGACAAATTTCTTTGACACTCCTTCCACAGAGGTGAGGCCCATGTCCCCTCCCTTTCATCTGCATGGACTGTATGACTGCTTTAGCCAGTAGAATAGCGTGGAAGAGACCTGCGCCAATATCAGACCCAAGCCCAAGAGGCTGACAGTTAACAATTCCCATCTCTTGAAACATTTCACTCTTGGAGCCCTGAGCAGGCAAATAAGAAGTCCAACTATCTTGTTAGCAAGAAAACAGAACACAAAGTCCCAGATGATCCCAGCTTTCCAACTGCCCTCACCAAGTAGCAGGCATGTGAATGAAGTTATCTTGGACCTCGCAGACCTACCAGCATTGGAGGGCTGAATAATCACTTCCCCAAGGATGTCCATGTCCTAATCCCCAGAACATGTGAATGTGTTACCTTCCATGGCAAAAGAGACTTAGCAGATGTGATTAAGTTAAAGATGTTGGGACAGAAAGATTATTTTGGATTATCCAAATGGTCCCAATATAATCCAAGGATCGTTATAAAAGGGTGGCAGGAGGATAATAGACAAAGGAGGCTAAGTGACAATGGAAACTGGGAGAAAAGGTGGTATGATGCAGGGCCACAGCCAAGGAATACAAGTGGCTTCTACAAGCCGGACATGTCAAGAACACACGATTCTCCCCCTAGAACCTCAAGAAGCACAGACCTGCCAATAACTTGATTTCAGATTTCTGACTTCCACAACTGTAAGATAATAAATTTGTACTGTTTCAAGACATTAAGTTTGTGAGAATCTGCAACAGTGGCAATAAGAAACTAATATAACAACTTACTGTGAGGTACAGTGGCAGTCTCTACAACGTAGTGGCCATTTCTACAGACAGCCATCTGCAGGGTATGATAGCACAGAGGGCACAAATGGCTGTCAGCCCTCCTCCTCCCTACCAGAACCTCATTCCTCTGTGTGCCTCCTCCCATGCACTCCAACTGACTTGCAGGAAGCTAAACCATCCACAGTACTAGGGAACCAATTTGTTTCGTAGAGGCCAATCACAACAACTCCTGGCCCACTCACACATCCAGCTTTAAGTGAAATCAGTTCCTTGTTACTGTTCCAGGGGGAGAGAGGTAACCTAAGTTGTTCCACTCAGACAAAAGGAAAGGGCTTTATATTTCTGGATCGTCTCTAAATGTGAACAAGAAAAGCAGTGCCCCAGCTGCTGGTGGCCATCTTACAACCAAGGGGGAAGCTGCTGCAGACAAAGCTCCCACAGGGAAAGGGCAAAACAGAGAGGATAAGACCACAGAGAATCAGGGAGAACACGTGAGTGAGCCATATTCTCTGTGAGCCTCACCACATGCTTCTTTTTAGTAAGATTAAAGTATTTCTTTCACATTTAAGACAGTCTGAGCTGTGTTCCTTTTTCTGTGAGGATGACAGAACCATCCTAATTGATTCCTAAGTTCTAACCTTTAAGATAATTAAAAAGCTAAATAGTAAAAGTACATGACTCACAACTGTGATGAGTCAACTAAAAGAAAAAATGAGAATCCAGAAGCAGTGGTTAATTTGCTGCTCTTTCTGCTTATCATCATCCAGATGTACTTTTCAAGATTGAGCTACTTATTTTCAATAAATACAGGTGATGCTTTCTGATCTTTTTAAACAAGAAAGGAAAGGTTACACCCCTTAATTAAGACTTTTTTGAACTGAGTGATAATCACTTACAATGTGATGTAAAATTTACCAAAGAGCATGACTGAGTTTCTTACAAAATATTTCATACAGATTTTTGTCTGCCTGATAAGCGAATAAAGGTATCTCATCATAGTTCAGAACTAACTGCATTTCCCTGACTGCTGGTAAAATCAGGGGGTCCCTGGAGTCCATCTTCTATGAGCCGCCCTTTCATCTTTGTCCATTTTTCAGTGGGGTTGTCTTCTTATCAGTCCATATGTACTCTGTATAGCAGAGATATTAACTCTTTCAACAGTCATGACATTGTCTAACAGTCTATTGATGGGATTTGGCCTTACGTTGTCTTTTGATGTAAAAATCTTTCTCCATTTTTTTTTCTTATTAAAGTTAAACCTCATTTTTTCCATGGCTACTGGGTTTTCTTTCTTTTCTTTTCTTTCTTACAGAGTCTCACTCTGTTGCCAAAACTGGAATGCACTGGTGCAATCACTGCTCATCGCAACCTTCACCTCCCAGGTTCAAGTGATTCTCCTGCCTCAGCTTCCCAGGTAGCTGGGATTACAGGTGCCTGCCACCAGGACTGGCTAATCTTTGTATTTTTTGTAGCAATGGTATTTCACCATGTTGGCCAGGCTGGTCTCGAATTCCTGACTTCAAGTGATCTGCTGGTCATAGGCTCCCAAAGTGCTGGGATTACAGGAGCAAGCCACTGCACCTAGTTTACTTTGTCTTATTTCTACTAAGGTAGTCTAACACTTCCCAAATTTAGACACTTCCTTGGATTTTCTCTTCTGTTACATTTCTTCATTATTTTGCTTTTATTGCAGACCTTAAATCAATCTGACATTTGCTTCAGTATGTTGTAAGAGGCAAGGTTCTAGCCAATTATGCCAACACCGTTAATTAATGACTATTTCTTCTGATCTTGACTGACATTCTGTGGGGGGATATGTATGTATGTGAAGGAGAGAGAAAAAGAGACTGCAGGGTTGCCAATTTGATTAGATGTTCAACATTAATCTCAGTCTCATTCCTTTGACATAATCTGTTTAGAAACCTATACTACTGTCTCTTAATTCCTGAAAATCAAATGTCTATTTAGGTTTGTGCCTTGATAATTTTTCCTGGGACTCAAAGACCCTTTAAGTTTGAGGCATGTATTTTTCTTTTTTTTTTTTTCAGTTCAGATAAACTCTTATTATTATTTGTTCAATTATCCTCAATCTCTTCTTCTGCCCACCTAGTATTTGCAAGATAGGGACCTGTACTTAGGTCTTGTCTACTAATTTCTGATTTCTGTCTCTCTAAATTTTTAGTCACTGTGGTGGGATCTTTTTTCGGAAAACAAATTTTTTTCTCAGCAATAATCATTACCATTTTCATTTTATTTACTATTTTTTTTAACTAAGACATTTAAAGGTTTCTTAAAACCTTCTTTCAGTGTCTTTTGTTGTTCTTACTGTAACTGCACCTCCCTCAGACCTTGAAAATAAGTTTCTCCTCTAACTCTTCAGTGACTTCTCCCTAGTGGAGCCACATGCTCTAGACTCTGGTGTTCCTCCATCAAGGTTCCTAATGACACTGAAGCACAAAGGCCACTCATCTGCCTCTTCAGGTCTGTGTATTTTTTTAGCTCAGGCCTAAGTAGGACTTCTGGGACTTCCAGGGCATTGGCAAATCTGCGGTTAGTGGCCCACACTACCTTTCCCTGTTCTTGGGGACAATAAACAAAAGAGCACACAACACCATGATCCCTCAGTGAAGTGGCTGCTCTGACCTCCACAAGTGGTATTGCTCCACTAAGTCCCTAAGCAACTCCGCCTGATGGGAAAGCCCCCATATGTGTCTGGCTGACCAAGACCATGAGAGAAAAAGCATAGCAGGCTCCACACAAGGAGAGGTCTCTTCTGAAGGCCTCAGGGAAGAGGTGGCCTTCTCTTCTAGGGACCTCACCATTGCTCAACAACCAGCCCAAAATCCTGAGCTGCTGATCTACTTCCCTCTCCTGAGATGCCAGAGGGCACTGAGCAGCCTCACAGGTCCTCTCCAAGGGCCACTTATAGTTTCCTAAGAGCTTTCCAGTTATTGGGGCTTGGTGAAGGCAAGACAGGCCTCTGTTCTCATGCCCAGAGATCAATGGTATGCAAGTGAGGTGAATGAGGAGATGGCCCTGCACTCCCTAGATTGCGTCATCATGGCAATCCCAACAATGCACAGCAAGTGATTCAAAATCACAATTCCCTTTGAAACCTCAGCATTACAGACAGGGTAGGCCAATAAAATTGCTTACCTATAACCAGCAGTCTGTAAGAACCAATAACTCTAATAATCAGTAACTTTGGCTATGTTCTAGTGTATTTTATTACACAAACATTAAGAGATAAAAAGATGATGAATGGCATACCTGGATGATTTTAGGCAATACATCAACTCCATTTTTAGTGTTTTGTGTTGCAGTTAGATACTTTTTTTCCAAAAAGAAGGTTACAATCCACTTAATAAAAACAACACGAGCTGCCATATATGGAATTTTTGTACTGTAAATGTTCTCATTGTCTCGGGTTGTAGTAATGTACACTGGCTTTGGTCTCAAATGGGGGATGTCTGTTAGAAAAAAGAACACATGATTGATTAGGTTAGTGAATCATAACATTATGTAACTCCTACAAACGTTTTGGTTTCCAATTAAAAACACGTATTTTTGGTTGTCTAAATAGCAACTAAGAACGAAGGACCACAATGATTAAAAATGGCATTTTTTTTGTAGGGTCATTTCTGATTCTGCCTTGTGATCTCACTGAGAATGGGTGGTAGTGTGATTGTTTATGTATCTATGATATACAGCTATGGAAAAATTAAGCTAACAACTATTTTTAACAATTTTGATAAATTACATGAGACTAAAAATAGTGAAAATCTTTTCACATACATTATACCTAATTTTATTTTATTTTATAGCTGGAGCAAATGTAAAAGTATATATAAACTTTTAAAACATCATTTTAGGTATTTTAACATCTAACACTGCAGTGATTAAATCCACTGAAATTTAGAGTTTTATATCCTTTTCCCTTTAGATGAATCCAATGAAACAGAATCAATATCATCTACTTCATATTTAAAAGAATTCAGAAAGTCACATTTCATCTTTGAGGCATCAAATGCTACCTTTTCCAAAGACTTAATAAGAAGTAAATTTCTCATTCTTTAAATTCCACAATCAATATAAAAATTATATGGTATTGGATCTGAGATACTACTTGACGTAAGTTCAACCTCTATCTTAATTTTTGTATATCTGGAATACCTGTATGAGGCAGAAAAATTATCAACAAATAACTTTTAATCTAGGAATATTAAGAATATATCATGTTTTTACAATGAATATGGACTACATATAAAATTAGAAACAAATTTTGAAAAAATACTCATATATACATACATATATATGTGTGTGTGTGTGTGTGTGTGTGTGTGTGTGTGTGTGTGTGTGTGT